>NW_015386413.1:1630717-1635085 GCF_001527695.2 Protobothrops mucrosquamatus
TCCTCCTCCTCCTCCTCCTCCTCCTCCTCCTCCTCCTCCTCCCTGCATACCCCACTCCCTCCTAGCCCTGATGACATTACCTAGTTGGGTAATGAAACGTCTGCAAGAAAACCACCAAGCGCAGAGAGCACCAGGGACCCTTCTCCAAATTGTACCTGCCTTTCTCCAAATGGCATGCCCCATTCTCGCAAAGCTTCAGAAAGCTTCCAAGGTCTTCTAAAGCATCGTGAGAACCCCGCAACTGTTGTTCTCCAGGTAGTGCACCCCATTCTCAGGATGCCTCAGAAGGTCTCAGGGGCTTTCCAAAGGCTTTCCAAAGTCCATAGTGCTCTTTTTACATAAATGTTTCGATATAGCATCCCAAAAATTGTTACGGTCCACTAAAAGAACATCTGAAAAGCCTTATCTCAAAAGGCAGAAAGAATCTAGGTTATTTTGTCCTAGGGCCAAAAAAAAACCCAGGGCAATTTCATTTTCCATTTCTATTACATATTTTCAACAGGTTCGGAAATTAAAGCCTCGTATTGTTAACAATTACGTTGTTAATTATAAAATGACTAATTCACAGCGAAAGAAATGCAGGTGCTCATCACATTAAAACTTACTCTAAATAAAAGTCACTCTGACCGAAGTTGAATAAATCCTGAACTGTCATACAGGTAATCGGGATGATGTCTGTTAAGTTTTCCATATTCCCAGGTTTTTGACCCAAGTAAAAGGTACTACGGGACAAGAATTAAACGTATCTGGCATCAGAATCAGATCTGGCTTCCATTTATTTGCTCCAGGAGCAGAAGAAAACAATCCCAGGGCTTCTATGGGCCATTGGATTCATCGTTAAGCAGCAGGAATGCAAAACAAAATACTTTTGACATGCCCCAACGGCCTTCGTCCTCCACCAGACTCAACTAGACACACAAATTATTCATAATTATTATTCATAATTATGAATTATGTATAAAATCGAATCACTTTCAGGACAGATTCACCCCTAATCATCTGCTGTTAAATAGCCAGCTTGTAAAACTAGTTAATAGCAATATATTTTCCAGCACTGAGCAAAAATTAGGACTTCGGTTCTTAAGTTTTCAAAAACTAAAGAGCAAAGCTCCTATTATTCTCCATCCAAACTCCTAAATCTAGGAAACACTGCTGCTTAAAATACTAAAAATTAAAAAAAAAAGCTGCTGAAAACCTTATTTTTATTTTTAAAAACCCACGATTCAACAGCGTTAAGGGCCGAGAAAGGCACACTCTTGTTTAAAATGGGATAATAATTGTAAATCACTCTTAACAGTACAGTGAGCAAAGGCCAATGTCTTTTTTTTTTTTCACACAGGTGCCGACAATATGAACTTGGCAGCTATTTATTCCCTGGCAGTACAACCTCAGTTTTTTTGGGGAAACCCAACACGGTTTTTAAAAAGTTCAGTTTCGTTTTCACGAGAAAAACGAAATAAAATGGCCCATCTTTCTTTTCTCGGGCAAATGTTCAGTTCAAGAAAACACCAGACGTTGCACCACCAACAAGAAGGAACGAAAGATTTAAAAATCCTTGATCGCAATCTTCCTCGATCTAGCGTCCCTTCAAACATAATATATATATATTAAGAGATTCCCACCATCCACAGGAACGATTACTAGATTAATACCAGGTTAGGTAGGGTGCAATCTTTGATCTGGAGGGGATCAAAGCTGATTTAAGGCAATATTTGGGGGGGGGCAGGCTGAAATCATTTCTTTGCCTTCAGAAGTTGGGGGTGCTTCGTTGCTGGAAGCTTTCAAAAAGAGCCACTTGTCAGAAATGGTGTAGTCGTGTCTCCTGCTTGAGCAGGGGGTTGGACTAGATGACCTACAAGGTCCCTTCCAACTCTGTTATTCTGTTAAGACATTTCAAGTCTCTTCTCCTCCTCACTCTTTCCCCCCACCAAAAAAAGCAGACTCCTTCACACAGCATTTGACAACTTAGTCACAACCCAAAGCTTTGGCAACTATCTCCGCCAAAGCTCTCCAAGTCATTAAGCCTAGCAAGATGTCATAGCCGGTATGAAGCAACAACAGCCATACGGAATAAGTCAACCACAATGAAACAACATGGAATTACAGAAAACACGCTTGGCAGAAAACACGCACATTCTCGGAGAAATAATCCAAATATTTTACTCAGGTGCCAGACTTCAAAACTACAACAGGCAAGGAATACGCTTTACGTCCAGTTGAGAAAGGCAGCTTAAATGCCTAAAAATGAATGTATTCGTATTCCGCAGGGCTGACTTCATTCCAATTCTGTTTCCTTCTTCTCATTCAAGAGAGCCTAATACACATTTAGCGGTAGATTAAGTTAAAACCGACAAGCTTCCTATATATAAACCCGGTTTCATTTTTATTTTTTTTTAACCAGAAATCAACTTAAAAGCTATTTTTACTTTTTAGTTTTTCTCTCCTGACTCTCCCTAAACAAAATTTTAAAAGAGAACGCAAAACGTTCTCTGTTCCATATTGCTTCTTAAATGCAATTTAACAAGTCTCATTTATTAACCGAGTCCAAATGCACACGCCCGGGTTTGCGTGTCTGTGTCTGTGTGTGTGTGGCTTTTTTTCTTTTCTTTTTTAAATACATAATCCTCCACCCGAAAACAATCCGCAAAAGTTCTAGAGATTTCACAAAATTGAGTCAATCGCAATTACCTGGCTCGGCGTGGCTTATTGGCGGGGCTGGGGGGGGTCCCCGAAAGCTAGACAATCCTTAGAAAATTACCAAGCGCTGGTGTGTTTGTATGTGTGTGTGCGTGCGTCCGTGCGTGCGTGTGTGTGTGTGTGTGTGTTTGCAGTTAAAATGGCTTCTGTAGATTGGGGAAGTGGGTGCCTGTGTGTTGCAGCCCGTGAGTCATACGTGAAACTAAGTGTTTCAGCTTAGGCACGCCCAGGTTGCTGCGAGCCCAATTACTCCGCCAGGTCAAACATGCAAAAATCCTTTCCAGGTAAAGAGGGAAAAAGGGAGAAGCACCTGAAGCAGCCAGCCACACCTTAGCTAGCAAAGAGCAAAGGCCGGAACAGTTGCTAAACAGAGGTGGGACGCACACAGGCCTGCACACACACACTCGACAAGTGGAAACCCCCCCCCCAAAATAAAATAAAAATAAAAATAAAAGAATGGCCAAGAGAACTTTTTTTCTCTCTCTCTCTCTTTTTCAGACCAGGCTTTCTTGCACACTCTCCCGGCTGAATCAATGAAGCAATCCGATGTTTAGCCAAAGTTAATGATCAATCCCTACGATCCAAAGCAGCCTGGCTCTTATTTCATTTCCAAATGGAAGGGTTGAGGATGAATCGGAATAGGATTCGGTGGGCTGCGGGGCCACACTTTGCTAAAGGAGCAGGAAAAGATGGGGCAAGGGGGAAGAAAAAAAAACTGTTTTTCTCTCTCTCTCTCTCCTATCTTTGTAACAGAATGGGGATTTTTTTTATTATTATTATTATTATTATTATTATTATTATTATTATTATTATTATTATTATTATTATTATTATTTTAAGGAATTTCCCTCCCTTGGTCCCCCCCCTCTCTTCGAAAGCGAGAGATGCGGGTGTGCAGTTCTTCCCCATTTGCAAGGCCACGGTCTATTTCAGAAACCTCGGTTGAGAAGCGACACTTCGAGAAAGGAACTTGGGGCGGAGGGAAAAACAAAAAAAAAAACAAAAACAAGTCATCTGTCTGAAAGCGGAACAGGAGTCAAGAGGTTGCGGCCTTACTGAGGACTAGCAGCAAAGCAGAGGAACGTTGAAAAGCCCGGTCCAGGAGACGGTCCCAACTGCTCAAGGCAGGCAGCCCTGGCGCTCTGTTCCAGAACCAGGCGGCTGCACAACGGGGCGTCTCCTCAAGAAACCCACAGCTGACGGTACACAGCAGGTGTGGCTTCAGATATTATCCTAAAGGACAAGCAGGTAAGCCAGGCCTCCGCTCCTGCTAGCCCACCTGGCCTGGCTTGCGCAGGCGGCCCGGCACCGCTTGGACCCACCCAGGTGGGTGTTGGATAGCATCGAATCCCCACCTGTAATCACCAAAACATAATGGTCTCTCTTTCCACAAGGCAAACTCCGGGGAAAATAACAGCATAAACCTGAAGGCAGGTGCGGAAGGTAATAAAAGAGAAATCCGACCACGCCTAGAAATGGGGAAAGGGAAAGGGAAGACGGAAGGGGGAAGGGGAAGGGGAAGGGAACACAGAAAAAAGGAAAGGAAAGGGAGATAAAAAAGGAAAGGAAAGGGAGATAGAAAAAAGGAAAGGAAAGGAAAGGAAAGGGAGATAGAAAAAAGGAAAGGAAAGGAAAGGAAAGGAAAGGAAAGGAAAGGAAAGGAAAGGAAGA
>NW_015386413.1:1635517-1638403 GCF_001527695.2 Protobothrops mucrosquamatus
AAAAAAGGAAAGGAAAGGAAAGAAAAGGGAGATAGAAAAAAGGAAAGGAAAAGTAAAAGGAAAGGAAGATAGAAAAAAGGAAAGGAAAGGAAAAAAAGATAGAAAAAGGAAAGGAAAGGAAAGGAAGATAGAAAAAAGGAAAGGAAAGGAAAGGAAGATAGAAAAAAGGAAAAGGAAGGAAAGGAAAGGAAGATAGAAAAAAGGAAAGAAAAGGAAAGGAAAGGGAGATAGAAAAAAGGAAAGGAAAAGGAAAAGGAAAGGAAGATAGAAAAAAGGAAAGGAAAGGAAAAAAAGATAGAAAAAGGAAAGGAAAGGAAAGGAAGATAGAAAAAAGGAAAGGAAAGGAAAGGAAAGGGAGATAGAAAAACGTAAAGGAAAAGGAAAAGGAAAGGAAAGGAAGATAGAAAAAAGGAAAGGAAAAGGAAAAGGAAAGGGAGATAGAAAAAAGGAAGAAAGGAAAGGAAAAGGAAAAGGAAAGGAAAGGAACATAGAAAAAAGGAAAGGAAAGGAAAAGGAAAAGGAAAAGGAAAGGAAGCCTGCATGTTTAGCCCAATACAGATAGGGAAGATGTGGTTCCATGATCATAAGGTTGGATTTCCAGCCTGCAGAATGATTAGGGGACTGGAGGCTAAAACATATGAGGAACGGTTGCTGGAATTGGGTATGTCTAGTTTAATGAAGAGAAGGACGAGGGGGGGACAGGATAGCCGTGTTCCAATATCTCAGGGGCTGCCCCAAAGAAGAGGCAGTCAAGCTATTCTCCAAAGCTCCTGAAGGCAGGACAAGAAGCAACGGATGGAAACTAACCAAGGAGAGAAGCAACCTGGAATCAAGGAGAAACTTCCTGACAGTGAGAACAATTAACCAGTGGAACAACCTGCCTCCAGAACTTGTGAATGCTCCAACACTGGAAGTTTTTAAGAAGAGACTGGACAGCCATTTGTCCGAAATGATATAGGGTTTCCTGCCTGAGCAGGGGGTTGGACTAGATGACCTCCAAGGTCCCTTCCAATTCTTTATTATTATTATTATTATTATTATGATGATGATGATTATGATGATGATGATGATGATGATGATGATGATGATGATGTCATTTTTCCCCCGTGGGCCCAACGGCGCCCATTAAAAATGAAATTTAGTTGCTCGCTCTCAAAGTGCACACATACACACATTTAAAACACACGCTATACAACATATGTGTAGACCTACACCCTTACATATAAGTAACATAGCAATATTAATCGCACGACCGTCATAAAGATGAGTCAGTTTGTCGAGCGTCTGAATTTTGGCCACGGGAGCCTGGGAATGCTGCGACGGTCGTTTAAGCAAAGTTGTAACTTTGAAACGATCATTAAGCGAGCTGTCGTTAAGTTGAGGACTACCTTTACACTGAGAGCTTCTGCACTGGAGACAAACTCCTTGTGTGTCTAGTCACACTTGGGCCAATAAAATATTCTATTTCTATTTCGGTTTAGAGCAGGAATGGGGGGGGGGGTGGCTTGTAAGAAAGACTTGAGTGTTGTTGTGTGTTTTTTGTGTTGCTGTTCCCCTAAACAAGAGTTGCCTGACCTGTTTTGTAGCAAGAGCAAAGCTCAACCCTTATGTTCATCTGGAAGGGGGGGGTGGAGAAGAGTAATTTGACTCTTGATTTATTCCTGGCTTTAAAAAGCGTGAGTTTTTTGCCATCCTGTAATCCAGAAAGGGAAAACACACAAACTTCAACAAAATCATGGCATGGGGAGTGGTTTGTTTTTTTTTCACTTGTGCATCAGAACAAAGATGACATTTTTGCAGGAAATTTATAGTTATTAAAAAGGGGGGGGGAGTCAACCCTGCCAAATTTTGCAGCAAGTTGTAAGTATTTTCAGATGTCATTCTTTGATAAACAAGGATATTAATATAGCCCCTGCTTTTTTTCGGGATTTGATTAGCAGAAAGGAAGGCTATGATCACTGGGTCAGATTTCATAAAAAATAAGTGGAATTTTCAGGCTAGCCGACCTTGCTAGTTCAGACTACTGAAAATCTTTTATAATAGCACCGTTCAATTGAAAAATTACTGCCTTTATCCTCAGTCTCTCTCTCTCTCTCTCTCCTGAGACACTGTCTAGTGTACAGATTAGTCTACGCCTTACGACAATTGATCCCAAAATTTCTGTTGCTAAGCCAGACGGCTGTTCAGTGAGTTTTGCCCCCATAAATGAGGAAAGACGGAGTAAAAAGCAACACCTGGTCCAATTTAAACTCGCCGTTGAAAAAATTAAAATCAAAAGATTGAAAAGTTCTACATTTAGGCAAGAAAAACCAAATGCACAGGTATAGTATAGGGGGTACCTTGCTCAATAGTAGTAACTGTGAGAAGGACCTCGGAGTCCTAGTGGACAATCCCTTAAATAGGAGCCAGCCGTGTGCTGCAGCTGCCAAAAAAGCCAACACGGTGCTGGGCTGCATTAACAGAGGGAGAGAATCTAGATCACGTGAAGTGTTAATACCACTTTACAAGGCCTTGGTAAGGCCACACTTGGAATACTGCATCCAGTTTTGGTCACCACGATGTAAAAAAGATGCTGAGACTCTAGAAAGAGTACAGAGAAGAGTAACAAAGATGATCAGGGGACTGGAGGCTAAAACATATAAGGAACGGTTGCTGGAATTGGGGATGTCTAGTCTAATTTATTTATTATTTATTTATTTATTAATTTAATTTATATCCCGCCCTTCTCCTTGCGGACTCAGGGCGGCTAACAACCAGATAAAATGCTACTACCAAAAAACTACAAATTAAAAACATAATTAAAAACAAATATTAATAATTGGTCTAGTAGTTAAAAATTACTTTAAAACCCCCATTAAAAATTTTTCCCCTAGGCCAGTCCTGCAA
>NW_015386413.1:1638891-1677871 GCF_001527695.2 Protobothrops mucrosquamatus
ACACCGGGTCATCACGTCAAGGGCATCGTTGGGGTGGCCCGGGGTGGATATGTACAGCTGAGTATCATCAGCGTACTGATGGAAATCCACCCCAAAGCCACGGATGATCTCCCCCAGCGGCTTCACATAAATATTGAACAGGAGTGGAGAGAGGACCGACCCTTGTGGCACCCCACAAGTTAGGGGCCTTGGGGTCAACCTCTGTCCCCCTGCCAATACAGACTGCGTACGGTCAGTGAGGAAGGAGAACCACCGCATGACAGTGCCTCCCACTCCCAACCCACCCAAACGCCGCAGCATGATACTGTGGTCCACAGTATCAAAAGCCGCTGAGAGGTCCAAAAGAACTAGGACAGAGGAATAACCCCTGTCCCGGGCCCTCCAGAGATCATTTACCAACGTGACCAATGCCGTTTCCGTGCTGTATCCCGGCCTAATGAAGAGAAGGACGAGGGGGGACATGATAGCAGTCTTCCAGTATCTCAGGGGTTGCCCCAAAGAAGAGGGAGTCAAGCTATTCTCCAAAGCGCCTGAAGGCAGGACAAGAAGCAACGGATGGCAACTCATCAAGGAGAGAAGCAACCTAGAACTAAGGAGAAACTTCCTGACAGTGAGAACAATTAACCAGTGGAACAACCTGCCTCCAGAAGCGGTGAATGCTCCAACACTGGAAGTTTTTAAGAAGAGACTGGACAGCCATTTATCCGAAATAGTATAGGGTTTCCTGCCTGAGCAGGGGATTGGACTAGATGACCTCCAAGGTCCCTTCCAACTTTATTATTATTATTATTATTATTATTATTATTATTATTATTATTATTATTATTATTATTATTATTACTACTATTACTACTACTACTATTATTACTATTATTACTATTATTACTATTATTACTATTATTATTACTATTATTATTATTAGAGAGGAGGGAAAGGGCAAAAAAAAAAGGGATGACCCAAAAAATGGAAATGATGAAATAAACAGATGGTTTGAAAGACACGCTACACGGAAGAGGTCCTGAGTCGTGTCCCAAAGATGCTTTTTTTTTCCAAAACACAACCGGAGTTTGTTTTTTTCCTGGAAGAGGTTTCGCTTCTCATCAGTTCTGACTTCAGCTTCTTCGGTTGACGCTTCCAGCGTCCCGAGATCGTGTGATTCCCCTTTGGCGACTTTCCGACGAGCAACGACATTGGGGAAGTCGGATTTACTTAACAAGCGTGTTACTGACTTAACAACTGCAATGATTCATTTAACAACGGGGCCCAGGAAGGTCGTGAAATGGAGCAAAATTCACTTAACCACTGTCTCCCTTTGCAAGAGAAATTTGCGGCTCCAAAATTTTGGGATCATAAGTAGAGGACTATCTATATTTCCCCCAAACGTAAGGCTCCCTGTACAGTTTAACATACTACCCCAAAATAAAACCGTACTTCATCGCAATGTGTGGAACCAGCCACGAGTGGAAACCAGGATCCACGTTTGAAGACCAAACGCTTCTGTTAGCAGACGTGAAGCGTGGCTATTTTCCTGACTATTCTGCCATCTTGCGCATATCTCAAAATCGGTCCGAAAAATTCAGCAGAGGAAAAAAAAAAAAAAAAATGGCATTCTGCTTCCTTTTGCAAGAAGAATTTTGTTCTGGATTAGATTTAATCTTTTTGTGTTAACGGGTTCTAAAACACCACCGCGCCTGACAGCCCTTTAATTATACACAGCCTTTGATCAGCACCCCATGTGTGGATCAATATCCCCGCCAATCAATATCCATTACGGAATTTATCCTTTAAAGTGCAAACTCCTTTTTTGCACTGAGGATTAAGCAATTGCAGCTCGCAGGCCGCGCTGCCAATTTTACCTCACCTAGGTCGAACGTGCAGATATCACAGGCCGTGCTTGACTTAGGACCACAATTGACCCCAAAACCTATGCTGCTAAGCGAGGCATTCGTTGGGTGAATTTTGCCCCATTTTATGACCTTTGTTGCTACAAGTTCTTAAATGAATCATAAATTAGTAACAAAGTTGTTAAGTGAATTCAGCTTCCCAACTGGCTTTGCTTGACGGAAGGTCGCAAAAGGAAAGCACGTGACCCCGGGACACTGTGACCGTCGTATGAGTCAGTTGCCAAGTGGCCGAATTTTGACCCTGGGGACGCTGCAGTGGTCGTAAGTGTGAAAAACGGCCATGTCACTTTTCCCAGTTCTGTTGCAACTTTGAACGAGTCGCTAAACGAACTGCTGTAAATCAAGGACTGTCTATATCAGGGGTAGGCCGCCTTGGCTCTTTTATGACTCGTGGAATTCAACTCCCAGAATTCCTGAGCCAGCATGGGGGAACTATGGCCCCCTCATGACTCGTAGACTTCAATTCCCAGAATTCCTGAGCCAGCATGGCTCAGCTTGGAAACCTCTCCCTTTCCCCTCAGCGTGGCGGGTTCAGGAATTCTGGGAGTTGAAGTCCACCAGTCATGAAGGGGCCGAGGTTGCCTACCCCTGGTCTATAATATTCAAATAGCTTGCCTCTTTAACTATCCATCTTTAACAATCGAAAAACAGTGTCTTATGAACTTAAACCAGGCAAATTGTAAAGGTGTGTGAGGCACGCTAAGAGGGCAGCAGAGACGTTGAAAACATCACGTTCCAACAGTCCCTTGGCGGCCGCCATTTTTATCAGCCGTAAAATATTATTGGCTGCCCAGAACTTTGCAGCAAGAATGAAAACTTTTCGTTTTTCTCAATATCTCCTTCTCAACTATAGGCCGTTCTTGACTTACGACAGCTTATTTAAGGACAGTTCGGAGTTACAACGGCACTGGGGGAAAAAGTGACTTAGGACCATTTTTCACACTTACGACCAGGGTGAAGCATCCCCGTGGTCACGTGATCAAAATTCGGACGCTTGGCAACTGACTCGTATTTATGATGGTCGCAGTGTCCGGGGCTCACGTGATCAAAATTCGGACGCTTGGCAACTGACTTGTATTTATGACGGTCGCAGTGTCCGGGGGTCACGTGATCAAAATTCAGACGCTTGGCAACTGACTTGTATTTATGACGGTCGCAGTGTCCTCGGGCTCACGTGATCAAAATTTGGACGCTTGGCAACTGACTCGTATTTATGACGGTTGCAATGTCCCGGGATCACGTGATCCCCTTTTGCAACCTTCTGACAATCAATGGGGAAGCCAGATTCACTTAACAACCGTGTTACTAGCTTAACAACTTTAGTGATTCACTTAACAAGTGTAGACAGAAAGGTTGTAAAATGGGGCAAAATGTACTTAACAAGTGTCTTGCTTAGCACAGAAACTTTGGGCTCAATTGTGGTTGTTAGTGAAGGATTACCTGTACAATCATGGCAGGGGACCCCAGGCAATCAAGATGACCTCACAAGGAATCTTAAAACTTTTGGTTATTAAAATCTGGGACCTGTAGGGTAAAAGGAAACTACCAGGAACCAATAGAGTAACATGTTCCAACAGAGCAGAAAGATTATTATTACTTTCATAATTTTCTCCAGGTTATACAGACATTAGTCATTACCCAGTCCCTGGGATCCCCTCTTGGATGCCCAGAAATGTATTTTAATGCTATGCTTATAACCTTAAAAGCTGTCGCGAAACTCTTATTATTTATTACTTAAATTTATATAGCCCATATCACCAACACAATTCTGGACAGCACGCTGCAATCGAATAACAACAAATTATACATTTGCTATTATATTGTTATCTACACTAGCAAATATTTCAGAGTTGTTTTAAAGTTGTAATAACAATGGGAAGGCTGGTTACTGAGGGGTTAAAAGCTTCACTAAAATTTATTTATTGCCCTACTTATAACTCGCTCCAATCCCAAAGGACACTGGGCAGCATATATCTGAAATAATTCAAGATTTCCCAGTTCCAAATGCAAAAAAAAAGGGAATAGAGACACCCTAAATCACACCATTTAAATCAAATTCCAACAGAAACCTCCTATGGCACAAGAAATATGATCTACTGCTCAAGAGATTCGGTATTTATTAGCCTTATACTTTAACTGATGTCTCAAAGCGAATATTTTTCACCAAATTCAGATGTTTAAGGCATCTTTATGTTCTATTCTCGCTAAAAAAATCATTTCATAGAAACAAAACCCCAACCAGGAAAACTCCAAATATTTATGATCACAGATCTAAATAGATTCACTAGCAAAAACCATCTAAAGATCTTTGTACCAATGTCAGCAAACATATAAACAATATATACTTTTGAAGTCAAGAGTTCCTCACCTACAGTAGATTACAGTAGATCTTGGCTTATAACCAAAATTGTTATAACTGTCTTTTTTTTTTCAGTGATGTTGTAACTTTGAACGCTCACTAAATGACCTGTTGTAAGTCGAGAACTTACCTGTAGTAAGTAACTAAAGCACACCGTAGGAATAAATCAGCAATTTTCAAATGGAAAAAGTGTTTAAAGTGAGTGTTAGAATTGGTACTTTTTAATTTATTTATTTTAAAAAAAAACTGGACTAAGGGTGGACCTGTGACCTGGCTACCTTTGTTGAACTATTCAGAATAATACTTGGGGTCAAAATCCCCTCAAGTGTTGTCTTCCCACGGGTGACAAAATAGCAAATGTAATGCAAACAAAACATCGTGTAACGTTTAAGGCCAGCAAAAATAAACTCCAGAAAGAAAATGCCTGTGTTTTGTTTTTTTTTTACAAACCAGACCGTATTTTCAAGGGTACCTGACACCAATAATAAAATAATAAAAACAGAATATGGGAAGCAAAGACCCAGGGTTCATCTACAGCAGGGGTCTTCAAACTTGGCCCTTTTATGACTTGTGGACTTCAACTCCCAGAATTCCTCAGCCAGACACACTGGCTAAGGAATTCTGGGAGCTGGAAGCCCACAAGCAGGGGTCTTCAAACTTGGCCCTGTTATGACTTGTGGACTTCAACTCCCAGAATTCCTCAGCCAGGCACGCTGGCTGAGGAATTCTGGGAGATGAAGTCCACAAGCAGGGTTCTTCAAACTTGGCCCTTTGATGACTTGTGGACTTCAACTCCCAGAATTCCTCAGCCAGGTGAGGAATTCTGGGAGTTGAAGTCCACAAGTCATCAAAGGGCCAAGTTTGAAGACCCCTGCCCTAGAGGGAACAGCCCACAATCAACCTAAGGACTTTTCTACTCACCTGAGCCCAAGGCCTGAAGGAAGAACCAGGTCTTCAAGACACATGTAAAAGGACAGTGGGATAATACAGGTGATCCTGACTTACATCGTCCCATTTAGTGACCGTTTAAAGTTACAAAGGCACTGAAAAAAGTGAGTTATGACTGTTTTTCACACCAATGCAGCATCCCCAAGGTTCTGTGCTCAAAATTCAGACATTTGGCAACTGACTCACATTTATGACGGCTGCAGTGTCCTGGGGTCAAGTGATCGCCTTTTGCGACCGACTGACAATGGGGAAGCCACTTAACAATCGGGTGACTAGCTTAACAACTGGAGTGAGTCATGTAGCCACAGTGGCACGGAGGGTCGTAAAATGGGGCCAAACCCTCTGAACATCTGTCTCGCTTAGCCACGGAAACGGTCGCAAGATGAGGACTAACCACCCAAAGGTTAGGAGTTGCTATTCATTGGTCAGGAAAGAGATCTTGCAGTCAGGCTGGGTAGCTCAATGAAATTGTGAAATCAATGTGCGACGGCTGTAAAAATGCACATCCCATGACTGAACTCATTGGGAAATAGCACAGGTGATACAGTGATAAAATGATAAAACTGCACTTGGAATATTCGAGACAGATTTGCCATCACATCGAATCAAAGGACTGGAAAAACTGCAAGAACAAAAAATGGGAGGCAGCCAAAATGATTAAGAATAACAATGCAGGGATATTAAACTATTCGTAATGACTTGACTTTACGGCACATTATTATCTCCGCTATCCCAGCAAGCATATCTTAAATAGTAGTGAATATTCCAGAAGTTTAAAAGCTTCCTAAATCAGTGGTTCTCAACCTTTTTAATGCCGCGACCCCAACCGGCCGTAAGTCGAGGACTAAACCGGTCGTAAGTCGAGGACTAAACCGGTCATAAGTCGAGGACTAAACTGGTTGTAAGTCGAGGACTACCCAACCGGTCGTAAGTTGAGGACTTTCCCTGCCTGGGAGCGCCGCGCATGCGCCGGCTGAGGCATAGCTGGCAAGCGGCAGAGACGGAGCAGGCCGACCACCAGCTGGCCCAGCCCAAGGGAGGTAAGGCACCCACCGGAAAAGGGGGAAAAAATGGCGGACAAAAAAAATGGCGGACAAAAAAAATGGCAGACAGCCTTGCTTGGCGACCCCCATGAAATGGTCGATCGACCCCAAATGGGGTCCCGACCCACAGGTTGAGAACCGCTGTCCTAAATGCATCTGGTTAGGAGAGTGGCCTGACACAGGAAGCGTTTCTTACAAATATATGGGGGGGGGGGAAATCTGATGTTAATTTAACAAATTTATATGAAAATTTAACAAATTTATATGAGTTTATATGAAGCAATTAATGGTATACCTGCTCCGTGCAAAATAATCTAACAAACAATACAGCTAAACTATTGCAACAACAGAATTGTTTAAAGTTTCATGCAAGGGAAAACTTATAAAGATTTCACAATCCCAACATCTTAAATACCGGATTGTTTAATGTAAAGAGGCCAGCAAAAATTTTAAATATTTAAATTATGCCACACATCCTGGGCTATTCAACTCAGCTTTCAGTATTTCACAGTCTGCTTCATGACTTCACAATAAATATCAGACAGTTAACCCGTCTGAATTTGCTTATGAAATGTAAAAGCTAACTTAAATCTAAATCCATATGGTTCAATACATGTATTTATCCATTTGATGGCAGTCATTCAGTCACTAAATATATAATTATGTATTGAAGATTGTGACAGAACTCTTATTTGCATATTAACATCTGGGTGGAGAATGGGATCAGATCTGAAAGAAAATAAGGCTCTGGAGAATAGAGATCTTTTTCCCCATGGTACTATAAGCTTTCCTACTACCACAATAAGTTACATATATCCTAGGTTCTCCTGCTTGAGCAGAGGGCTGGGACTAGAAGTCCTCCAAGGTCCCTTCCAGCTCTGCTCTACTTTATTCTGAATTCTATTCTATTCGTTCTGAATTCTATTATTCTATTCTATTCTACAATCTGTCTATTCTATTCTATTCTGAATTCTATTCTATTCTGAATTCTATTCTATTCATTCTGAATTCTATTATTCTATTTTATTCTACAATCTGTCTATTCTATTCTCTTCTCTTCTAATTCCTTATTCTATTCTATTCTATTCTATTCCATTCTTTATTCTATTCCATCCCATTCCATTCATTTCTTCTATTCCATTCCACTCCATTCTATTCCAATAACTATTCTATTCTATTCTATCCCATCCCATTCCATCCCATTCTATTCATTCCTTCTATTCCATTCCATTCCACTCCATTCTATTCCAATAACTATTCCAATAACTATTATATTCTATTCTATTCATTTTATTCAGCAGTAAACAAAATGAAATTGATTGCTACTACGGTATTACGTCTAGTTTTGATTTTCAGGTACCAATAAATATTTATTTGTGAGGTTTTGTGGGACAATATACTTCCCCGTATCACAGCTTAATTTTTGCTGTTTTGAAAACATAATTAGAGTATATTTATTTTTAAGGCTGACCTTGGGATGAGGTTATTAAAAAAAAAGGCTATGCCTCTTGGTAACTGCTGAAACAAAACACAACTGCACTGTGTTCATTCGTTAGCAGAATGGATATCACTTACTGTACAGCTTGCCATACAAACCTATATGGAATTATGACCTTATATAGTGTAATTGGGGGGGTACACATAGGGAGACAGAATAGAGACTGACAAAGTTGGAAGGGACCTTGGAGGTCTTCTAGTCCAACCCCCTGCTCAGGCAGGAAACCCTATACCATTTCAGACAAATGGCTGTCCAGTCTCTTTTAAAAAACTTCCAGTGTTGGAGCATTCACAACTTCTGGATGCAGGTTGTTCCACTGGTTAATTGTTCTAACTGTCAGGAAGTTTCTCCTTAGTTCTAGGTTGCTTCTCTCCTTGGTTAGTTTCCATCCGTTGCTTCTTGTCCTGCCTTCAGGTGCCTTGGAGAATAGCTTGACTCCCTCTTCTTTGGGGCAGCCCCTGAGATATTGGAAGACTGCTATCCTGTCCCCCCTCATCCTTCTCTTCATTAAACTAGACATACCCAATTCCAGCAACTGTTCCTTATGTTTTAGCATCCAGTCCCCTAATCATCGTTGCTGCTCTTCTCTGCACTCTTTCTAGAGTCTCAACATCTTTTTTACATCGTGGTAACCAAAGCTGGGGTCTTGCCAAGTTGTTATAAAGTGATATTAACACTTCACTGTGACTGAAAATCTGTAACATTTAACCTCATTCATACATGTATTATTCCCCCCAAATTCTGTAAGTCCCACTGATTTTTAGAACGCTTTTTCATAATCGGCTTTTTCACAGCATTGATCCAATTATTAGGAACCAGATGTTTGCATTACTTTAGGTTCAGCGTTTAATTTAAAATGCCCATTCACAGTTTCAATGACAATGTGAAGAATAAAATGCTTATTTCAAAATATTTTACAGATAGTTCTTGGCTTACAACCACAATTTCTGTTGCTAAACGAGACATTTGTTAAGTCAGTTTTGCCCCATTTTACAACCTTTTTTGTCACAGTTGTTAAATGAATCACTGGAGTGGTTAAGTTAGTAACACAGTTGTTAAGTGAATCCCCATTGACTTTGTGGGTCAGAAGTTTGCAAAAGGGGATCACGTGACCCTGGGACGCTGCAACCGCCATGAGTACATGTCAGTTGCCAAGTGTTCTGTATTTTGATCACATGACCACGGGGAAACCACAACAGTTGTAAATGTGAAAAATAGTCATAAGTCGCTTTTTTTCAGTGCAACTGTAACTTCAAACGGTCACTAAACAATCTGTTGTAATTTGAGGACTACCCGTATTTCATTGTCATTAAAAGCTATCTTTCCCATAGAACGCTAAACTACAGTTTAAGGGATGAGCTGACAAAAGCCTTGGAATTGAGCATTTCTTCCAGAACAACCTCCCCTGCGAGGAAAAATTCAAAAACAAATTGTCCTGTTTTGACTATCCCACAGCTTACTATTATAGCCATACAGCACATGAATAAACTGAAGATCTGAACCACGTTTTAACCGAAATAACACATCTTCAAATCGTGGCTTGCAAGCTGTCTTGCTTCAGACACTTAAGGAAATCCGAAATTTAGGAACTAGATTAAGTTCCTGATGGCCACAACGGCTAAACCCGAGTCCTTAAAGGGAACAGACAGACAGGCATCTCCCTTATCATATGAAAACCAGATTTAGTGACAGGAGGGGGTTTTTTTTCTCTCTTTTCCCCTGGGCTAAATTCTGACTTTTGTAGCGAGCGGCTGGATGGTCGGTTTGTCTTTGGGGAAGCAGAAAGCATCAGAACGACACAGGATAAAACCAAATATATCCAATTGACATAAAAAGAAGGAACAGCATGCAAGTTTGTTTTCAGTTCGGGGTCCGGTGTAGAAGACACAGTTTTAAGCCGTCTGTCACCGAAGGCGTATCCCCAAATTTCATCAGCAAAAGAGACTGTACGGAAGAGGCACCCAAACTCCTGCAACCTCTAAATGCAACCCCCCCCCGCCCCCATGCAATTTTTAAACCGCACCACCCTTTTTCTTCCAGTGAGTCAGATCCCCCAGCAGCCTGAATCAGACACTCGCAAAACTATGCGGCTCGACTGGTTTCAGATTAGTGCAGCGTGACGTGTAAAGCAGGCCATGATGGCTTGTTCCATAAACAGTGGTTAAAGCAAACCGGGCAAGCAACCCAACAGCCACCGAGCCTCTCTAGCAGCTGAGGCCAGTTCCTGGGCTTCCCCTTCCCATCCGCCCAGTGTGGCTATACTGCAATGCCTCAGTTTTATAATATTAATAACAATAATCTAGGAGGGGGTTGCAAAATCACAGGGCCAACTCAAGAAAGCCGAAAGGATGGGGGGGGGGGATATTTAACTTCTGAAATTCCCAGGAGGAAGAAAACTTTTAGGCAGCTTTAAAGGGAGGGAGGGAGGGAGGGAGGAAAGGAAGGATTGAGATGGAAGAGAAGAGAAGGATCAAGATGGTAGGTAGGTAGGTAGGTAGGTAGGAAGGATAGATTGAGATGGAAGAGAAGATCAAGATGGTAGGAAGGAAGGAAGGAAGGAGATGGAAGAGAAGATCAAGATGGTAGGAAGGAAGGAAGGAGATGGAAGAGAGAAGAAAAGAGAAGGAAAGAAGGAAGAAAGGATCGAGATGGAAGGAAGAAGGAAAGAGAAGGAAAGAAGAAAGGAAGGATAGATGGAAGGAAGGAAGGATCGAGAAGGAAAGAAGGAAGGAAGGAAGGAAGGAAGGAAGGATCGAGATGGAAGAAAGAAAAAAAGAGAAGGAAAGAAGAAAGGAAGGAAGGCTAGAGATGGAAGAAAGAAGGAAAGAAGGAAGGATTGAGATGGAAGAAAGAAGAAAAGAGAAGGAAAGAAGGAAGGAAGGATCGAGATGGAAGAAAGAAGAAAAGAGAAGGAAAGAAGAAAGGAAGGAAGGCTAGAGATGGAAGAAAGAGAAGGAAAGAGAAGGAAAGGAAGGAAGGATCGAGATGGAAGAAAGAAGGAAAGAAGGAAGGAAGGATTGAGATGGAAGAAAGAAGGAAAGAGAAGGAAAGAAGAAAGGAAGGAAGGATTGAGATGGAAGAAAGAGAAGGAAAGGAAGGAAGGATGGATCAAAATAGAAGGAAGGAAGGATCGAGACAGAAGAAAGGAAGGAAAGAGAAGGAACGAGAAGGAAAAGGAAGGACTAGGAAAGAAGGGAGGGAGGGAGGAGATGGAAGGAAGGAAAGAAGCAAAGGAAAGAGAGAAAGGAAGGAAAGAGAACCAGGGAGGAAGGGAAGGAAGGAAGGAAGGAAGGAAGGAAAGAAAGAAAGAAAGAAAGAAAGAAAGAAAGAAAGAAAGAAAGAAAGAAAGAAAGAAAGAAAGAAAGAAAGAAAGAAAGAAAGAAAGGAGAAGAGAATCACCCCTTCTAATGTATTTATGGGACGGATTTGGCGAGTTTTCTCCAAGTTCCCCCACTGGGGGGGGTCAAGGCTCCCTCTGCAGACCCCGCCCCACCACCAGCAAAGCGGGGGGGGCCCTTGGGGTCTCTTAGGGCTTAAAAAAGCTGCTCGGGAGCCTCTCTGACCCCCCAGGAGCGCCAAAGGGGGGGGTCCCTCCACCCAACCCCCCCTCCACCCCCCCTTGGGCAGGCCTGACCCCCCTCCCGCTTCAAGAGAGAGGGAGCCAGCCCCGCCGAGCCGCCCCAGCCTACCTCGCAGGGCTGTTGTGTCGACGGGGAGGGGGGGGGTCCGGCCGAGCGGCGGAGAGGCAAGCCGAGAGGAAGGAGATCCGAGGCCGACTCGCCCGCCTGCCCGCCCGCCCGCCTCCTCCCGCCCTGGGCAGTCCGACCGGGCCCGGCTTGGAAAGCCCCGAGACGCCGCCTCGCCGAGCGCCGGGACTCCCCGCCGCCTCTGGGACCAGAACGCCGCTGGGATTGGCCCTCGCAGGCCGCCGTCCTCCACGCACGGCGCGCGCGTGACGTCACCCGCCTGCGCCGCTTCCCACCCTCCCGCTCCTCCTTCTTCTCCTCTGGGAGCGGCCAGTTCCGGGTTCGGCTGCTCCGCCGGTGGCGCCGCCGCCCCCCGCGCTCCGCCCGGGCAGCCATGTGAGTCTCCTCCCCTCCCCGCCTCGGGGGCTCCGATCCCGGCCTTCCCCCGGGGCCTTCCCCCGGGGCCTCCCGCCAGGCCCGGGCCCTGCCTTGGGCTGATCGGGTGGCTCTGAGCCGGCGCTTTCCCACGGGGAGGCGTTTTGGAAATGTATAAACAATAATAATTGACGTTAATGAGGGGAAATGATCGTTTTGATTCTGAATTAGATTGATTGGGAGGGTTTGGGCCGGGGCTTTCTCATTGGGTCACAGCACTGTAAATTATAAATAATGATTTAATAATGGGAAACAATAGTTATGATTCTGCATTTGGCTCATCAATCTGTAGATTTATAAATAATAATAAACAATAAGGGGAAATATTCGTTTTGATTCTGCATTGGGCTCATCAATCTGTAAATTTATAAGTAATAATTACATTAATAATGGGAAACAATAGTTATGATTCTGCATTGGGCTGATCTGTAAATTTATAAGTAATAATAAACAATAATGGGAAATAATCGTTATGATTCTGAATTAGATTGATTGAGTGGCTTTGGGCCAGCGCTGTCTCATTGTGTCACACAACTGTAAATTACAAATAATAATCTAATAATGGGAAATAATAGGTATGATTCTGCATTGGGCTCATCAATCTGTAGATTTATACGTAATAATTACATTAATAATGGGAAACAATAGTTATGATTCTGCATTGGGCTGATCTGTAAATTTATAAGTAATAATAAACAATAATGGGAAATAATCGTTATGATTCTGAATTAGATTGATTGAGTGGCTTTGGGCCAGCGCTGTCTCATTGTGTCACACAACTGTAAATTACAAATAATAATCTAATAATGGGAAACAATAGTTATGATTCTGCATTGGGCTAATCAGTCTGTAAATTTATAAATAATAGTAAACAATAATGGAAAATAATCATTTTGATTCTCAATTAGCTTTATTGAGTGGCTTTGGGCCAGCGCTTTCCCATTGGGTCACACACTGTAAATTATAAATAATAATCTAATAATGGGAAATAATAGTTATGATTCTGAATTGGGCTAACCAATCTGTAAATTTATAAATAACAAGTACATTAATGATGGGAAATAATACTTTTGATTCTGAATTAGATTGGGTGGCTTTGGGCCAGCGCTTTCCCATTGGGACACGTTTGGAAATTTATAAATAATAATTTAATAATGGGAAGTAATAGTTATGATTCTGCATTGGGCTAATCAATCTGTAGATTTATAAATAACAATTAACAATAATGGGAAATAATCGTTATGATTCTGAATTATATTGATTGGGTGGCTTTGGGCCAGCGCTTTCTCACTGGGTCCCAAACTAAATTATAAATAATAATTTAATAATGGGAAATAATAGTTATGATTCTGAATTAGATTGATTGGGAGGCTTTGGGCCGGCGCTCTCTCATTGGGTCACACAGCTGTAAATTATAAGTAATAATTTAATAATGGGAAATAATAGTTATGATTCTGCACTGGGCTGATCAGTCTGTAAATTTATAAATAATAATTAACAATAATGGGAAATAATCATTAGGATTCTGAATTAAATTGGGTGGCTTTAGGCCGGCACGTTCCCATTGGGACACAATTTGGAAATTTATAAATAGTAATTTAATAATGGGAAATAATCGTTATGATTCTGAATTAATTTAATTGGGTGACCTTGGGCCAGTACTTTCCAGTTGGGACACGATTTGGAAATTATTAATAATTACATTAATAATGGGAAATAATTATGATTCTTGATTGGGTTAACTGGGTGACTTGGGCCAGTCCTTCTCTGTCAATTCAACCCACCTCACAGGGTTGTTGTTTTGCTTTGTTGTATGACTTCACAGAAAGAGGAGTGGAACCCACTTCCAGTGGAAGTAGTGATTCAGTCCTCAGCAACTGAGTTTAAACATGCTTGGGACAAACACATGTCCATCCTCTGACAAAAATTATAAAATTAAATAAAATATAAAAATAATTAAAATAATTAATTTTAAAAAGAACAAAACACAGATAAAGGGTAGGCTTGATGGACTACTGCAGGGGTAGGCAACCTTGGCTCTTTTTATGACTCGTGGACTTCAACTCCCAGAATTCCTGAGCCAGCCATGCTGAGGGGAAAGGGAGAGGTTTCCAAGCTGAGCCATGCTGGCTCGGGAATTCTGGGAGTTGAAGTCCACGAGTCATGAAGGGGCCATAGTTCCCCCACACTGGCTCAGGAATTCTGGGAGTTGAAGTCCACAAGTCATAAAAAGAGCCAAGGTTGCTTACCCCGGACTACTGTATATTTTTCTGCCGGTCAGTTTTCTATGTTTCTGGTTTTTTTAAAGTCCTACCGTTTTCTTTCCAATCTCTCTTTTCCAGGGCTGATTACTGGAAATCTCAACCCAAGAAATTCTGCAGTTATTGCAAGTGCTGGATAGCCGACAACAAACCGGTATGATGGACTTCTGGTTATATTCTTAAGCACATCTAAGTCCTGGAATTTGGGTTGTAACGTTTTAAATTTAAGCCTTCGTCAGAGGGTCAGCATTTGATAATGTTATCACAAAGGCCACTGGACTTTCTTGTTTTTTCTTTTGAAGACGTTTGGCTTCTCATCCAAGAAGCTTCTTCATCCAAGAAGCTCTGAAGAGGAGCTGAAGAAGCTTCTTGGATGAGAAGCGAAACGTCTTCAAAGGAAAAACAAGAAAGTCCAGTTGCCTCGTGAAAAAAGCACCTTTGGGACACCCATGACCTGGATGACTGAGAATCTCCCTAGACAATTGATTTGTTGTTTGCTTTCTAGCCTTTTTCCTGTAGCTGGCAGGATAGAATAAATGGTTTATTTATTTATGTCAGCTAAATAAATTGCAATAAATTGCATTTAGTGTTTAATAAGTTGCATTTAGTGTTTAATATTTTCAGGGTTAGTTGTATCCGGATTCTTGGGGTTCTTTTCAGTATCTCCTTTATTTAACACTCCTTATACAAATTTATACGGTTGAGGGCACCTTTTAAAATCACCTAAAATGCCTGCGTGAATAGAATGCCCTTGATTCGATTGCAGTTGAAACCATACTTGGTCAGGTACTTTGAAAGAATAGACGTGCTTCAAATAGGGTTTGAAATATTTACCTTAGCTGTCGGCCTCAGGTGGATGTGTTTTTGTTGTTAGTTGCGAAGTCGTGTCCGACCCATCGTGACCCCATGGACAACGTTCCTCCAGGCCTTTCTGTCCTCTACCATCTTCTGGAGCCCCTTGAAGCTCCCGTCTCCTGCTTCAGGGACTCCATCCAGCCACCTCCTTCTCTGTCGTCCCCTTCTTCTCTTGCCCTCCATCTTTCCCAGCATTAGGCTCTTCTCCAGGGAGTCCTTCCTTCTCATTAGGTGGCCAAAGGACTTGAGTTTCAACTTCAGGATCTGGCCTTCTAAAGAGCAGTCGGGGTTGGTCTCCTCCAGGACTGACCGGTTGGATCGCCTTGCAGTCCAGGGGACTCGCAGGAGTATTCTCCAGCACCAGAGTTCAAAGGCCTTCATTCTTTGGCGCTCAGCCTTTCTTAGGGTCCCACTTTCACAGCCATACATATACATACCGGTAGTTGTAAAGTTGATTTTTCTCTAAGTTTAGGAGCCTCTCTTCCTTTTTTTTTTTTTTTCCAGAGCATCGATTTCCACGAAAGAGGAAAGAACCACAAGGAAAATGTGGCCAAGAAAATTAGCGAGGTAATTCGAAGTGGCCTCCTTGAACCTGAACGGGTCGTTTTCCCAAATCCGGCGTCATGCATCCCGCTCCACCCTCTTTTAAATTGCAGATTAAGCAGAAAAGCTTAGACAAGGCGAAGGAAGATGCAAAAATGGCGAAGGAGTTTGCAGCAATGGAGGAAGCCGCCACGAAGGCCTACCAAGAAGACCTGAAAAGGCTCGGATTGAAGGCAGGTAAGACCCAGGACGATCCGACGGAAGAACCATCAGGCCAGCAGCCCTTTGGTTCTTTCGAGCAGCTTCCCTTGACACAAATATACAGAACCCATAAAAATACAGGCAGTCTCCGACTTCCGGGATTTTTAGTGACGGTTCAGAGTTACAACGGCGGTGAAAAAAGTGACTTATGATCATTTTTCACGCTTCACGAACCGTCGCAGCATCCCCAGGGTCACGTGACCAAAATTAGGACGCTTGGCAACTGGCATGTACTTATGCCGGTTGCAGTCACGTGATCCCCTTTTGCGACCTTCCGACAAGCAAACTCAAGAGGGAGTTCAATTGTGGTCGTAAGACGAGGACTGCCTGTAAAAATACGCCAGTTTGGGAAGATTTGCAGATATTACCCCTGCTAGCTATAAATGAATTAATAGAATAGAATAGAATAGAATAGAATAGAATAGAATAGAATAGAATAGAATTAGAAATCTATATAAATAAAAATGTAAATGTTCATTTGTTCAAAATCTTAAATCTCTGAAAGTTCTTCACCGATTGCTTTGAAATTTTGACACAACGTTGCATTCGAATACGTGCATGTTGTTATATACCTACTATTATATAGATGTCACACTTGTGACACAAACGTGCGCTTTCTCTTTTCTTTCTTTTCCATTTAACCAGACTGAGCCACAGCAACGCGTGGCCGGGTACAGCTAGTACTAGAATAGAATAGAATAGAATAGAATAGAATAGAATAGAATAGAATAGAATAGAATAGAATAGAATAGAAGGAATGAAGAATAGAATATAGAATAGAATAGAAATATGAAAGAATAGAAATAGGGAAGAATGGAATGGAATGGAAATAGAAATAGAAAAGAATCGAAATAGGAAAGAATAGAATAGAAAGAATAGAATAGAATAGAATTAGAAATACTAGAATAGAATAGAATAGCATAGCATAGAATAGAACAACAGAATAGAAGGAATGAAGAATAGAATATAGAATAGAATAGAATAGAATGAAAAATAGAATTTAGAATAGAATATAGAATACAAGGAATGAAGAATAGAATTTAGAATAGAATAAAATAGAATAGAATAGAAGAATAGAATTTAGAATAGAATAGAATAGAATAGAATAGAATAGAATAGAATAGAATAGAGCTGGAAGGGACCTTGGAGGTCTTCTAGTCCAGCCCCCTGCTCAAGCTACGGTAAGCCTTAAGAAAAGATCCATGGGTCTGTCAGGCAGAATTTGCCTGGTGGAATTTCATTGACACCGTATTCCACTGGGCACACATCGCCGGAGTTCCAGAGACTTGAAACTGAATGTCCAATATTTAAATGGTGGTGGAGTTCTGTAGCTGTGAGGTGGGCCTTGAAATCTACTGCTCTGTGTCTCAGAACCTGTAGCCCAGCCTTCATTGCCGGTAAAGCAGGAAGAAAAGAAGGAGAAAAAAGAGAAAAAAGAAAAGAAGGAGAAAAAGGAAAAGAAGAAAAAGGGGAAGCAAGCCAATGGAGCAAAGGAATGGGTGCGAGGGTTTTCTCCCGAGGGCTACACCTATTATTACAACACGAAATCTGGAGGTAAATTTGCAGCTAAGCTCCTTTTATACATCATGTATGCCATCAAAACAAAACACGAAGTGATATTTAGCAATAGATTTCTCCTTTCTTTTTTTTTTTTACAATTGCCGTTCATTCTTCCTCTCTATAGCCTTTTATTAGATATCTAATACTGCATGAATGATTTTTTCCCTGGATGCCAAATTAAACTTCTTTTTTTTAAACCTTGTTATTAAGAATCACAGTGGGAGAAACCAGAAGGATTTCATGACATCTGTCAGAATTCTCAAAAGGTAACTAAATGTTTATTTATTATTATAGGTATTGTTAAAAAAAAAAAAAAGTCTTCGTTATTTAAAATATATTCTCAATTCGCTGAAAAAAATCAGTTGACTTGCATCTGTTCTGAACGGATATGATTAGGAATACGGTTCTCTAAGGATGCATTTATTAGCCAGAATCTCTAAATTAATTTAAGAGCATTATTTTCCAATATGTAAAGGGGACCACTCTGTTGGATGCTGCAATAATTGAATTTTATTATTGCCAAGAAGGAAGGAAGCTTACAACGGATAAGTGACGATGTTTCGGTTTTAAATAAATGTTACCTTCCTGGCACCTCCGACAAGGTAAAATGAAAGCAAGGTATAAATGAGAAACGAATGAGATTTTAATTAGCCTTTATTGCTCGGTTGATTTAGCCTTTGTTTTTCAGGAAGCAGTTTGGATAGAAGGAATAGACGACGACGGTCACACCTATTATTATAACAAAGACACTGGAGGTGAGAGATTTTATACGCATCTATTAGACAACGAATGTTTTTCTGCAGATAAAATAGAGAGGCAAGGAGCCCCTTTGAAATGTTGAGCATTTGCCTAAATGCTCTCACAAAATGGCTTTTCCAACGATGGAGGTGGCCCATCCGTCTTCCCATCCCCAGGAACCATTTATAGGAATATTCACCTGTGTTCTTTTTCCTGGGAAGGTGGACCCAGTGGGCATCAGCTAACCCATCACCCATTAAGCTACCTGGACCTAGAGGCATTACTGTATCCGTGACGGTTGGTTCCCCGTATATTTTGCGGAATGTATAAAGGAAGGATAATTGTGGGAATCAAATTCAACTCCTGGCGACGTTGTGCCGTTTCCAAATCTTTGTTGCAAAAGGAATTTGCCATCCCTTTCTTCCTCCGTTCCCTTTCCCTTCCTTTTCCTTCCCTTCCCCTTCTCCTTTCCTTTCCTTTTTCCTTTTCCTTTCCCTCTTCCCTTCCTCTTCTCCTACCCTTTTCCTTCCCTTTTCCTTTTCTTTTCCTTCCCTTCCTTCCCTCCCACTTCCTCTTCCCCTACCTTCCTTTTTTTCCTTTCCTTTTTTCCATCTCCTTTTTCTTTCCTTTCCTTTCATTTTTTCTATCTCCCTTCCCTTCCTTTTTCTCTCCTTTCCTTTCCTTTTTTCTATCTCCCTTCCCTTCCTTTTTCTTTCCTTTCCTTTCCTTTTTTCTATCTCCCTTTCCTTCCTTTTTCCTTTCTTTCCTTTTCTTTTTTCTATCTTCCTTTCCTTCCTTTTTCTTTCCTTTCCTTTTTTCTATCTCCCTTTCCTTCCTTTTTCTTTCCTTTCCTTTTTTCTATCTCCCTTTCCTTCCTTTTCCCTTTCTTTCCTTTCCTTTTTTCTATCTCCCTTCCCCTTCCCTTCCTTTTTCTTTCCTTTCCTTTCCTTTTTTCTATCTCCCTTTCCTTCCCCTTCCCTTCCTTTTTCTTTCCTTTCCTTTTCTTTTTTCTATCTCCCTTTCCTTTCCTTTCCTTTAATAAACTATTTGTTCAGTTTCTCCAGTCTCTCAAACATGCAGCCTTCAATCCTTGTATGTGGCATGACGACGCTGCTTCTTCCTTTTAAAACACTGCTATTCCACATTTATTGCATTATTTACTGTATACACTGAGGCTCTGTTTTTAAAAGATGGAGTGTGAAATAACAGAAGGTAAGCTACAGAGGTCCAGCCTTGATTTCTGATGGCTGTCCAGCAGTTTTAACAGGGATCTAAGAGTACCTCTTAGGTTAGTGAAATGCGAAAGAAAGGTCTCTTCCAACTTTATTATTATTATTATTGTTGTTTGCTTAATCTTATTAATTTGGCCCCACTGAAGTATACGTTACGGCCTTTATGTGTGGGATTCTATTTCTAATGAATCTGCTTTTCGGAAGATTAATTTCCAGATTGGTCACATAAGACAAGGTGTTTTTTTATATATATATTGTCTAGTATCAACATGGGAGAAGCCTGCAACTTTCGTATCTTGTTCAGTAAAGAATAATCCAGATGACAACTCCTCTGATGAGAACAACAAAAATGAATCACAAAAGGTAATATTTATCACCTCCAGGTAATAAATATTAATAAGATTTTTCTATTTTTCTTAGATTGGCCACCTATGAATGTTTCCCAGGTTCCTTGATTGGGCTTATCGTTTATTGCTTGATGGTGGGTCTAGAATTAATCTTGCTGTTAATCCCTATTGATCTGGGTGTTGATTGCTAGCGAGGAAGTGTTTGGGTGTTTTTCCTTTTGGTTGTCTCTTTTGAATGGCATGTATATGTTCTTGGTGTGCCTGTTGATAATTGTTCTGTCTGATGTGCCAGGCTTCCAGGAATTCTCCAGCGTTTTTGGACTTAGTTTGGTCTAAGATGCTCCAATTGAAACTGCACTTAAATCTGTCCACACGTTGGGCAATTAAGTAGACTATTGCAACAAGCCAGTGGAACGGCTTGCCTTCAGAAATTGTGGACACTCCATCACTGGAGGTTTTTAAGAAGAGACAGTCACTTGTCTGAGATGGTATAGGTTCTCCTGCTTGAGCGGGGGGCTCAAGACCTCCAAGACCTCCAAAGTCCCTTCCAGCTTCTATTCTATTCTATTCCATTCCATTCCATTCCATTCCATTATACCATACCATACCATACCATACCATACCATTCCATTCCATTATTCCATTCCATTATTCCATTCCATTATTCTATACTATACTATACTATACTATACTATACTATACTATACTAATACTAATACTAATACTAATACTAATACTAATACTATACTATACCATTCCATTCCATTCCATTATTCTATTCCATTCCATTATTCTATACTATACGATACCATACCATACCATTCCATTATTCTATTCTATCCTATCCCATCCCATCATTCTATTCTATTCTATATTTTCTGTTCTGTTCTGTTCCTGCATTCCATTCCATATATTCTGTTCTATTCTATTCTATTCTATTCCATTCCATTCCATTCCATTATTCTATACTATACTATACTAATACTATACTAATACTATACCATACCATACCATACCATTATTCTATTCCATTCCATTATTCTATACTATACCATACCATACCATACCATACCATTCTTCTATTCTATTCTACTCTATTCTATTCTATTCTATATTTCTATTCTATTCTATTTCACTCCACTCCATTCCATATATTCTATTCTATTCTATATTTCTATTCTATTCTATTCTATATTTCTATTCTATTCTATTCTATTTCACTCCACTCCACTCCATTCCATATTTTCTATTCTATTCTATTCTACTCTTGCATTTTCCTAAAGGAAGATTTGTCTGTCATTACATTGCAGCTGGAGACACAAAGCACAGAGCGCAGTTATAGCCTATATACTGTGGTTATCATTTGTATAGCAACTCGCCGTTACTGACAAAATAGTCCACGTCGTATCCGTAAAAATAGGGAGAGAAGCTTGAGTAAACTCAAGGTGGTGGTTGAAAAAATGATTTATTTATTTTTTTTACCTCCAAGATTGTATACTCCACTGCCTAACAGGATGTTCCCTCCCTTGTTTCTCAGAGGAAGACGGGCAGTGATGGAGAAAAGCCTCACAAGCCCCAAAAGGTTGGCCCTTACGGAGAATGGCAGCAGGTCAAAGAAGACAAGGTGGGCCGTGAGAAGAGTCCGGCGCAGCCGTCGCAGAAGTCCACACCTTTGGGCAAATGGGAGAAGATCAGCGAGGACGATCCATAGTGAGTCCTGCTTATCTTACCTGGAAGCGCGTGGCTAGATTTGGGCAGAAGGACACCGATAACCCGGTGTCCAAACTGCACTGCATTGTATTTCTCTGGTTCATGGTTCATAGGGATAGTAACTGATATGGCTGAAGATGCAATTGTCTCTGTAAGGAACTTGCTTAGTAGGTATATACAGGACACCGTGCATTGGTGTCATACTGTATCTTTATTTACAATACCAGCCTGCCTAAGCAGTTACGGCAGTAAGGGAGATGGGTGGTTTAGAAAGAGGAGAGGAGTAGGATGGGATGGGATGGGATGGAATGGAATGGAAGAAATATAGAAAATGGAATAGAAATATAGAATAGAATAGAAATATAGAAATAGAAAATAGAATAGAAATCTAGAAAATAGAATAGAAATCTAGAAAATAGAATAGAATACAAATATAATAGAAATATAGAGAATGGAATAGACGAAATCTAGAAAATAGAATAGAAATCTAGAAAATAGAATAGAAATCTAGAAATGTAGGGAATGGAATAGAATAGAAGAAATATAGAAAATAGAATAGAAATCTAGAAAATAGAATAGAAATCTAGAGAATAGAATAGAATAGAAATCTAGAAATAGAAAATAGAATAGAAATCTAGAAAATAGAATAGAAATGTAGAAATAGAAAATAGAATAGAAATCTAGAAAATAGAATAGAAATAGAAAATAGAATAGAATAGAAATAGAATAGAAATCTAGAAAATGGAATGGAATAGAATAGAAGAAATCTAGAAAATAGAATAGAAATCTAGAAAATAGAATAGAAATCTAGAAAATAGAATAGAAATCTAGAAAATAGAATAGAATAGAAATATAGAAATAGAAAATAGAATAGAAATATAGAAGATGGAATGGAATAAATGGAATGGAATGGAATAGTAGAAATCTAGAAAATAGAATAGAAATATAAAAAATAGAATAGAATAGAAATATAGAAATAGAAAATAGAATAGAAATCTAGAAAATAGAATAGAATAGAAATAGAATAGAAATATAGGGAATGGAATGGAATAAATAGAATAGAATGGAATGGAATAGAATAGAAGAAATATAGAAAATAGAATAGAAATATAGAAAATAGAATAGAAATATAGAAATAGAAAATAGAATAGCAATATAGAAAATAGAATAGAATAGAAATATAATAGAAATATAGAAAATGGAATGGAATAGAATAGACATCTAGCTTATAAACATAGGCATATAAACTAGTGAGGGATTAAAGTAAAACATATTTGAAAATTCTGGGAAGTAGGGCATTTAATTTGAGGAAGCAGATCATTCACAAACATTCTTCAAATCTACACTTCAGAGTAATTTACTCTTCAGAAGATTTGACATCCATCTGGACTCAATTTCACTTTAAACCCAAATGTTCAAAGCAAATTCCCCTTTTATTTTATTTTTTTCTTTTAAGTAAGTTTGGTTCTTTTCACTGACTTTTTTTTTTTTAACCTACACATTTTGCCTGTGTGTCGTACTTGGAGATAAATTTTCACTGACTTTTTTAACCTACACATTTTGCCTGGGTGTCATACTTGGAGATAAATTTTCGATTTTAAAGAAGAGGCTTGGCAGAATGAGAGGGACCCTGTTTCACGACCACTGGTAGATAGAGGCAGGTTTTGTTCTTGTAGCTCAGTGAGAATCTTCGTACGTGAGAAAATAAGAGCTTTTTATTGCACAGGATAACTTTTTGTACAGCACGCGAAGTGGCTTGTGCGCGTGAGACGGGCGCTCTCTAAATTCGATAAATAAATGTTTGCCAAAAATATACCCCCTCCTCTCTTATATCTGCCATTATTAATAGCTAGAGCTATGCCACTTCTCTACCTGCAGGTTATAAATTGGGTGAAATTTTGCTGGCCGCAACGTGGTTTCGGCTTGCCGTTTTCAGGAAAAAGATAACGCTGAGTTAAACGATGTTTATATACAGTGAGGAGGCTTCGGGCCTAAATTGGCCACCCCGAGCCCGTTTTATTTTTTTAAATAAGCTTTTGTTCAACAAACTTCTCATTTCCTTTAGCGAGAACGTCGACCTGGAACTTCCTAGCACGGAGAGCGTCCCGGTTTTAGAAGTATCGGAAGAGGCCAAAGTAATCTTCAAAGAAAAAACCGTCACGTCACTCGGCGAGGCAGCGGAAGAGATGCCGGTCTTCAAAAAGCGGAAATTTGAAAACGGAAAAACTCGAAACATTCGACAGAGACTCAACGATCACTAACACCGCGGCCGCATTGTTAAAAAAAAAGCACTTTGAGGATGCGGGGAAAAAACAACAAAGTGTTTTAAACGATTTCTTTACAAGACGTGACTGTAAAAGCGTGACTTTTTTAGGGCTCGGCGTTTTTCAAACCATGTCTCGAGTGTAAAATGTACAGAATATTTCTTTTTTTTTTTTTTACACCCAAGTTATTTCAGTTTGCTGGATTTGCTCTCCCCTCCCCTCCCTCCCGTTTGTGGGGTCGTGTAAATATAATATTTTTTTTAAATACCGGATCAAAGGAGTTCGGTATATCTTACCAATCAGTAAATTGCTGTGAGTCTTTCCCCCCCCCCAAGAAAAATAAATGCAGTAATTACTTAACGACATATTTCTCTATAAGTTTTAGTGGATGCTGGGTTGCGGGGAAAATAAATGTAAAAGACCATGACTGTGAGGCACGAAAAATCAGGATCACACCTAGGTTTGATGCTAGATGGGAGTTAATAGAATTCAAGAAGAGTTGAACTTGGAGCATTTGTGGACATGTAATGATTCTAGGCTGAGTCCCCTCTTGACTCCACCCCCAGGGTCTGCCTGCTTTTTCTACAATGGCAGTGTCGTTCTAAAACTGTAGTGTTAGTCGTGTGGTTGATCCTCCTTATTCTCGGATTCCGTTATTTGTGAATTTCACCTCCATGGCCATTTGAGGACAAGCACAGAACGGTGAAAATAATCAAGTCACCCAACCTCTTTGAGGGGCTACCACAAAGGGGGGGGGGGTCAACCTATTTTCCAAAGCACCAGAAGGGAAGACAAGAAACAACAAGATGGAAACTACCGTAATCAAGGAGAGAAGCAAGCTGGAATTAAGGAGGAATTTCCTGACAGTGAAGACAATCAGTAGAATTGCCTCCAGGAGTTGTGAATGCTCCAACACTGGAAGTTTTTAAGAAGAGATTAGACAGCCACTCGTCTGAAATAGTACAAGGTTTCCTGCCTGAGCAAGGGGTTGGACTAGAAGACCTCCAAGGTCCCTTCCAGCTCTGTTCTGATGGATTGAACTGCAATGTTCCCAGCTGAGGTCAAACAAGGTGACACTCTGCCACCTTAGCACTCATACAACGAGATTATTACTGCAATTAAAATACTTAACCCCAAAAAATTATATTCCCAGCCAATCTAATAAGGTTTTAGATAGAAACTGGGTGACCATTTTCAAGAATGCATTGGGCATTCTTCGAAACGTATGTCCTTAACTGGAACAAAATGCAGTATTATGCAACCGTTACCAGCAAAGATGTACTCAGTCATGGGTAACAAATAGCTTAAAAGCACGTTAAAAATTAACATTAGTTTTGTTGTGGTGAGTGTCTATGCAACAGACGGCTATGTTCAAATAACTGTCTCAACGTAAATCAGTTTTCTCTAGATGCTATTCAAAGCTCTGACTTTTGCAGTAGGAACCTGAGAAATACATGAAATTGAAGACGAAGAAAAGCAACCGTTGAATTAAAAAAAAGCAGGTAAGTAAGAAAAAAAAACTTTTGTGATATTGTATGAAAAAAAAAGAACTTTTATTACTTTGCCATTTTAACGATGCGTCGGGGCTCACGTTTAACACGGCCTTTCGAAATATTTTGCAGAGTTGGGTCCTCAGAACTTCCAAACTATCTTTTAAAGGAAGGAAATGGCTTCTCTGGAGCCAGGCAGGATTCAGCCCAAAAGGTCCACTAGGTTGAATTATGTTGAATTTTATAGACTGCCTTTAAACACGTTTTAAGATTGAGAGCGCTGCGATAAAACGATAAAACTACGATTCCTTTCCTTGTGCTGTTTTTCATCATGAAAGCCAGTATTTAAACTTAAGGATTGGGTTATCAAAATAGGATCAAATTCTTTACCTTTGACACCAAAGGTAATTAGGACGTTACTGTTTGGGGGAAAAAAAAGTGTATTTCTCATTGCAGACAGACAAAAATGTAGTTTCTCTATAGTATCTCAATATCGGAACCAAGGCTTCTTATTAGCCCAACCAATTTGATTAAAAGTCAGGCACTTTCGCACCTTTTAATAAAATGGATTTGTCTGAGAATATTGCTACCAGACCCTTCTGATTGCTGATAAAAATAATGACATTGGTACGACGTATGGCATAAATTTTAATAGAAATCCTTTATTTCTAGCCAGCTTTCCTCTTGAATCAAAGCATCCTCTCTGGCTCCTGAATCAGAATGGCAAATAAAGCTCAAGAGGTAAGCCAAAGATATTTTATTTTGTCAGAATCCTTCTTTGGAATCAAACACGTCTAAATTATTTTAAGTACGAGACCAGCGTTCTGGATGCCTAAGTTTCCAGCTGACTCTGCTGGCAAACGGTAGGGTGGTGCCATCAAAATAATATATGAGTTTTGCATTCATGTACATTTTCCAGGTCTTTCACTCAAGATTTTTCATTAATCCTTTCAGAAAATACTAAGAAATATTAAGAAATGTGGGTTTTTAAAATAGAGGGTGTTTTTCCCTGTTAGTGTCTCTGCTCCTTATAACTAACAGTAAAAAAAACCCCACATTTCTTAGTATTTATTAGTGTTATTGTTATTGTGTTATAAAACATATAGAATGCATTCTATTGTTGGTATACATGGCGTTTATTCAGTGTTAATTAAAGATTATCTAATCCAGGGGTAGGCAACCTTGGCTCTTTTATGACTGGTGGACTTCAACTCCCAGAATTCCTGAGCCAGCCACACTGAGGGAAAAGGGAGAGGTTTCCAAGCTGAGCCATGCTGGCTGAGGAATTCTGGGAGTTGAAGTCCACGAGTCATGAAGGGGCCAAAGTTTCCCCCATGCTGGCTCAGGAATTCTGGGAGTTGAAGTCCACGAGTCATAAAAGAACCAAGGTTGCCTACCCCTGCTCTAATCCTTAGGCCATTAAGGCAGGGACGGAGGAGATGGAAGGAAAGGAAGGAAGGAATGATCGAAATGGATGGAAGGAAGAGAGGGAGGGAGGGAGGAAGACGAAGGAAGGAAGAAAGGAAGAAAGGATTGAAATGGAAAGAAGGAAAGGGAAGGAAGAGGGAGGTGGGGAAATCAATGCTAATTAAAATTTAAATGTCAGTGTTAATGAGCTGAGGATTGCACAAATACTTTGATGCAACCTGCAGCAGTTTTTTTAAAATTTTACATCTAAATTCTGGATACTTTTTTTTTTTTAAAAAAAAATGAGGTAAGGAAAGCAGAAAGCAATTCATCTAAATCCGTGTTTTTGAAACTCGGCAACTTTAAGATGTGTGGGATTGCCACTCCCAGAATTCCCCAGCCAGCATGGTGGCTAGAGAATGTCCCCCAGTTTGCAAAGCATTGATTAGAATGTAAAAAGTCAGGAGTGGTTTTGATTCTTCATACCGCTGCTTTGATGGCAGGCTTATCTGTAAAAATTACGTATTTGTAGGCTTGTTTGCTAAAGGTTCAGCTTGGTAGACTATATGGTGGGTTAGTCTGTAAAAGTTGCAGATTGGCTTGAATGAGTAGAGACATAACAGAAAGTCAAAGGAGAACCTGGTTTATAGATGAATTCTCTCCTTGCCTCTATCCTTTATTTGGTCAGGATGAAAGCTCACCTTAGAAAAAGCCCAAATGTGTCATTCCAGCCTCTAAGGGATTGGAGTTTGGGAAATAAAGGCAGTACAACCCTGATTTTGACAGTCCCCTGTTGACTCCATCAAGTGCTGGATCATGTCCTACCACTGTCTTCTCATGCACTAGGACGCTGTCATCAATCTCCAGTCCCTCAGAGATCTTGGCAAGCAACTGAGCTTCGAGTGGCCTATGGTGGCCTATGAACTGGGATTCACACGTGCTGAAATTAGCCATATCCATGCCCTCACCCCGGAGAAGAGGAGTCAAGCCCAAAAAATGCTGGAACACTGGTAGGATAATCCTGACAAAGTACAGAACAAATCCAAAGTCTTTGGCGTTGACATAAGCTCTTGAGATCTAGACTTATTAGCTTCAAATTCATCTAGAATTATCATGATCCGAGATTGGTGGGTAGGTGGGTGGGTGGATGGATGCATGGATGAATAAATGAAGAATAGAATAGAATAAATGAAGAATAGAATAGAAGGGAAGGGAAGGGAAGGGAAGGGAGAATATAGAATAGAATAGAATAGAATAGAATAGAATAGAATAGAATAGAATAGAATAGCATAGAACAGAACAGAACAGAACAGAAGAATGGAATAGGAATGGAATCGAATGGAATGGAGAATATAGAATAGAAGGGAAGGGAAGGGAATGGAGAAAATAGAATAGAATAGGGGAATAGAATAGAATAGAATAGAATAGAATAGAATAGAATAGAACAGAGAATGGAATGGAGAATATAGAACAGAATAGAATAGAATAGAGAATGGAATGGAATGGAGAATATAGAACAGAACAGGAATAGAATAGAATAGAATAGAATAGAATAGAATAGAATAGAATAGAATAGAATAGAATAGAATAGAATAGAATAGAATAGAATAGAATGCGGAATGAAAGAGAAGAGAAGAGAATATAGAACAGAAAAAGAATAGACTATAGAACAGAAGAAGAATAGAGTAGGGTAGGGTAGAACAGAACAGCACAGAACAGAACAGCTTAAACCCTGAGCTGCAAATATTCTCCTTTCTTAGAACTATGAGAGGATAACTTGAACAGCAAAAGGTACAAAGACTGGAGAAGAATGAACTCTTCAGAGACCGTTGAATGACAGGGCGTCTGCTTCCTTCTGCAATGATTCTGACTCTCTTCGTTGGCCATTCTCTCCAGGTATGAACGGTCGTGCAACAAACTGAACAGGACAAAGCTGCTTCAAGAGGCTTTGGAAAAATCGGGAAGACAAGACTTGGCCGAGAGGCTTCGTTGTCTCCACTGGGGCCATCAGAAGCTGAGCGATAAGGTGGAGCTGCCCTCGGCGTTCCCCTTTCTCATCACCGTGTATAAGACCACGAACAACAAAGAGCGGCTCAGGAAAATTAACCAGCTTACTCATCGGTAAACCAGGAATCTCCCAAAATCCTCAAGTCAAGAGCCAAGCTGAGCTCAACAGAACTCTTCAAAAAAGTTAAGACTAGGATATACTTCCACAATAACAAGAAATCGGTTTTATACATCAGTCTGGACCCTTCTGTGTGATCAACTGCTGTTTGATTATTATTTTTTTTCAATTTTTAAAGTTTGAATCCAGGAGATCTGAATTTAAAAAAATATATCCAGTAATGTAATCTATATAAATAAAAATGTAAATGTTCGTTTGTTCAAAATCTTAAATCTCCGAAAGTTCTTCACCGATTGCTTTGAAATTTTGACACAACGTTGCATTCGAATACGCGCGTGTTTTTATATACCTACTATTATATAGAAGTCACACCTGTGACAGGTAAAAACATGCTTTTTTTGAAAAACATCGCCATCTGTTGGACGTAAAAGCAACACACGCTTTTACCAGACTGAGCCACAGCAACGCGTGGCTGGGTACAGCTATTTAAAATAAAATCCTATTAATTGCGGTTGGAGAAGCTGTAAAATTTCCTGATAGATTTAATGCAACAGATGGAATGCAAATTGTACAAGGTGGATTTTAATAAAAGCACCCAGAAATGGAATTTAAAATTTAAAACTTGGGAGCGTGTGTGTGTTCATGTACAATTCCACTGCATTTTTGGCTTTGCGCATCGAGACGTTTTTTACCGGCATTTTTAGCAAAATCTGCCACGGCAACACATGAATTCCAGGTAAAAGGCTGCACCCTGTCTCTCCACGGGTAGTCCTCGACTTACTGACAACTGAACGCAGAATTTATGCTGCTAATTGGGACATTTCCTAGGTGAGAAACTTGTGAAGTGAGTTTTGCCCCATTTTGTGACTTTTCTTGCCCCGTTTGTTAAGGGAATCACTGCAGTTGTTAAATCGGTTGTGCTTCCCCGTGGATTTTGCTTGTCAGGACACAAAAAGGGATCACGTGACCCCAGGAAGTGTGACCGTCGTAAATATGAACCAGCTGTCCAGCCTCCGAATGTCCATCAGTGACCCCGGGACACTGCAGCCGTTATAAGTACGTATCAGTTGCCAAGCGTCTGAATTTTGAACAGGTGACCCATGGAGTGACTGCAACAGTCATAAGTGTGAAAAATGGTCTTAAGTCGCTTTTTTCAGTGACCGTTGTAACTTCGAAGAGTCACTAAATGAACTGTTAAGGAGTCTAGCACGATCTCTATTTAAAATCAACTAGAGCCATCCAGTTTTCAGAAGCAAATCGGTGTTTGTTTTTCTTCCTCTCTACTTATGCCCGTTTTTATCCATCCCCTACCCCTTGTATTCACAGAGTGAACTTCTGCACTTTTGGTATGACCTTTGTTGAAGGAAAAGTCTTCATGGTTCAGTCCCAAGCCGGGCATAAACAAAATGGAGACTGTTTTAGAAAGAAGGTTGCAGTTTATTGAAGAGGAGAGCCAGACAGAAAGATGGCTCTGGAAGAAAAGAGAGCATATGTAGGGAGTGGGGTTTTATACCCTCTGGAGCTTTTTGTTTGGAGTTGTTTCCTGCTCCTGTTTGAGGCTTTGTATTTCCTGTGTCATGTATTCTGACCTGTGTCCCTTTGGCATCTGTGGGTTAATCCTATTACGTCCTGTTTTAGAGGCTGGGTGGGGTATGTAGATTTTAGGTGTCTTTGTCTTCCTAAGCTTCTAGCTGGGGGCCTCCAACCTTCCTGGATTATTTACATCTGCATTTCTACAGAGCTGGTTTCTGCTTGGGGGAGGGAGACTTGGGGCTATTAAGGAAACTGGGCATGCTTTTCTGCCTCTTTAAGATCCTTTGAGGAAATATATTTTTCTGCCCTTTTAATATTTCCTTCTCTAGGGGGCTGACTTCCCACACCTTTGATTAACTTACTACAATTATTGGCTCAATAAGTCTGCTGGAATTGTTTTTACAGCTGTTTTGAATATACCTGTTTCCCTTTCTTTGCTTCGTGCATTTACTGTAGAGAATATAGACTGGAATATGGCTTCAAATAATATTGGTTGGTGGTTTTTTTTTTAAATTGCAAGTGAACCCAACTTTTTGCAACAATAATCAATGGCAGAAATTTCACGGGGGCATCGACTTGGTGAGTTTTCAGTACAGGTTGGGGTCCCCGTGTGAGTTCCGTTCATCGGCAGTCTTCATAAGCTCATCGATTTGGTTCTTATTTAACTTGCTGGTAAATCTATTTGTGCTCTCTCTCCTCCCGCTCTCGTAAACCAATCAGAACTAGACACTAATGAATTTGCTGCTTTGTGAAGTTCTGTACACATTTTGTAGACAGTGTGTGTGTGTGTGGGGGGGAAATGTAGATTATTCCTTTGGAAAATGATTGTGAAATCAGAGACCACGTTAACCAAATGTGAAATTAAACAAAGGGATCAGTGTTTCTTAAATAGTTCTCTTTAATTTTACAAACACAGAATAAAAGGGCTTTTTTTTTCAAGTCAGGAACCCGCTGACAGAGATTTCAAATTGTTTTCCAGCTGCTCAGCCAGCAGTTTCATCTGTGAAGTCTCCAACAAGCTGCTGATTAGATTATCCAGGTGTTCCTTACCGTTTAAAAATTCCTACCAAACAAAGCAAACATTTGAAGGAGTTGCTGTGGACGGAGAGATCAAAGCAAATGTTATCTTTTATCGTGACAGATCTGGCCAACACAATGCTCCAAATCTACTAGTCAAGAGGGCTATCAAATTATTCCGAAGCACTTCAGATCTTATGATGTACATTTATTATGTAGTAGAATGGAATAGAACAGAAAATATAGAAATAGAACAGAAAATATAGGATAGGATAGGATAGGATAGGATAGGATAGGATATTGGAATATAGAATAGATATTGGAATATAGAATAGAATAGAATAGATATTGCAATTCAGAATATAGAATATAGAAAATAATAGAATAGAATAGAATAGAATAGAATAGAATAGAATAGAATAGAATAGAATAGAATAGAATAGAATAGAATAGAATATTTTTAAAAGAGCTTTGATTTCAAGAGAAGAGTTTGAATCAGACAAGAATTTTGGACAAATGTGTCTTTCCACTAAGTCAGCCCCATATTGTCATTGTTTTAGAGAAACAGCTGTCAGCCCATCTGCCCACATCCAGTTTTGTGGCCTCTATAGTTTTACCACTGCTTAGGGGTGACACGATAGCAATGTTCCAATATTGAAGGGGCTGCCACAAAGAAGGGGGGGTGTGTCCAACCTGTTCTCCAAAGCACCTGAAGGCAGGACAAGAAGCAACAGATGGAAACTAATCAAGGAGAGAAGCAACCTGGAATTAAGGATAAATTTACTGACAGGGAGAACAATTAATCAGTGGAACCACCTGCCTCCATAAGTTGTGAATGATCCAACAGTTATTAAGAAGAGACTGGACAGCCATTTGTCTGAAATGGTATAGGACAGGGGTAGGGAACCTTGGTTCTTTTATGACTTGTGGACTTCCAACTCCCAGAATTCCTGAGTCAACATGGCTGGTTCAGGAATTCTGGATACTGAAGTCCACAAGTCATAAAAGAGCCAAGGTTCCCCACCCCAGATAGGGTTTCCTGCCTGAGCAGGGGGCTGGACTAGAAGACCACCAAAGTCCCTTCCAACTCTGTTATTTTGTTATTCTGATTATTGGTGGCTCATTTATATGTTTGCCCGTGCAATTGTTCTCGGTTAGCTTTTGAATTAAAAGCAGCCCAGAAAACCTGAAAAAGGAGTGATATATTCAAGTTTAGCCCTTTCATACATCATCACTGCCCCTTGGATAAACTACAGCTGCTACTGGTGGCCGAAAAAGATCTCCCTTCCATAAATACCTTGATATCACGGACGTCGTAGGAAATCCTATGGTCAGTCACCCGATCTTGATTGAAGTTATACGTGCGAATTCTCTCCGACTGGGATCTTGTCCCTAACTGTGAAAGAAGAACGTAGGTGGCCCTCAGCTTACAACTGAGCCAACATTTCTTTCGCTAAGCGAGACAGTGGTTAACACAGATGTCAAGGTTCCGAACGGATAGTCCCAACGAAGGAAGCCCAGCGGAGACATTCCAATCCCTAATGCAAAACTTTATTGAGCACAGCGGATCGACACAGATGAAAGGAAAAGCAGCTCTGGTTAAATTGGTGCCAGAGCAGCAAATTAAAAGCATAGAAACTCCCCTTCCCCCTGACGGTGCAAGTCCCATTCCTCAATTAAGCATCAGACAATTGTTATGAGAGAAATCTTTCGTTTTTTCGTAAACCAAGTGAAGGACTTTGATTCCCAGACTTGCAGCTGACATCCTCAAGTGCGCACATTCCATTCATCCCTCCTTCCCCCCTGGATCTGTAGGCGAGCCAAAATGCAGAAATGGCCAAAGCATGCTGAGGTTTCTTTGAAGCTTGACCACAGAATTATCAGAAGATTCTTTTATAGTGTGTTACAACACACACTATCTTCCTGGGCTCCAAGATCCCCGCAGATAGGGATTGCAGCCAAGAAATTAAAAGACGCTTGCTCCTGGGGAGGAAAGCTATGGCAAATCTAGACAGCATACTCAAAAGCAGAGACATCACCCTGCCAACAAAAGTGCGTATGGTCAAGGCCATGGTTCTCCCAGTTGCAACGTAGGGCTGTGAAAGTTGGACCATAAGAAAGGTTGAGCGCCAAAGAATGGAGGCCTTTGAACTCTGGTGCTGGAGAAGACTCCTGCGAGTCCCCTGGACTGCAAGGCGATCAAACCGGTCAGTCCTAGAGGAGATCAACCCTGACTGCTCTTTAGAAGGCCAGATCCTGAAGTTGAAACTCAAGTACTTTGGCCACCTAATGAGAAGGAAGGACTCACTGGAGAAGGGCCTGATGCTGGGAAAGATTGAGGGCAAGAGAAGAAGGGGACGACAGAGAAGGAGGTGGCTGGAGGGAGTCACTGAAGCAGGAGGCGTGAGCTTAAATGGACTCCAGAAGATGGTAGAGGACAGGAAGGCCTGGAGGAGATCAACTCTGATCGCTCTTTAGAAGGCCAGATCCTGAAGTGGAAACTCAAATCCTTTGGCCACCTAATGAGAAGGAAGGACTCCCTGGAGAAGAGCCTAATGCTGGGAAAGATGGAGGGCAAGAGAAGAAGGGGACAACAGAGAATGAGGTGGCTGGATGGAGTCACTGAAGCAGTAGGTGTGAGCTTAAATGGACTCCAGAAGATGGTAGAGGACAGGAAGGCCTGGAGGAACGTTGTCCATGGGATCGCGATGGGTCGGACACGACTTTGCAATTAACAACAACAACAACAACAACAACACACACTTGGCAATTTTTAGTTTCTTGTAATCACCTTACACTTCCTCACGGGTTTTTCAGTTGGGTTGCAAGGAGTCCAAATGAAGAATGGACTCACAAACCAGCTGGTCTTTTGCTATTGTGACCTGGACGAGGCAGGACGAGGAATGCCCAGTACACTACTTGAGTGTGCATCTTGTTTTTCAACTACCTCACAAGGCTGACTAGGGCTATACTGAAGCCTGTATTCGCTGAAGGAAGGCTGTCCCGTGTCTCTACCTCCCACTTCTACAAAGTCAAATGAATCTTTCTCTGATGAGGTACCCTGATGATGTTACCTACTTTGGTAGTGAGACGTCTGCAAGAGAACTAGCAAGCTCAGAGAGCAACGAGAACATCACATTCCTCCTCCTCTTCCACTCTGCAAGCCTCACTCCCTTTCAGCCCTGAGAATGTTACCTAGTTAGGTCGTGAAAGGTCTGCAAGAAAACCACAAGGAAGCCGAGAAAGCACCAAGGAACCCACAATTGTCCTCCTTCTCCTCCTCTCTGCAAACCCCACTCCCTTGTAGCCCTGATAACGTTACCAAGTGGGGTCACGATTGCTACCGATGGATTTCAGCAATCCGAAAAAGGCTCCACACCCGTTTGCACTACTTGTGACCCTGAAAACACAGACAAACCACCAAGTGGCCTCAACGACTCTCTAAAAAAATGCAAATGACCAGCTGTCTGCAAGGAGTATAAATCCTTCCATTCCCCACCATCCAGTCAGAGCTGAGGAAGCTTCTGGGATGAGAAGCGAAACATCTTCAAAGCAAAACAAGAAAGTCCAGTTGCCTCCTGAAAAAAACAGTTTTGGGACAACCAGGACCTGGAGGACTGACCATCTCCAGAGACCTCTCTTCTATGGCGTCTTCATCCCTACAACTGATTCAGAGGGGGGGGGAAATAGGATCTTACCTGCAGCTTTCTCGTACTTTGTTGTTCGTTTATTTCCTTCATCACAGTCTGAAAGTAGAGCTTCTCTCTCAGAGTCTGCAGGGCTGTTTCCTTATTCATTAGCTGAGACCGGTCCTGCTGGCATTCCACCACGATCCCTTCAAAAGACGAGAAAGGATCCGACCGACATCCACAAAGTAATTTTTGCAAAGCTCTGAGACTTAACAAGACCATCTCTGCCCTTTAATTCACACCCAAAAGTCCTCTGTATATCTGTGTTAAATTTTAGATCTTTTGCTGACAAAGAATTAAAGGGAGACTAGTATAGCTATTTCGAGCTGTTTAGTTCTCATCAGCTAGCCATACCCTTCTGAGATTCGAACCTGGGCTGCTTGCATGTTAGGCAGCTGTATTAACCTCTAGGCTGCCTAACATGCAAGCGGCCCGGGTTCGAATCTCAGAAGGGTATGGCTAGCTGATGAGAGCTAAATAGCTCGAAATAGCTACACTAGTCTCCCTTTAATTCTTTGTCAGCAAAAGATCTAAAATTTAACACAGAAATAGTTTATCACAGTAGCTCCTAGATTGGGGCTGAAAGGCAAAAGTAATCATAGCAGTAGACCAGGTGTTCTACTAGACCGGTTTCACCGGAAAAAAAAATCATTTTTCTCGCATAGAATGTATTTTTTGTACCATGAACATGTTGGTCTTAAGATAACTTGGGGAAACACATATAAGGCACAATTTTGTGTAGGCGATAAATAACAAAGTAAAGGCGTACAGCTAACCTTGAGGTCTAAGAGGGGGGGGGAAAGCCTATTAGAATATTAGGAGCTAGGACATTAACACTGGACTAATATTTATACAGATCTACACAAATAAGGAAATGATTAAAAAAAATCCAGCAACATCTTACCTGTAGGGATGTGCACAACTCGAACAGCGCTGTCTGTTTTATTAACGTGCTGTCCTCCGGCACCTTTGGCTCGAAACGTATCAATCCGTAAATCGCTGGGGCTGATTTTTATCTGCACCTTGAGAAAGAGAAATCTGATGTGTAATATTATGGGGAGGAGGAGGGATGGATGGATGTTAGGAAGGAAGGAAGGAAGGAAGGAAGGAAGGAAGGAAGGAAGGAAGGAAGGAAGGAAGGAAGGAAGGAAGGAAAGGAAAGAAGGGGAATAGAGAGGGAAGGGAAGGAAGATATGGAGGGAAGGAAGGAGGGATGGAAGAAGGAAGGGAAGGAAGAAAGGAAGGAAGGAAGAAGGGAAGGAGAGATGAAGGAAGGAAGGGAAGGAAAGAAGAAAAGGAAGGGATATGGAGGGAGAGAAGGAAAGGGAGGACGGGAAGGAAGGAAGGAAGGAAGAATGGAAGGAAGAAAGAAAGAAGGGGAGGAGGGAAGGAAGGAAGGAGAGACGAAGGAAGGAAGAAAAGAAGGAAGGGATATGGAGGAAGGGAAGGAAGGAAGGAAGGAACAAGACAAGACAATAAGATGGATACAGGAAAGGAGGAAAGGAAGGAAAAGAGGGAGGGAGGATAAAGGAAAAGAGGGAGGGGAAAAAGGAGATCCAGCAACAGATATAAATGAAATTCCTCCTTCTAAAACATGGATATGTTTGCAGCCTCTTGCAAGATGGAGTCATAGCTATGGAAAGAATTGATCTGATGCTAACTTAGACGTGGCCTTCAACAGAAGGAGAGAGACAGAGAAATAGAGAGAGAGAGAGAGAAAGAAAGAGAGAGAGAGAGAGAGAGAGAGAGAGAGAGAGAGAGAGAGAGAGAGAGAGAGAGAGAGAGAGAGAGAGAGAGGACTAAAAGCCGTGAGCACACACCTACCTCCTCGGACAGAGGGAGGACGATGACCGTCATGGTGCCGGTGTGGATCCGCTGCATTCTGGACGACAAGCCAGTCTGGGGGATGCGTTGCACCCGGTGGGTCCCTCCTTCAAACTTCAACTGTCTGTAGACCTGGCTTCCCAAAATGCGGGCGGCTGCATGGTGGAGACCCCCTAAAAAAAGCAAAATACCTATCATTGGGGTGGGGGGAAAGAGGAGGCGACCCGTGGAGATATTTTGGGGGGAGGCCGTCAGAGGTGCTTCTCCTACCATAATCAGCTCGGCAGTACTTGGTGATTTCAAAAGTCCAGCCTTTGTATCCGGCGTAATTCTGGTACATGTCGAAAACTTCTCTCGTAAATTGCTGGCAAATGTCACCTGGAAGGTAAAATCCTCTGAAATATCAGCTCGGAGCAAATATTTTTAATACGGTGCCCGCAATACAGGTGGTCCTTGACTTACAACAATCCGTTTAGTGACCGTTTGGAGTTGCAAACGGCATTAAAAAAAAACACCGAGGATCATTTTTCACACTTAATGACCGTTGCAGCCTCGCCACAATCCCTTATGACAAACAACAGACAACGTTGTTCGCACATTACGTTACATATGCAAAATGTTTTCATATGTACCAAATTTGGGCATAAGGGAAACAACTTGGTTTTTGTCTCCCTTGACTGGTGGACTTCAACTCCCAGAATTCCTGAGCCAGCATGGGGGAACTTTGGCCCCTTCATGACTGGTGGACTTCAACTCCCAGAATTCCTGAGCCAGCCTGGCTCAGCTTGGAAACCTCTCCATTTCCCCTCAGCATGGCTTGCTTAGGAATTCTGGGAGTTGAAGTCCACCAGTCATGAAGGGGCCAAAATTTCCCCCATGCTGGCTCAGGAATTCTGGGAGTTGAAGTCCACGAGTCATAAAAGAACCAAGGTTGCCTATCTCTGTCCTATACCATATATACCCTATACCAGGGGTAGGCAACCTTGGCTCTTTTATGACTCGTGGACTTCAACTCCCAGAATTCCTGAGCCAGCATGGCTCAGTTTGGAAACCTCTCCCTTTCCCCTCAACATGGCTGGCTCAGGAATTCTGGGAGTTGAAGTCCACGAGTCATAAAAGAGCCAAGGTTGCCTACCCCTGACTTTGATTAATATTGATCCATTGGTAATCCTCGACTTTGAACAGTTGATTTAGTGACCAAAGTTACAAGGGCACTGAAAAAAAAAGGGGGACTCATGACCGGTTTTCATCCTTATGACTGTTGCAGCCTCCCCAGGGTCACGTGATCAAAATTCAGGGGCTTGGCAACTGACTCGTATTTGTGACGGTCACAGTGTCCGGGGTGTGTGTATCTGTCACGTGATCCCTTTTTTGCGACCGTCTGATAATCCAAGTCAACGCGGAGGCCAGATTCATTCCACAACGGTGTTACTAACTTAACCACTGCAATTAACAAGCAAGGTCGCAAAACTCACTTAACAACTGTTGCATCACTTAGCAACAGAAATTTTGGGCTCCACTGTGGTCGTAAGGCGAGGACTACCTGTGTACTAAAACCCAAAACTGATAGATGAGGAAGGCCACAGAATAAATCAGTTCTGCAAACCCAGGAACTCCATTTGGAATCACTTTGTACTTGTGATGTCTTACTACTACTACTACTACTACTACTACTACTACTACTACTACTAATAATAATAATAATAATAATAATAATAATAATAATAATAATAATAATAATGTTGGAAGGTACCTTAGAGGTCATCTAGTCCAACCCCCTGCTCATGCAGGAAACCCTATACCATTTCGGACAAATGGCTGTCCAGTCTCTTCCTAAAAACCTCCAGTGTTGGAGCATTCACAGCTTCTGGTGGCAAGTAGTTCCACTGGTTATTTATTTTTATTTTATTTATTTTATTTTTCCCATTTATACCCCGCCCTTCTCCCGAGGGACTCAGGGCGGCTTACAGGTAAATAAAAACAGTGCAATACAATAAATATCTCTAAAAGCCAAATTAAAATATATATTAAATAACCTGTATTAAGTTTACAATTATAAAATCCCTTTAAAATCCCTATAAAATCCCCCCCTAGGCCAATCCCGCTTGATGGAAAAGCCATGTCTTGAGGGCCCGGCGGAAGGAGGGGAGATCCGGAATAATCCGGATCTCTGGGGGGAGTTCATTCCACAGGGTGGGAGCTCCCACAGAGAAGGCCCTCCCCCTGGGGGTCGCCAGCCGACACTGTTTGG
>NW_015386413.1:1679834-1688969 GCF_001527695.2 Protobothrops mucrosquamatus
TCTTGAATGAGGGGGGCCTTATTTACCACGGACCTGGCATTACACAGCATCAGTCGGTGATCCCGGGGCCGGGGATCTAAGATCCCTGGGGGTCGAGTTGAGTCCTGAGGACCGGAGCACCCACAAGCTTGTAAGCAGCGTGTGCGTGCTCCCAAAACCCGATATGGTCCTCTGCTCCTGCCATATCTGCCCCTCCCACTGACCGTACCTATCACAACACCCTCCCCTGGTCCCCTGGTTAATTGTTCTCACTGTCAGGAAGTTTCTCCATAGTTCTAGGTTGCTTCTCTTTGCTCACCTCCCGTCGTCCTGCCCGCTGTGACTTCTAAAAGGACACCGTTTTCGTCATATTTGTCCCTTGGCGTTATCTTCTCGCAGAGCTGAAGACAGAAAAACAAAAATCGGTTGACAAATAAGCTTACAGCTCCATTCCGACGGTGTTTGTAACTTCCGTTTCGGATCTTAAGAGGTCCCTTCATAGTTACAGGGGGTCCTCGGCTTACGACCGCAACCCAGCCCAAAATTTCTGTGACTAAAATGAGATATGGGTTGCATTTGCCCCATTTTAGGACCTTCCTGTCAAGTGAATCGCGGCAGTTGATAAGTGGGTAACACGGTTGTTAAGTGAATCCGGCTTCCCCCACTGACTTGGCTTGTCAGAAGGTGGCAGAAGGGGATCACGTGACCTTGGGACACGGCAACGGTCATAAGTACCAACCAGTTGCCAAGCCTCTGGATTTTGATCGCGTGACCAAGTGAGGATGCTGCAAAGGTCGTTAAGTCTGAAAAATGGTCATTGTACGTGCTCCATCACTGGGGGTTTTTAAGAAGAGATTGAACAAGCATTTGTCTGAAATGGTGCAGGGTTTCCTGCCTGAGCAGGGGGTTGGACTAGAAGACCTCCAAGGTCCCTTCCAAATCTTCTATTCTATTCTGTTCTGTTCTGTTCTGTTCTATTCTGCATTCTATTTCTATTCTATTCTATTCATATTCTATTCATATTCTGTTTCTATTCTATTCTATTCTGCATTCTATTTCTATTCTGCATTCTATTCTATTCATATTCTATTCATATTGTTTCTATTCTATTCTATTCTATTCTATTCTATTCTATTCTATTCTATTCTATATTTTCTATTCTATTCTATTCTATTCTATTCTATTCTATTCTATTCTATTCTACTCTACTCTACTCTACTCTACTCTACTCTACTCTACTCTATTCTATATTCTATTTCTATTTCTATTCTGTTCTGTTCTATTCATATTCTATTCATATTCTGTTTCTGTTCTATTCTATTCTGCATTCTATTTCTATTCTGCATTCTATTTCTATTCATATTCTATTCATATTCTGTTTCTATTCTGTTCTATTCTGCATTCTATTCAGTACTAGCTATACCCGGCCACGCGTTGCTGTGGCTCAGTCTCAATGCACCATTGTGCATTCATCCCAAACAATAAGTTTGCATTTCTGCAATACTTTTCTCGTGCCGGATGCTTTGGAAATGTTGCACGTGGGAGTTTCAATGAATTGCATGTTCAATGGCAATTTCAAAGCGTCCAACAGATGGCGCTGTTTTTTTAAAAAAACATGTTTTTACCTGTCACAGGTGTGACATCTATATAATAGTAGGTATATAAAAACATGCGCGTATTCGAATGTAACGTTGTGTCAAAATTTCAAAGCAATCGGTGAAGAACTTTCGGAGCGTTAAGCTTTTGAACAAACGAACATGTACATTTTTATTTATATAGATTCTATTCTGTATTCTATTCTATTCTGTATTCTATTCTATTCTGCATTCTATTTCTATTCTATTCATATTCTGTTTCTGTTCTATTCTATTCTGCATTCTATTTCTATTCTGCATTCTGTTTCTATTCATATTCTGTTTCTATTCTGTTCTATTCTATTCTGCATTCTATTCTGTATTCTATTCTATTCTGTATTCTATTCTGTATTCTATTCTATTCTATTCTATTCTATAGAATATTCTGTTATCCGTTTTTTTTTTCCTTTTTGGGAAAGTGCATAAGTTCCCATGAGCAGTTTCAGCTACACAATACTCCTGACATTGCAGACCACAACAGCTGGGCGCAGCTGGCTTCTGCTCACCTCCAGATAGAGTCCTTTAATCTTCTGGTTCGTGCTTTCCTTCTCCTCCGTAGCAAGTTCTAGCAGAGGTTTCTCCTCTGATTTAGTGAGCTCTGTAATCAAAGGGCAGAACAAAGGAAACAGAAAAGAGAGGAGTAAGTTATTACTACACGTCTGAAACTCAAGAGATGGGGGAACGGTTCCCTTAGATGTAGTGGAGGCAAAGAAATTGTGGGGCTTCCCCAAAATGAATGCCAAAAAAAAAAAAAAAGTTCTATACAGGCTGTCCTCAACTTACAACAATTCATTTAGTGACCAAGGTTACAACAGCACTGGAAAAAGTGACTTACGACCGTTTTGCACAGTTACGATCTTGGAAGCATCCCCGTGGTCACGTGATCAAAATTCAGAGGTTTGGCAACTGGCATGTACTTACGACGGTTGCAGTGTCCCGGGGGGGTCACGTGGATCCCCTTTTTTGACTTTCTGACAGGCAAAGTCAACAGGGGAAGCCGGATCCAACAACCGTGCTGCTTAATTTAATAACTGCCATCGTAAAAGCTCACTTAACAAATGTCTCGCTTAACGACAGACGTTTGGGACTCCATTGCGGTCGTAAGCTGAGGACTACCTGCACACTGTACCTGTACACATTTTTTCCAGTTCCTGAATTTGTTTTTCAGCCTCTTGAATTTCTTGAAATGTCTCCACAAAGGGGGACAACTCAGCCCGCCGTTGACCGAGGTCCCGCCTCTTAAATTCGTTAACGGCGCAGGTGCTCAGCAACGCATCGATCCGTTCGTATTCCCGCTTCAACGTCTGCAAATACTCCTGCAAGGGGCCGCGGTCCCAAAGCATCCCCAAGGCCCTGGGGCTGGCGTGGAAGGTCCTCGCAGGTGCGACAGCCCCCCACCATCCGCAGCCGTGCCGAAGGATTTTCAGCTCCACCCAAAGAGCCCTTTTTTTAGCAAGGGATGGGAGAGGGTCCCTCCGGGGGGGCTTGTGGCATTTGTGAAACAGGAATCTGAAAACAGGACTTGCTGGGTGAGGCTTCATCCTCGGGTTGAACCTTCTGGAATACACAAATAAAACCGTAGCAATTTTTTTTTTTTGGTCTTTCTTTCAACAGTGTTTATCTGTCTGTCTGTCTGTTTATCTAACTACCTAGTCTGTCTGTCTACCTGCCTGCCTGCTTGTCTCTGTCTGCCTGCCTACTACCTACCTGTCTGTCTATCATCTAACTGTCTATCCAGCTATCTTTCAGCTATCTATCTATCCATCCATCAATCAATCAATCATCTATTTATCTATCATTCGTCTATCTGTCTATTTCCAATTTTATCTATCTAATCTATATCTATTTATCTATCTATATCTTATCTATCTATATCTTATCTACCTATCTATATCTTATCTATCTATATCTTATCTACCTATCTATATCTTATCTATCTATATCTTATCTACCTATCTATATCTTATCTATGTATATCATATCTATCTAAATCTTATCTATCTATATCTTATTTATCTATATCTTATCTACCTATCTATATCTTATCTATCTATATCTTATCTATCTATCTTATCTATCTATATCTTATTTATCTATATCTTATCTATATCTGTCTATTTCCAATTTTATCTATCTAATCTATATCTATCTATCTATCTATCTCTTATCTATCTATATCTTATCTTATCTTATCTTATCTTATCTTATCTTTCTGTCTGTCTATCTATCTATCTATCTATCATCTATCTTCCATGCCTCTCTCTCCTCTCTCCTCTCCTCTCTCCTTCCCATCCATCTATCTATATCTATATCTATATCTATCTATCTATCTATCTATCTATCTATCTATCTATCTATCTATCTATCTATCCGAAATTACTTTAAAAATGTGATCCCCGGGTATATCCATGTTCAAAGTCAGTCAATAGACGTGAGCACCAGGGAATAAATAATTTAATAATAATAATTTCTATCTATCTATCTATCATCTATCTTCCATGCCTCTCTCTCCTCTCTCCTCTCTTCTCTCTCCTCTCCTCTCTCCTTCCCATCCATCTATCTATCTATCTATCTATCTATCTATCTATCTATCTATCTATCTATCTATCTATCTATCTATCTATCTATCTCCCATCTTACTATTTTTATAGACAACCCAAGGTGTCAAACATATCCAACACACTTCCCTCCTGTTATATTCCCCAAAACAGCAACCCTGTGAGGTGGGAAGGGCTGAGAATGAATAACTGGTCCAAAGTCACCCAACTGGTTTTCACGGCTAAGGTGGGACTAGAATTCCCAGTCTCCTGGCGATTGGCCCAATGTCATCCAGTGAACTTTCCTAAGGTGGGACTAGAATTCCCAGTCTCCTGGTGATTGGCCGAAGGTCACCCAGTCAACTTTCCTGCCTAAGGCAGAACTAGAACTCATGGCCTCTCGCTTTCTAGCTTTCAAGGAATTCTTGGGGTAGTAAATGAGACTAATATTATGAAATTGGAAGCCAGCGGAAGCCAGGCTAGGAAAACCTGTGCTTCTTCAACATCTGAAACACAGTTGCAAGAGGATTTGCAATACAAATAACAAATCAATACCATCATTTTCTCTTAGGTAATTTTTAAATTTCAAATAAAACACCAGAAGTTACATCTGAGGTGCTTGGTGATTTTCTTGCAGACGTTTCATTACCAAACTAGCTATAATCATCAGTGCATCATTTGACGTTACATAGTGCGATTTTGTGACATATGAATTAAACGAACAAAAATGAGCAGCATAACTCAATCTTAGGCATGCCATTAAGAAACGAACCCCTCTTTTCATTCCCCAGATTATTTTCAAATAGCCTAAAATAGTTGCCAGCACTCAAGACTGACAACTGCTTCCGACAACTGCTCCAGCCGAGCCAGGATCAAACCAAACAAACTGAAGAAAAGTTGCAAAACACTAGAGCCGCGTTTTCAAAGCAGGAAACTTTCAGAGCCCCCCTTAAAAAGCTGATTGCAAAGCGAGGTTATTTCTTCCTAAATTTATTCCTGGCAAAGATACGACTTTTGTTCCTGGCTTGCTAGATCCACCACCGTTCTGGTCCAAAAGCTGCAGAAAACAAACGCTTTTTTTCTGCCAATCTGTTTGCAAGCCACATGCAAATCCAGACAAACGGGCCCTGTATTGCAACTTTCATTTTTGCAAATAAAATAAAATAAAATAAAATAAAATAATTTCTATCTCTCACCTTGAAGGAAAACAGGTCCCCCACGGGAGCTGATGCCTGCTTGAATAAGGAAGCTGCGGAAGACCGAGCAAGGAAGTGGGAGAAAAACCACATTTCCCAGCAGCCCTCTGGTTTTGAACTACCACTCCCACAATGCTTAGCGGGAGATGCTCCAGTTAACCTCTACCGTGCCGCAACCTTATAAAACCCCGTAAGGCTTGCAAAAACAAGTGTGATTTAAAAACGTGGAGAGAATTTTCCCACGTTACTTTCTTTTGGGCCACAGCATTTTGCAATTTAGCTTTTTCCTCCTCTTTTAAATCTCCCTCCCTGTCTTTTCCACTCTTCTCAATTTTTTCCCCCCCCCAAAGGACTTGTTTTGGAGTGGTGGTAAATATGGGCTTTTTTTAAAAAAAAAAAGTGGCAGATTTAAGACGGCTGGACTTCGTTCAGCACTGGAGAATTCTGAGAGATGAAGTCCACCTGTCTGAAAGTGGCCAAGTTTTGAAAACACTGGTGTGTTTTTGTATTTCTTTTTAGAATGTTATAATGATGATGAGAATAGACGACTAGACTAGACTAGAATAATGAATAGAATAGAATAGTGAATAGAATAGAATAGAATAGTGAATAGAATAGAATAGTGAATAGAATAGAATAGAATAGTGAATAGAATAGAATAGAATAGAATAGTGAATAGAATAGAATAGTGAATAGAATAGAATAGTGAATAGAATAGAGAATAGAATAGAATAGAATAGAATAGAATAGAGAATAGAATAGAATAGAGAATAAAATAGAGAATAGAGAATAGAAATAGAGAATAGAATAGAATAGAAATAAAGAATAGAATAGAATAGAAATAGAGAATAGAATAGAAACAGAGAATAGAATAGAAAGAGGTAGAAAACGTGATGCTTATTCCTGTCACCGAACACATCTCTGAAAAAGCAAGCCTCAATAGAAATGTCAAAAAAATAAAATAAAATAAAAATAGCAACGTAAGATCTTCAGATCATTAAGCGTTAGTCCCCCTTCTGATCTGCTGGTTGCAAAGATTTTTGCCATGCTGATCAGACAAAAGATAAAGAACAGGACAGTCTGACTTGGATATTTTGTAGAAGAGACATGCTTTTCTCACTGGTGCGTTCAGTCCCTTCTTTGTCTCTAAATGGACATCATTTTACCAGCATTGTAGGCTAATAGCCCCATCTTTCAGTTCTTCTATAAACTCTATAGGTTCTCCTGCCTGAAGACCTAGAAGTGCATGTACATCACATGGACATTAAAATTAGGAGATAATTTGTGCAAGGTGTGTCAGTTAATATAATGGTATAGGTTCTCCTGCTCGAGCAGGGGGCTGGACTAGAAGATCTCCAAGGTCCCTTCCAGCTCCTATTCTATTCTATTCTATTCTATTCTATTCTATTCTATTCTATTTCACTCCACTCCACTGCATTCCATATTTTCTATTCTATTCTATTCTATTCTATTCTATTCTATTCTATTCTATTCTATTCTATTCTATTTCACTCCACTCCACTGCATTCCATATTTTCTATTCTATTCTATTCTATTCTATTCTATTCTATTCTATTCCCTATTCTAGGGACCTTGGAGGTTTTCTAGTCCAACCCTCAGCTCAGAGAGCACTAGAGATGTTCCAGGCCATTAGGAAGAAGTGTGTAACTCACACTTAAGAGAATAAGTTGGAAGGGACCTTGGAGGTCATCTAGTCCAGCCCCCTGCTCAGGCAGGAAACCCTATACCATTTCAGACAAATGGTTGTCCAGTCTCTTCTTAAAAACTTCCAGTGTTGGAGCATTCACCGCTTCTGGAGGCAGGTTGTTCCACTGGTTAATTGTTCTGTCAGGAAGTTTCTCCTTAGTTCCAGGTTGCTTCTCTCCTTGGTCAGTTTCCATCCGTTGCTTCTTGTCCTGCCTTCAGGCGCTCTGGGCTGGACTAGAAGACCTCCAAGGTCCCTTCCAGCTGTTCTCCTGTTAAAGGGTGTGATTAATTTAGAAGTTGTGGGTGCTCCAACACGGGAAGTTTTTTAAGAAGAGAGCGGATAAACCCCTTGTCTGGAATGGCATAGAGGGTCTCCTGCTCGAGCAGGGGGCTGGACTAGAAGACCTCCAAGGCCCCTTCCAACTCTTGTTCTTCTGCATAGCTTCCCTCCAGAAGTTGTGGGCGCTCCATCGCTGGAGGTTTTTAAGAAGAGAGCGGATAAACCCCTTGTCTGGAATGGCATACAGGGTCTCCTGCTCGAGCAGGGGGCTGGACTAGAAGACCTCCAAGGCCCCTTCCAACTCTTGTTCTTCTGCATAGCTTCCCTCCAGAAGTTGCGGGCGCTCCAACACGGGAAGTTTTTTAAGAAGAGAGCGGATAAACCCCTTGTCTGGCATGGCATACAGGGTCTCCTGCCGGAGCAGAGGGCTGGACTAGAAGACCTCCAAGGCCCCTTCCAACTCTTGTTCTTCTGCATAGCTTCCCTCCAGAAGTTGTGGGCGCTCCATCACTGGAGGTTTTTAAGAAGAGAGCGGATAAACCCCTTGTCTGGAATGGCATGCAGGGTCTCCTGCTCGAGCCAAGGGGGCTGGACTAGAAGACCTCCAAGGCCCCTTCCAGCTGTTCTCCTGTTAAAGGGTGTGATTAATTTAGAAGTTTTGGGTGTGCTCCAACACGGGAAGTTTTTTAAGAAGAGAGCGGATAAACCCCTTGTCTGGAATGGCGTAGAGGGTCTCCTGCCCGAGCCAAGGGGGCTGGACTAGAAGACCTCCAAGGCCCCTTCCAACTCTGTTCTTCTGCATAGCTTCCCTCCAGAAGTTGCGGGCGCTCCATCGCGGGAGGTTTTTAAGAAGAGAGCGGATAAACCCCTTATCTGGAATGGCGTATAGGGTCTCCTGCCCGAGCCAAGGGGGCTGGACTAGAAGACCTCCAAGGTCCCTTCCAGCTGTTCTCCTGTTAAAGGGTGTGATTAATTTAGAAGTTTTGGGGGCTCCAACACGGGAAGTTTTTTAAGAAGAGAGCGGATAAACCCCTCGTCTGGCATGGCATACAGGGTCTCCTGCCGGAGCAGAGGGCTGGACTAGAAGACCTCCAAGGCCCCTTCCAACTCTTGTTCTTCTGCATAGCTTCCCTCCAGAAGTTGTGGGCGCTCCATCACTGGAGGTTTTTAAGAAGAGAGCGGATAAACCCCTCGTCTGGAATGGCATGCAGGGTCTCCTGCCCGAGCCAAGGGGGCTGGACTAGAAGACCTCCAAGGCCCCTTCCAGCTGTTCTCCTGTTAAAGGGTGTGATTAATTTAGAAGTTTTGGGTGCTCCAACACGGGAAGTTTTTTAAGAAGAGAGCGGATAAACCCCTCGTCTGGAATGGCACATAGGGTCTCCTGCTCGAGCCAAGGGGGCTGGACTAGAAGACCTCCAAGGCCCCTTCCAGCTCCGTCCCGAGGCTGAAGTCCGGAGCGTTGCATGCAACTCTTCCGCCGGCTTCTCCCCCTCTACTCCTCCTCGGAGCCTTGCAGAGCGGGAGCGCGCGCAGGGCCTCCGGGAGCGCGCGGGGGCGTCCTGGTGCGCGAGCGCCGAGCCGAGCCGAGCCGAGCCGGGCTGGCGGGGCCCAGCGGGCGAAGCCCCGGACGGCGCTCCTGGGCCGGAGAAGAGGAGGAAAAGGAGGAAGAGGAGGAGGCCGCCTGGGCTCGCCATGCCGTCGGCGCCGCTGCCGCCCAAGGAGAGCAACCTCTTCAAGCGGATCCTGGTGAGCCAGCCAGGCCCGGGACGACCCCCCCCATCCCCCCCAGCCGCGGGGAGGGG
>NW_015386413.1:1689930-1715032 GCF_001527695.2 Protobothrops mucrosquamatus
CCCTCTCTCTTCTCTCCCTCTCTCCTCTCTCCTTCCTTCTCTCCCTCTCTCCCTTCCCTCTTTCTTCCCTCCCTCTTTCCTCTCTCTCTCTCTCTCTCTACTTCTCTCTCCCCTCTCTCTCTCCTTCCCTCTCTCTTCCCTCCCTCTCTCCTCTCTCCTTCCTTCTCTCTCCTTCTCTCTCTCACTGCCTCTCCCTTCCCTCTTTTCCCCTCTCTCTTCTCTCCCTCTCTCCTTCCTTCCCTCTCTCTCTCCTTCCCTCTCTCTTTCCCTGTTCCCTCCTTCTCTCTCTCCCTTCCCTCTCTCTTCTCTCCTCTCTCCTTCCTTCTCTCTTCCCTCTCTCTCTTTCCCTCTCTGTCTCTCTCCCTTCCTCTCTCTCTCTCTCATTCCCTACCTCCCCCTCCCTCTTTCTCCTTTACTCTCTTTCTCTTTCCCCCTCTCTCCTCCCCCTCTCCTTCTCTCTTTCCCTTCCTCCATCTATTCTTAATCTTCTTCAAAATATTTTCCCTCCCTGCTGCATTAGAAATGGAAACTTGAGGCAGGTTAAAACCCTGATTTGATTTTGCGGACCTGCTTTGAGTAGCACTCCTCACGGGTGGGAGTTTGACAGGGCATAAGTGTGATCCTGTTGTGGATAAACACACTTGGAGTGCCGCTTTCCTTCCATTCTTATCTTGTCCATATCGGGTCACTGACCACTATTCTCCTAAGACCCCAAAATACACTAAACCTATCTATGGTTTACAAGTTTACAACCGCACTGAAAAAAGTGTTTTATGACCAATGAAGGAGAATATTTGCGGCCCGGGGTTGAAATGAGGGTTCCTTGGTGCCCCCTGAGCTTAACTGTTTCTTTGCAGACATTTCATGACCCAAACTAGATAACATCATCAGTGCTAGAAGGGAGGGGATATACAGAGAGGAGGAGGAGGAGGAGGAGAACTGTGGGATCCTTGGTGCTCTCTGAGCTTGGTTGTTTTCTTGCAGACATTTCATGACCCAACTAGGTAACATCATCAGTGATAGTACCATAGCACTAACGTAGTAGCATTGATGATGTTACCTAGTTTGGCTAAGGAAACATCTGCAAGAAAACCACCCAGCTCAGAGAGAAGCAAGGACCCCTCATGACTTAGGACTCTTTCACACTTATGACATTTTCAGCATCTCCGTGGCCACATGATCAGAATTCAGATGTTTGGCAACTGGCATGTACTTACAACAGTTGCAGCGTCCCGGAGTCACATGATCCCCTTTTGCGGCCTTCCGACAAGCCAAGTCAATGCCCGTGTTACTAATTTAATAATTGCAGAAGTTCGCTTAAAGAACTGTGGCGAGAAAGGTCGTAAAATGGGACAAAACTTACTTAATGACTACCTTGCTTAGCAAGGGAAAATTTGGGCTCAAGTCGGGATCATGGATCAGGGACTCCCTGTATTGCACAGGCTAAATAGAACACAGCTGGGCCAAACCAGAATGAAATTAGACCATGTGATAACCAAGTGCAATAAGCATATCGGGCTCCGAAGAGTTCATTTAAAACCTCTTTTTAATTTTTAATATCTGTTTTCCTAGATTGTAGGGTTCATGGATTGTACGAATCTGTTTCTCTTTCTCCGTAGAAGCGACTAGAAGGATAGCTGCCAAACTATCATTGCTGCATATATTTATACAGTAGTGGGTTGCCTGCGTTTTAAGGATTTTGCACAAATATTTTACAATGCTAGATTTTCCTCTTGGTGAGGAACTGTTGATCAACGGTCCGCTAAACGAATGAGAAAATTGTTTAGACCAGGGGTAGGCAACCTTGGTTCTTTTATGACTCGTGGACTTCAACTCCCAGAATTCCTGAGCCAGGATAGGGAACTATGCCCCCCTTATGACTTGTGGACTTCAACTCCCAGAGTTCCTGAGCCAGCATGGCTCAGCATGGAAACCTCTCCCTTTCCTCTCAGCGTGGCTGGCTCAGGAATTCTGGGAGTTGAAGTCCACGAGTCATAAAAGAGCCAAGGTTGCCTACCCCTGGTTTAGACTGCCACATACGGTAAACAAGAGTCCATAGGTTGTACCACGGTGACTTCCAATAGCAGAGTCCATGTGGCCCTCAAGAAATAAGGAGACACCACCATGAGGAGGCCTCTCTTCTCCAGAAAACCGGCCTTGTTCCAACAAATTGCTCTTTTTAATTGCAAATAGTTGAAATTCACCCACCTGGGAGTGAGCTTCGTGAGTTTAGAGCAAGATTTCTAAATCTTAGCAACTTTAAGAAGTGTGGACTTCAACTCCCAGAAGTCCTCAGCCAGTCATGTCAGCCATGTTGGCTAGGGAATTCTGGGAGTTGAAGTCCACACTTCTTAAAGTTGCCAAAGTTGAGAAACGCTAGTTTAGAGCAAAGGTCTCCAACCTTTCTCAGTTGGCGGACGGAGGGAAAGGGAGGGGGAAGCATTTTACACCACCCATGCACGTGCGCGCATGCACAGAAACGGGGCCGTGAGCACATGCGACGCAAACGGGGCGATGCTGTTCACCACACGGCACTCCGTTTTTGCCCTGTTTTCCCCACGCAGCCCCCCATTTCCCCTGTGCAGCGCCATTTTCCCGGTGCAGCACCTTGTTTTCCCCCGTGTGGCACTCTGTTTTTGCCTCATTTCCCCTGTGCAGCGCCCTGTTTTCGCCTCGTTTCCTCCATGCGGTACCTCATTTTCCCTGTGCGGCATCTTGTTTTCCCTGTACGGCGCCCCATTTTTGCCCCGTTTCCCCCACGCAGTGCCCCATTTTTGCCCCGTTTCCCCTCGGCAGCACTGTTTTCCCTGTGCGGCACCTTGTTTTCCCCGTGTGGCGCCCTGTTTTTGCCCCATTTCCCCCACGCGGCGCCCCGCTTTCGCCCCATTTCCCCTGTGCGGCACCATTTTCCCTGTGTGGCACTTTGTTTTCCCCGTGTGGTGCCCTGTTTTTGTCCTGTTTCCTCCACACGGCGCCTCATTTTCACTCTGTTTCTCCTGCGCGGCACCTCGTTTTCTCTGTGCGGCGCCTTGTTTTCCCCGTGTGGCACCCTGTTTTTGCCCCATTTCCCCCACGGTGCCCCGCTTTCGCCCCGTTTCTCCTGCGCGGCTCTCTTTTCCCTGTGCAGCATCTCGTTTTCCCCATGTGATGCCCTGTTTTTGCCCTGTTTCCCCCGTGCGGCGTCCTGTTTGTGTAGCAGCGGCGCACGGGGGATGAGTGTGCGCGCACTGGCCAGCTTGTTCCGTGGCCTGGTAATGTGCCACGGCCCACAGGTTGGGGACTCCTGATTTAGAGGACTTACATGTATACATGTAACCCTCGACTTAACATCTGTTCGTTTAACAAGGGTTCAGTGTTACAACAGCCTTGGAAAAAGTAACTTATGACCTGTATTCTCGCTTAATGACTGTCACACACACACACACCACTTCTGCTGTCGTGTGGTCGCAATTCAGGGTCTTGGCAACCAGCTCGAGTTATGACCAATTGCAAAATCCTGTGGTCAGATGATTGTGATTTTTGACCTTTTTTTACCAAAAAAAAGGCCCATTGGGATTTAAGCTAGATTTGCTTAAAGGCCACCGGATCTGCTTACCAGCCATTGTAAAAATGGTCGTAAAATGGGGTCCAACTTGACTTACACCACAACGTAGGATGGAAATTCTATGGTCGTAAGCCGAGGACTATTTGTAGAAGCTTTTTAACTCTCTTTATTGATGGACAGGTTGAAGGCAATGGAATTGTAATGCATTGACAATTATAGGCCCACTTTGTGATCTTTTATGACTCGTGGACTTCAACTCCCAGAATTCCTGAGCCAGCATAGGGGAACTATGGCCCCTTCATGACTCATGGACTTCAACTCCCAGAATTCCTGAGCCAGCATGGGGGAACTATGGCTCCTTCATAACTTGTAGACTTCAACTCCCAGAATTCCTGAGCCAGCATGACTCAGCTTGGAAATCTCTCCCTTTCCCCTCAGTATGGCTGGCTCAGGAATTCTGGGAGTTGAAGTCCACCAATCATAAAAGAGCCACGGTTCCCCTGGTATAGGATTAAAGCTAAATTAAAGACTAGTTTCCACTGTTCATATTTTATGAAGGGTTACAAAAGATGATCACATGGAACAATTGAATGGGCATAAATTCCCGTGCCCGTTGCCAAACTTCTGAATTTGGATCACCTGTCCATGGGGATGCTGTAACAGTCGTAAGTGGGAAAACTGGTCGTAAGTCACTTTTTCAGTGCCATTGTAACTTCAAACGGTCCTTAAATGAATGGTTGTAAATCAAGGAAATCTCTCTCCCCTTTTCTTACCATTTTAATTTCTTTGGTTTATTATTTTTACTCCTTTTCTGTGTTCTGAATAAGCTTGACTGTTACAAAGGGGAGATAGATAGATAGATAGATAGATAGATAGATGGATGGATGGATGGATGGATGATAGACAGAGAGATACTGTAGGATAGATAAGATAGACACAGATAGATAGATAGATGATAGATAGATAGATAGATAGATAGATAGATAGATAGATAGATAGATAGATAGATAGATAGATAGATAGATAGATAGATAGATAGATGAAAGAGGATAGGAGAGAGAGATGGATGATTGATAGACAGATACTGTAGATAGATGAGAGATATATAGATGAAAGAGATAGATATATAGATGAATGGATGGATGATAGACAGTCAGATACTGTAGGATAGATAGATAAGATAGATAGATAGATAGATAGATAGATAGATAGATAGATAGATAGATAGATAGATAGATAGATAGATGATAGATAGATAGATAGATAGATAGATAGATAGATAGATAGATAGATAGATAGAAGGATAGGAGAGAGATGAATGATTGATAGTCAGAGAGATACTGTAAATAGATGAGAGAGAGAGAGAGAGAGAGAGAGAGAGAGAGAGAGAGAGAGAGATACAGTAGATTAGATAGACAGAGAAAGACAGACAAACATGCTTGTTCAGTACAATAACGTATTACATTATGAAAATTACCTCATTATCGTTCTGGGTAGAAGCTTCCAAGTCAAAATGTAATATGTGAAACATGGTGAACTTTACACTAAATTCTAAGTCAAATCTCCATAGCTTAAAAAAAATAATTGGATTTTAGAAATAAATCTTCCTGCTTAGCCAACAAATTACAGAGGCATGAGTGCACCTGTAGTGTTGTTGCATATATTCACATAATTATTCACGGGCTGAGTTCTTTTAAACCATGAGCTGCTACTGTGGAGACTGAGTTCTGGTTAATAATTATTGTATCCTAAACTGCTTTATGCTTTAAACATGTGGTGAGTTATGATTGCGGATTGAAGTTTAGCCCCTTGGTCTCCCAGTTCCTGGTCTGTATTTGAAAAACACCCTGAATTGACTGTTGATTGCTAGACAGCCATGAATGGTAATAACCAATAAGCATGTTAGTAATATATTAAGAAATGGATTTCTGGAAATAAATTTGTGCAATATTAGAGCGGTGGAAAAGAATATACTCTTGAAAAATGCAGGATAAGTTAACCATCTTTGTGGTCATTTTCGCTAACACCTGGGTCACCTACAATGCAGAGTCAAAAAATTTTAAAACGATACGTTGCTGTATAAGGCACAATATCATAATAAAAGGAAAACAAATAGCATTGTGGTTTAACAGTGTGCATTGTCTACAATAGTGAATTCTCATTCTCAGTGGTAGAAATTGACCAGGATGCTTATATTATAAGGCTAGCCTATTCTTTATTTAGCACCTTATGGGAATCTAGACAATGAGCTTGTAATTCGAGCTTTATGGCTTACTGTGGTGAATGAATGTAGCCATTGTGGCTTATTTAACAAACCACGATCAGATATACAATTGGTTGACATAAACTACAAATACCGCCTGTGTATATTCATCGTCAATTGAATATGCTGGCTATGTTCATTAATTAAATACATCATAGTGTAATTTGATCATTTTTGACTATTTATTGGTGTTTTATTGGGGAACAAAACCCCATATGATATAAAGACCTGTCATTACATAAATTGATGCCCCATGAAATATAGTGTCATTTATTTTGCAAATGATAAATAATCCATTATATCGACAGCAGAGATAGCACGTGAATTCGTATTTTAACGTTATGCTATTTTATTTTATTCTTTTTTAAAAAAAACCCGTAATTACACGTTACATAAATAGAGAGGATGCAGAAATGTATATTTCTTTTACTTTGTTCCGTGCCTTGAAAATCATAAATGCGTTGTTTGATCTTCGGTTTTAGATCATATCCGTGCGAAAGTACAAGGTTTGACATCTAAATGGTTTTATACTGGCAGTCTTGGCAGCGAAAAAAATAGCTAATAAGAATTAAATTGTTCTGAATGTTCTCATGGCTTGGAAGGCGTCCAGTTTTCCCTTATATTACTGTCATTCAATTGTTCAATAATTGCGATTTTTGTAAAGTGGCTAGGAAAGCAACTGCAAGCAGCGTAGACTTTTTTCGTGTGTTTTTTTTCTCTTACGATGTGAAGCAGTTTGGCCTAGTGGTTAAGGTCCTAGGCTAGAAGCCAGGAGATTGTGAATCCTAGTCCCATCTTACTTTTTTCAGCGCCGTTGTAAATTTGAACGCTCACTAAACGAACCGTCGTAAATCAAGGACTACCTGTATGTATCTTTTCTTCCTGTTCTTCGCCTACCGATGCTCGTCCTCTTTAGCAGAAAATCTTGTTCCGGCTATTTCTCGCTTGCAATGTGGTTTTAGGAATGCCTCTTAGCAAGTCACTCTAACACTCTGCTGTCTGCTAAAAATAAATCCCTAATTTTAGAACAGCGAAGAGATTCCTTTTTCTAGAAGAAGACAGCAAAGTTAGCAGTGTGCGACGGGCTACTTTTGACACCTTTCCTTAACCCAGCGTTTTAAATGTTCACGCATGCAAAATGATCAATGTAATCAGTGTCAGTAGCTGTTAATTACAAGTGTTTGGCTGAGGATGAGTTCAATTCTTATTTTAGCCCAGATTTTTAATGTTAGTTGTAGTCTGGATTGCTTTGGTTTCTTTGTAATCGGTGTAAATGGAGAGGATTAGCCAGAATTTCTAACCTATTTTTTTTCCAGTTATACAATTCCACTTTTACTTTTTCAGGTATGAATAGAAGTTTATTGATTCAACCATTCCTTCAATAGCCATAGCAATAGCACTTATATACCGCTTCACAGTGCTTTACAGCCCTCTCTAAGCGGTTTACAGAGTCAGCATATTTGCACCCAACAATCTGGGTTACCGACCTCGGAAGGATGGAAAGCTGAGTCAACCTTGAGCCGGTGAGAATCGAACTCCTGACTGTGGGCAGAGTCAGCCTGCAATACTGTATTCTAATCACTGCGCCATCATGGAAAGGAAGGAAGGAAGGAAGGATAGCAATAGCACTTAAACTTATACCGATCCTCAGAAGGATGGAAGGCTGAGTCAACCTTGAGCTGGTTAGGATCAAACTCCTGACTGTGGGCAGAGTCAGCCTGCAGTACTGTATTGTAATCATTGCGCTGCCATAGGAAGGAAGGAAGGAAGGAAGGAAGGAAGGAAGGAAGGAAGGATAGCACTTAGACTTATACCGACCTCGGAAGGATGGAAGGCTGAGTCAACCTTGAGCCAGTTAGGATCGAACTGGCAAACTGCAGGCAGTCAGCAGAAGTAGCCTGCAGTACTGCATTCTAACCACTGCACCACCACGGCTCGTCAACCTACTAGACCAGTGGTCCCCAATCTTTCTGGCTTTCTGGATTGCCGGGAGGGGGGGCGAGAGGAGATGGTTCCGCACGTGCAGCGGGTAAGTGGTGGGTGTGCACTCACACCATTCGCACAAATGGAGTTTCGCGCACAAGCACACCTGCTTGGGTGGCCAGGTTCCAAACAGGACTCAGCCCGGTACAGGCCATAGCCCAGGGTTTGGGGGGCCCTGTACTAGACTAATTAATTTTTTTTAAAAAACCCTCAAGGCAGTATACTATGGTGTTTCTTTCATTGGTGTTTTGGGTCCAGCCTTCTTATCCACTTCTTAATTGCAGGATTCAGCCCTGACAGACATTTCCATTGTTGACGGATTCTGTGCCACTGAATTGGTGTCGATTCTTAGATAAATTTTCTTCGTGACTTTCTCCATTGCCATTGTCGCTGTCTCTATCCCACTGAGTGGAGATATTGAAAAAGGAACAGCTTTCAATACAAAAAGATGTTCACTCTTCTGCGCTCGATGTGGAGAAAAATAAACAGCTTACTCTCTTGCAATCCCTTTCTCTTAAATAGGAGCCAGCCGTGTGCTGCAGCTGCCAAAAAGGCCAACACAGTGCTGGGCTGCATTAACAGAAGGATAGAATCAAGATCAAGTGAAGTGTTAATACCACTTTACAAGGCCTTGGTAAGGCCACACCTGGAATCCTGCATCCAGTTTTGGTCACCACGATGTAAAAAAGATGCCGAGACTCTAGAAAGAGGGCAGAGAAGAGCAACAAATATGATTAGGGAACTGGAGACTAAAACATATAAGGAAAGGCTGCTGGAATTGGGGATGTCTAGTTTAATGAAGAGAAGGACGAGGGGGGACATTCTAGCAGTGTTCCAATATCTCAGGGGCTGCCCCAAAGAAGAGGGAGTCAAGGTATTCTCCAAAGCGCCTGAAGGCAGGACGAGAAGCAACGGATGGAAACTAATCAAGGAGAAAAGCAACCTAGAACTAAGGAGAAATTTCCTGACACTTAGAACAATTAACCAGTGGAACAGCTTGCCACCAGAAGCTGTGGGTGCTCCAACACTGGAAGTTTTTAAGAAGAGACTGGACAGCCATTTGTCTGAAATGGTATAGGATTTCCTGCCTGAGCAGGGGGTTGGACTAGATGACCTCCAAGGTCGCTTCCAACTTTATTATTATTATTATTATTATTATTATTATTATTGTTGTTGTTGTTGTTGTTGTTGTTGTTATTATTATTATTATTATTATTATTATTATTATTATTATTATTATTATTATTATTATTATTATTATTATTATGGGAAGGGGGAAAAGAAAACACTGGCCAGGCACAGGATAACATGTACTGTAACAGTGATCATATGATTGAGGGACGTTGCAACTGTTGTAAATGGACCGTAAAATTATTGTTGTGATTTAGAAGGTCAGTGAATGAGGACTGAATGAAAGGTCAGTGAGTGAGTGAGGACTAGCTGTAGTTTTGTCTTGATGCTTCATTTTAATACCATGTTTTCATTGTGTTCTTGACTTTTTCCCCGCCCCCCAAAAAAAGCTTGCAGATCCTTTGAAACTCCAGCTACCAGAACAGTGTCATCTTCCTACTGCAGATTATTGATGTTTCTCCAGATTTAAAGCCATGCTCATCTTTTTCCATTCCAATTTCCCTTAATATATGCTTAGCATATAGATTGAATAACTAGGGGGAGGGGAGATATACAACCTTGTCTCATTTTTTTTTTTTGCCAGCCTGGAGTCAGCCTGTTCCTCCATATTCTGTCTGTACTGTGTCCTCCATGTAGATTTTGCATAAGAAAAATGTGATATTCTGGATTTCTCATTTGTTTTTAAACGCATCCCACCGGTTGACACGATCAATCCAATCAAAGGCCTTTCGATAATTCATAAGGCCTTCTCAGGTTCCCAGCGGGCATTAGTAATAAATCTCATATTCCCGAGCCTTCTCTAAACCCAGCTGGAATATCTGGCATCTGTTTGTCCATCCCGGCCTCTAATCCTCAGCATTATTTCGCTTTCATGCAAAATTAAGGATATTGAACAATTGTTTACACCAGGGATCCCAAACTTGTGGGCCGCAGCCTGGTAGTGGGCCATGGCGCCGCAGCTGTAGGGTGCAGAAACTAGACGCTGCACCTTGGGGCGGGAAAACCGGATGACGCCACACCTTAGGGTGCAAAAATTGGCCACTACCGCGCCTTGGGGTGCAAAAACAATGCTGCCTTGCCGTAGGGCACAAACATAGGACGCCACTGCACCTCGGGGCACAAAAACGGGCCGCTGCCGCACCTTGGGGTGCAAAAACAGAATGCTGCCTTGCCAAAGGAAAAAAAAAAATAGGACGCCACCGCACCTCGGGGCACAAAAATGGGACACTGCCATGTCTTGGGGCATAAAAACAGGACGCTGCCTTGCCGCAGGGCACAAAAATGGGACGCCACTGCACCTCGGGGCACTAAAATGGGACACCGCCACGTCTTGGGGCGTAAAAACAGGACGCTGCCTTGCCACAGGGTACAAAAATAGGACGCCACCGCACCTCGGGGCGCCAAAACAGGCTGCCACCACCCCTTGGGGCGCAAAAACAGGGCGCCACTGCCCTGCAGCATGTAAAAATGGGCCGACACCACGCCATGGGGCGCGAAAACAGGACACCGTTGTGCCGCAGCCCCTCTCTTTCCCTTACCACCACAACTCAGCCCAACATTTCTGTTGCCAGGAGAGACATTTGTTAAGGGGGTTTTGCTCTGTTTTATCACTTTTTTTGCCACTGTTGTTAAGTGAATCACTGCAGTTGTAAAGTTGGCCACCAATATCTAGCCTAGCCTAGCCTAGCCTAGTCTATATTCCAATATCTATTCTATTCTATTCCTTAATTCTATTCCTTAATTCTATTCTATTCTATTCTATTCTATTCTATTCTATTCTATTCCTTTATTCTATTCTATTCTATTCTATTCTATTCCTTTATTCTATTCTATTCTATTCTATTCTATTCTATTCCTTTATTCTATTCTATTCTATTCTATTCCTTTATTCTATTCTATTCTATTCCTTTATTCTATTCTATTCTATTCCTTAATTCTATTCTATTCTATTCTATTCTATTCTATTCTATTCTATTCCTTTATTCTATTCTATTCTATTCCTTAATTCTATTCTATTCTATTCTATTCTATTCTATTCCTTTATTCTATTCTATTCTATTCCTTTATTCTATTCTATTCTATTCCTTTATTCTATTCTATTCTATTCCTTTATTCTATTCTATTCTATTCTATTCCATTCCATTCCATTCCATTCCATTCTATTCCTTAATTCTATTCTATTCTATTCTATTTTCTATTCTATTCTATTCTATTCTATTTGATTTGATATGATTTGATTCTATCCTGTAATTCTATTCTATTCTATTCTATTCTACTCTATTTCCATTTCCATTTCCATTTCCATTGACTCTTATCTGGCAGCACTTTAGTGTTGAACTTTAGTTCTAACCAGGTTTTTGTGTGTAGGCTTGGAATAAATTTTCAGTGCAGCAACCCAACCGGTGATTCTGATTCTTGGCGCCTGACATTAATCTGGCCAACTCAAGTTGACCTATTCATCTATTGCACATGTGTATGCATTGCTGACTTTGATCTGCTAAATCACTTGTCGTTCTGGTTTTTTTTTTCTTCCTTCCTTAGAAATGTTATGAACAAAAACAATACAAAAATGGACTCAAATTCTGTAAGATGATCCTCTCCAATCCAAAGTTCGCTGAACATGGAGGTAGGTTTGAAATGCCAGTTACTTTATTTCCTTAAAACGGTGCAGTGAACCTTTGTTGACTAAGAGGCCATTGCCTCACAGATAGTTTATGGATGTCATATTTGGGAAAATCCAACTTTTACCTCTGTAGTTCCTGAAAGCATATTTAAGGTGTGTCTCTTGATTCAGTATTCAAAAGGTTGACCCTCTTTCTTTTTCACTTACCTATGTTTTATTAATTTTCTAATTTTGCAATCAAATACTTAATAAACAACGTGTTGTCTGGGTCCATTAGTAATTTAGTGATCTATATTAACTTCTTCATTCTAGATCCAATATTATACCATCCGATGTTTTCTCTCTTCTTCCGGTGGCACCTGTTTTCCCACACTGGGCAAACACAATCCTTATTGTTATTAATAGATACACAATTGAATATCAACATCTTCGTTACATTTTTCTCATAACATCAATCATGTCAGCTTAAAATATCTTTTCTAACCAAAAGGTATCTTAATTGCGTTTGCACTTAACTATCTATACGTTCAATCGGTATTCTGTTTTTGCTTTTTTTTTTTTTTAATTTTAATTTCCCATCAGGGTTCAAAACGTCTCTTATCGTTTATAATTTCAAAAGTAAGACCCTCTTTCTTTTTCCAGAGACGCTGGCAATGAAAGGGCTGACGTTGAATTGCTTAGGGAAAAAAGAAGACGCGTACGAATTTGTCCGTAAAGGACTACGTAACGATGTCAAAAGTCACGTGTGTATCCTTTGAAATTGTGCATCTGTTAGCAGGTCTCGCTCTCAAACTTCATTCTGAAATGTGCCAGTGTCTTGTCCACACAAAATGAATTAAAGTGATTATTATTATTATTTTTAGACTACTCTGCCTTATCAAATTGGGGACGAGAAGGGACCCTCCCTAATTTCTTGGACTGTAAAGGCGGGGTGGGGGGAAGAGATACAGGTAATCCTCAACTTAACGACCTCAGATTGAGCCAAACATTTCTGTTGCTCAGTGAAACGTTCATTAAGTGTGTTTCGCTCCATTTTATGACCTTTCTTTCTTAAGTGAATCCCTGCAGCGATTAAGTTAGTAACAAAATTGTTAAGTGGATCTGGCTTCCCCCCCATTGATTTTGCTTGTCATAAGGTCGCCAAAGGGGATCACGTGATCCAAGGATAAATATGAGTCGGTTATCAAGTGTCTGGATTTTGATCACGTCACCCTGGGGATGCCGTTAACGGTTGTGAGTGTGAGAAACGGTCATGTCACTTTTTTCAGTGCCATTGTAACTTTGAACGGTCCCTAAACAAACTGTTGTAAATGGAGGACTACATGCCTCTGTTTGCCCTTACAGAGTTAAGTTAGAGCTACTACTTGGGTGTGCTTCTCGTCTGGACTACGTCCCAGGGCAGACCCCCAAATCCGTGATAAACGAGTCGCGCTAAGGTTGGCATAATTTGCCTTCAGCAAACAGGATCTGCCCGTTTCCTTAACTCTGTTAGGTTGGCATGTTTATGGACTCTTGCAGCGCTCCGATAAAAAATACGACGAAGCGATTAAGTGCTATCGAAATGCTCTGAAGCTAGATAAAGACAACCTGCAGATCCTCAGAGACCTTTCGCTGCTGCAGATCCAGATGAGAGATCTCGAAGGATACAGAGTAAGTGCTTATGTTTCATCAATCAATCAATCATTGCCTCACTTAAATCCATTTGTGTGCAGCACTTAATCACTCATTGAAATGCTAAATGGATTTGTAGAGCAGATAGATAGATAGATAGATAGATAGATAGATAGATAGATAGATAGATAGATAGATAGATAGATAGATAGATAGATAGATAGATAGATGTAGGTAGGTAGGTAGGTAGGTAGGTAGGTAGGTAGGTAGAAAAATGGATGGATGGACGGACAGACAGACATAGATAGAGGTAGGTAGGTAGGTACGTAGGTAGAAAAATGGATGGATGGATGGACGGATAGATACAGTAGATTAGATGATAGATAGATAGATAGATAGATAGATAGATAGATAGATAGATAGATAGATAGATAGATAGATAGATAGATAGATAGATAGATAGATAGATAGATAGATGATAGATAGATAGATAGATAGATAGATAGAGGTAGGTAGGTAGGTAGGTAGGTAGGTAGGTAGAAAAATGGATGGATGGACGGACGGACGGACAGACAGACATAGATAGAGGTAGGTAGGTAGGTAGGTAGAAGGATGGATGGACGGATAGATACAGTAGATTAGATAGATAGATAGATAGATAGATAGATAGATAGATAGATAGATAGATAGATAGATAGATAGATAGATAGTAGGTAGGTAGGTAGGTAGATAGATAGATAGATAGATAGATGATAGATAGATAGATGTAGGTAGGTAGGTAGATGTAGATAGGTAGGTAGGTAGATAGATAGATAGATAGATAGATAGATAGATAGATAGATAGATAGATAGATAGATAGATAGATAGATAGTTAGTTAAAACTAATCATCTAAAACCCCGAGTTTATTTCTGAGACAGCTTTTCTTTGACTTTTCTATTTCTGATGGCTTTGATCCTTCGTATCATTGATTTTAAATCTTTCATTAAGAATGTGCCTTGTTTAGAATGCTGTTTTTAGCTGTGTTTGTTATTTCTTTGAAGGAAACCAGATATCAATTACTTCAGCTCCGACCCACGCAGAGAGCCTCGTGGATCGGCTATGCAATCGCATATCATTTGCTAAAAGATTACGACATGGCCTTAAAGTTGTTAGAAGAATTTAGGAAAACCCAACAGGTAAGATTTTATTCAGAGAAGGCTCGTCCTAATGTCCGCGGATAAGAATTTTGAGTAGCTGCATTTCTCCGTGAGAGTGACTCTCTCCTATTCTATTTAAAAATCACATCACCAAAGCCTGAAGGGAAATAAAGTGCAGCTTTTAAAATGAAATGCTGCTGCTTTTAATTAATAATTAACTTTTGCTTCAGTTCGTTGAAATCGGCTGCACATCATAAGGTGGTATGCATTTTAAGTTTAAAAAAAAACCAAACACAAACAAACCAGTGTTTTCCATAAAACGATTTTGTTCCTCAAAAGCGAATTGTTACCTTTGTCCAGACCAACTTGGAATAGATTCCTTAAATTAATTCGACCAAATTATTAATATTTGATTTTACTTATGTTTTTAAATTTGTAGTTTTTTGGGGATTAGTGTTTTATCTGGTTGTTAGCCGCCCTGAGTCCGGAAGGAGAAGGGCGGGATATAAATTAAATTAATAAATAAAATAAATAAATAAATGTTGTATAATTTACAATGCAAACTTACATATCCACCACTGAATTCAGTGGATCTTCATTCGAAATTAAAGATCTGTTCATTAATTTCAAAGGGATAGTAGAAACTAGAAAGAGTACAGAGAAGAGCAACAAAGATGATCAGGGGACTGGAGGCTAAAACATATGAAGAACAGTTGCAGGAATTGGGTATGTCTAGAAGGACTAGGGGTGATGTGATAGCAGTCTTCCAATATTTGGGGGGCTGCCACGAAGAAGAGGGGGTCAATCTATTTTCCAAAGCCCCAGAAGGCAAGACAAGAAACAATGGATGGAAACTAATCAAGGAGAGAAGCAATCTAGAATTAAGGAGAAACTTCCTAACAGTTAGAACAATTAACCAGTGGAACAGCTTGCCACCAGAAGTTGTGAATGCTCCAACACTGAAAGTTTTTAAGAAGTGACTGGACAACCCATTTGTCTAAAATGGTAGAGGGTCTCTTGATTCAGCAATGGGTTGGACTAGAAGACCTCCAAGGTCCCTCCCGACTCTGTATTCCGGTATTCTGTTATTTGTTATTTTTTACACTCAGAGGCACTGTCCTTATGCTCTCTTTTTAGTAAGTTTTCAGGTATATAAACAGTTTATCAAAGGAAAAAGTCAAAAGTCTATCCCAACCACATTTTAGAATGTAGGCTAATATGAGCAGAAATATATTATAAAGTTGGCCTAGCCATTATCACTTGAAACAACCTTTTCTAATGCTGACGTTGCCCATATATCAAAAGCGACAAAAGTCCAGCGGAATAAAAGAAATTGTCCAATCAAATTATCTACTCTGAATTGTTTCAACTGCAGACTTTTCCTAAACTTAACGTTTTCTGGCCTTTTTATTCATTTGCAAAAAAAAAAAGACAAGACTTTTGATGTAGTAACGCTACCCAACCAATTATCAAATCTATTGGGGTTGTTTTTCAGGTCCCCCCAAACAAAATAGACTACGAATATAGCGAATTAATATTGTATCAGAACCAAGTGATGAGAGAAGCGGATCTCTTTCAAGAATCTTTGGACCACATAGAGACTTACGAAAGGCAAATCTGCGACAAACTCATGATAGACGAAATTAAAGGTAATTTAATTTTTGTAAGCCTCTTAATTATCCTTCATTTTTCCATAGCCCTGTTTCTTTTCTTAACGGAACTTTAAACCGGAGGTTTTCCCCAATCAGCCATCGCTTTATATAAAACTGGAATTTAAATAGTATAATTTTTCTCATTTGAAAGGTGCTGGGGTTTTTTTCCCCCTCCCCAAAAGCAACAGAACTTTCCTGGTGGTTTTTTTTTTTCTTCTTTGAAAACGTTTCGCTTCTCCTCCCAGAAGCTTCTTCAGTTGCACTGGGTTGAAACTTTTGGGATGAAAAGCAAAATTAGCATTGATACTAAATTGGCGCCAGATAAGGGTAAACGGAATTCAAGAGGGATTGGGTTTGGACCATTTATGAGAATGTAATATACTCTGGGTTTATTATTAAACCCTGACTGCTCTTGAGAAGGCCAGATCCTGAAGTTGAAACTCAAGTACTTTGGCCACCTAACGAGAAGGAAGGACTCCCTGGAGAAGAGCCAGATGCTGGGAAAGATGGAGGGCAAGAGAAGAAGGGGACGACAGAGAAGGAGGTGGCTGGATGAAGTCCCTGAAGCAGGAGGTGTAAGCTTCAATGGACTCCAGAAGATGGTAGAGGACAGGAAGGCCTGGAGGAACGTGGTCCATGGGGTCGCGATGGGTGGGACCCGACTTCGCAACTAACAACAATATACTCCCCCACCACCACCCCGGACATACCCGGGGTACACCAGATGGATATCGGAATTAACTATGCTGTTATTGTTTTCGAAGCCAGTGTAAGAATTGACCCTTTTCAGCGTCCAAAGCTTTTCCATTTTTACTTTATTTATTTATTTTAAAGTCAGGTGTGATTATATTATTGCTGCAGGGGAAATGTTGCTGAATTTGGGACGACTGGAAGAAGCGGCCGAGATCTACCAAGAACTTATTGATCGGAACGCAGAATGTTGGAGTTACTACGAAGGCCTGGAAAAAGCTCTGCAGCCACGTACGAGAAGGAATTGTACATTTTGCTTCCAGCAATTTAAGGGGGTGGGGGCTTTGAAAAAAATATGGTGTCTTACATTTTGGAGAAATATAGGTTGTCCTCGACTTACACCCGAAATTTAAGTGAGTTTTTGTCCCATTTTAAGAAGAGACTGGACAGCCATTTGTCAGAAAGGGTATAGGGTTTCCTGGCTGAGCAGGGGGTTGGACTAGAAGACCTCCAAGGTCCCTTCCAACTCTGTTGTTTTGGATTCTGACACCCAGACACCCCAAACAAGTGAATCTCTTACCTTGCTTGTCAGAAGGTCGCAAAAGGGGATCACGTGACCCTGGGGCACTGGACTAGATGACCTCCAAGGTCCCTTCCAACTCTGTTATTCTGGATTCTGACACCCAGACACCCCAAACAAGTGAATCTCTTACCTTGCTTGTCAGAAGGTCGCAAAATGGGATCACGTGACCCTGGGGCACTGCGACCGTCATAAATATGAGTCAGTTGCCGAGCGTCTGAATTTTGATCCTGTGATCTTGAGCACGCACCAGTGGTTGTAAGTGTGAATAACGGTCATAAGGTCACTCTTTGCAGTGGTGTAACTTTGAACAGTTGTAGGTGAGGACGGTCTGCGGATATTCGTTGCAGTCTCTCTAAGCTTAAACTGTGGGTTGCATTGTGGCGTTTGATTGCAACGCCTCTGCAAGATGTTATTTGAAAATGATACCTCCTTGTCTGAACACGAGATATTTAACTATTTCAGTGGTTTGTCATTCCTGAAAACAGCCTACCCAATTCGGTATTACTTCTAGTAATTTCAAACTGCTCTATGGGAGGGAATTCTATGCTCTGTGTTTATTTGGAATTTTTTTAAAAAAAAAACATATTAAATTATAATTTGAGTTAAAAAGGATACGTTGAGCCGTATCCAAATTTAAATGAGGGGAAAATGGGATGGGACGCTAATTGCTGGGGAGAACAGTTCACACAACGAAACTCTGTTGTTTGACGACGTGGGTTGTGAGTTGTAAAATGACTTGTAGAAAGGAAACAAAAATACTTGATTTATTGCTTGCACGAATATAGACTCACGTTTTCTGCTCGCAGGAAAACATCAGGCAAGTGAAATAGAATACAGTAGTGGCCAAAATTGTGGAAACCTTTTGGGAAAAGTGTACAGTAGAAATGCCACCTTTGGTTAAGTTTCCACCCATTTTTCTTCTAATTTCTTTATAACTCTAGCCTTGTTCACTTAATAATACCATTTTACATCGCTTTCTGGGCGACCAGTCAACTCTTTGCACCACGACTTTAATTTTATTACATTTCACAAGCTCACTCAATGAAAGAACACCAAAAAACCCAACTAACTTGATAGCGATCACATAACACACTGACAAATGTCCTCCTCTCAGCTTCAATACATGACATCAATCACTAGATCCTACTGTGATCTGATTGGCTCATGGCCAAAACAAGATGACACCCGATTGGCTCTCTAAACACTCATGCTCATTGGCTGCAATCAGATGAAGGAAAGCTACCCGAGATCAACCTAAACAAGTTGTGCTTCCTTTTTCTGGTTATTTGGCTATCACTTTTCACAGAATACAGTACAGATAATGGAACAAACTTTGTTGCATTACATTCTCGATTAAATTATCTTTCCATTGATATATAATTTTATGGTACTACTCCCAAAAAAAGGGGTGTTATTAGCCATCAAACCTCAAATGTACACATTTCCCAAAAGGTTTCCACAATTTTGGCCACTACTGTAATTGGATTTTGCTCAGCATAATAACACAGTGTTCTACATTGCTGCTTGTTCCTGAACCGTGTGACTTTCAAGGCGTAACAACTCCAATTTTACATTTGTCATCCATCCATAGATTCTTTAGAAGAGAGGCTAGAAACGTATGAAGAAATAAGCAAGCGACATCCCCGGGCTGTTTCTCCTAAAAGGCTACCTTTAAACTTTGTCACAGGTAACGTTGTTGCTTTTCTGTATGTAGTACGGCTCTACGATACTTAAAAAGTTTTGGCTGGTATTTTTTTTTCCACTTCCATTTCCTCTGCAATGGAAAATTCGTCTTTGGTGTGTGTGTGTGTGTGTTTTTTTCCTATATATATATATATATTATTTTGTTTAGGCACAGCCATGAATCAAAAAGCAATTTTCAGACACGAAGCATTCCGGCATAAGAAAAACCTCGTGGGCTTTTAAGAAAAGCTCCGTGTAGCTGGATTTTATTCAGATCCAATAACCTGTAACGGTTGTTGCTGTGGTTAATTTGGGGATATTGATCATTTAATCGGAAACACTCAGCTAGCTCTTTGCAACCAACACGAGTGATGAGTTTGGAGGCTTTGCTCACCTGCCAGAAAGATACCCAAAAGTATTTTTTTTTGTTGTTGTTATTTATTTGTATCCCGCCTGTAGTATTTTTACAAATAACCCAAGGCAGCAGACATTCCTCCTCCTATTTTCCCCAAAACAACTCTGTGAGATGAGTTTGGTTGAGAGAAAGTGACTGGCCCAAGGTCACCTAGCTGGTTTTCATGCCTAAGGCGGGACTAGAACTCACAGTCTCTTGGTGATTGGCCCAAAGTCACCCATCCAGATTTCATGTCTAAGGCAGGATTAGAATTCACCGTCTCCTGGTGATTGGTCCAAGGTCACCCAACTGGCTTTCCTGCCTAAGGCGGGACTAGAACTCACAGTCTCCTGGTGATTGGCCCAAAGTCACCCATCCAGATTTCCTGCCTAAGGCAGGACTAGAATTCACCGTCTCCTGGTGATTGGTCCAAGGTCACCCAACTGACTTTCCTGCCTAAGGCGGGACTAGAACTCACCGTCTCCTGGTGATTGGCCCAAAGTCACCCATCCAGATTTCCTGCCTAAGGCAGGACTAGAACTCACAGTCTCCTGGTGATTGCTTAGGTTGATATCAGGTAGCTTTCCTTCATCTGATTGTAGCCAATCAGCATGAGTGTTTAGAGAGCCAACCGGGTGTCATCTCGTTTTGGCCATGAGCCAATCAGATCACAGTAGGATTCGGTTCTTGATATCATGTATTGAAGCTGAGAGGAGGACGTTTGTCAGTGTGTACGTGATCGCTATCAAGTTGGTTGGTTTTTTTGGTGTTCTTTCATTTAGTGAGGTTGTAAAACGTAATAAAATTAAAGTCATGGTGCAATGAGTTGGCTGGCTGCCCAGAAAGCGATGTAAAATAGTCTTATTAAGTGAACAAGGCTACAGTTATAAAGAAATTAGAAGAAAAATGGGTGGAAATTTAACCAAAGGTGGCATTTCTACTGTACACTTTTCCCAAAAGGTTTTCCCAATTTTGGCCACTAATTATAAAAACATTGACTCCATCACTTTCTAAATTGAAATTGCAAAGTAAGATTGTTCCTCAAAACTATGATAGCTTGCATACAAACCAGCCATACGCGGGGGGAAAAAACGAGTATCTGATTCTTACACATATTTAGGTATTTTCTGTATAATTCTATATAATCGCAATCGATTTTGCATTTGATGTATTCCAGCATCTAATATTAGCCGCTAGTTTTAATTAGGTGATGTAGTGACTGAACACCTTGTGACTGTTGTTAATTCCATCCAGAGATGCAGTAGCAAACTCTCATGTACTGTACCTTATGGGTTTTGAGAACGAATTTCTCCCCAGCAATCTAAAAAAAAACCAGGTTGCGTAACTGCAATCTACATATATTATACAAAGTGACCCAATTTCCACAACATTTTTCTAGAAAAATGCAAACTTACAGTATGAACTTCTCAAAATAGTTTTTTTTTTAATATTGTCATCTTTGAAATTTTTTCATACTTTTATGCAAAATGAACGTAGAGTTCTTGTGATATAATCGATATGTTTTTGCTTCTAGGTGAAAAATTTAGAGAACTGTTGGATAAATTCCTACGGGTTAATTTCAGTAAAGGTTGTCCACCTCTGTTTACTACTTTGAAATCTTTGTATTACAGCACAGAAAAGGTCAGTTTTCTTACAAACCTAGCATGCACACGTGCACGCACACACACGCGCACGCTAATACATATATGGATATATAAAAGAGCATTTATTTATTTTACAAACCATTTAACAATAATTGTTACTCTCTGGCAATATCTGTTGGATGGAACCAGTGGGGAAGTGGGTTCTTGTTGGGAAAAAAATAAATAAGCCAGATTATACCACTCAGTGTATCTTCAAGAAAAAAATATGGATACACTAAGTCCCACAATGGAAGAATCAATAAAGCTGGCAGAGAGGATCAAATTCATTGCTTTGATTAAATAAAAGAATACATTCCATGTTGTTTCAACTTGGAAACCACGTTTAGATTCTATGCTTGAGATAGAAAAACAGTGAAATTCTGATTTTGGGATTTGCTATTTAGATAAATGTGTTATTCTAGAAATGGTTACTAGAGACGAAATATGCAAAAGTAGAAAGTTGAGGCTGTAATGTTAATATCTTCATTCTACCGTGCTGAAAATATTTGAAAGTCAATGCTTTTTTTTTAACCCCATACTTCTCTCTCCCCCTTTTCTCCCTCTCCCCCTTTCCCATTATCTTCATTTTTAACTTGTATTTTGTATTTGATAAGCTTAATGAAATTTTAAGGGGAGGAAAAAACGAAAATACCCAACATTTTATTTGGAAAATAACTAGGGTTGCTGCGGGAAGAGACTCTAGATGGCAGCAAAGAGAGGCAGGCAACTCTATTGCCATCTAGTGGTTTTCCAAGGAAATGTTTTCAAGAATGTACAGTAGTGCAGGAGTTATCAACCTCTGGGCTTTTTGCAACCGGGCCACGGAAACGGCATTCGAACACGCACGCACATCCTCACTTGCACGAGCAGCGGGCGAGCATGTGCACACGCACTCCATTTGTGTGAGTGGTGGGTGCACATGCAGACTGCAAATGGAGCTGTGCGCACACGCTTGCTAGCTACTCGTGCGGAACCATCCCCTCTTCTCCCCTCCCCCTTCCCCCCCCCAGTTGGGGAACTCTGCAGTAGTGGGAGTTGTACAAAAAGCTCTTAACATTCTAACACAGTGGTTCTCAACCTGTGGGTCGGGACCCCATTTGGGGTCGATCGACCATTTCACGGGGGTCGCCAAGCAAGGCTGTCCGCCATTTTTTTGTCCGCCATTTTTTCCCCCTTTTCTGGTGGGTGCCTTACCTCCCTTGGGCTGGGCCAGCTGGTGGTCGGCCTGCTCCGTCTCTGCCGCTTGCCAGCTACGCCTCGGCCGGCGCAGGGGGCGGAACCACGCATGCACGGCGCTCCCAGGCAGGGAAAGTCCTCGACTTACGACCGGTTGGGTAGTCCTCGACTTACGACTGGTTTAGTCCTCGCCTTACAACCGGTTTAGTCCTCGCCTTATGACCGGTTTAGTCCTCGATTTACGACCGGTTGGGGTCGCGGCATTAAAAAGGTTGAGAACCACTGTTCTAACAAGTAAGACATCGCAATGTTACTTGTTTGTTGAGTGATGTGCTTTACATAGCGAACGAATGAACATTAATTGAGGCAGTGACCACAGGAGTGCATTTTCACACAAACATCTAAACTCTCATTTGTAGATTTCAGCCATCCAGGAGCTCGTGATTGGTTACGAAGCTTCTTTGAAGACCTGCCACATGTTCAGTCCAGATGGTAAGCTTCAGAGCTGAGGAACAGAGCTGAAATAACAAAGTTTAATGAGTGTAATCTGGGCTGGTATATCTTCACAGGGGGAATCTGTTTTTTGAGAACCCAGCATTTTGATGATACATACTTCTAGGTTCAAGTGTTGGCAAATGTTCTGTGTGTGTTGCAGAAAATGGAGAGCAAGAACCGCCGACGACGCTGCTTTGGGTTCGTTATTTCCTTGCCCAGCACTTTGACAAGCTTGCCCAATTTTCCTTGGCATTGGATTACATTAATTCTGCTGTGACCAGTACTCCGACGTTAATAGAGTTGTTCTATTTGAAAGCCAAAATTTATAAGGTAATTGCACTTCCTTAAACACCTCGTATTCGGAATATGTCTTCGTTGCGTATATATTTCGTAATGCAACTGAAGACAAAGCTAGATAGTGAAGAGCAGGATGATTTGACCTGTAGAATAACTAGAGTAGAGTAGAGTAGAGTAGAGTAAAGTAGAAGAAAAGAGAAAAGAAGAGAGAAGAGAAGTATGGAATGGAATGGAATGGAATGGAATGGAATGGAATGGAATGGAAGTAGAATGAAATGGAAGTAGAATTAGAATGGAAGTAGAATTAGTATAGAAGTAGAGTAGAGCAGTATGTAGTAGACTAGAACAGGATAGAATAGAATCTTTATTGATTAAGTCATTTGACCTTGTAGAAAATATTTATGGGTTGTTACCAAAACACAAATGTGAATTCAGGGACTTTCTCCCAAGATGGCTGCTGCACAGTAAGAGCTTTTTTTCCCTCTTACCGACAATCTGCTGATTTTACTACCAAAGATGGTTTTTTGGCAGTGCTGCTCCCTTGTTTTGAATGGGAGCGTGTAGGAATGACCCAAGACGATTTTGGATAATGGTGGACCCAGTTGGGAAGGGGGTAGGTCTTGAGGATTCCAATTCCCTCTGGAAGCGATCAACAAGTTAACCGGGCATATACACTTTCCTGTCATCAGTTTCGTTTTCTTAAGCATGCCTGGGTATTAACTTCCACTTTTTGAATTTATTGTTTTCATTTTTGCTTTTGGTTTTTAAAAAAATTGATCAGCTGTTGAATGCTGATTTACAGATGTCAATTCAGAGCAGAACATGATGTTAGAGTGCCAGTGCCTCTGAACCGGTAACATTAGGAAGAAAGAAAATTAGGATTAAGCTTTTATACCACTTGCTGTTCTTGAGAAAATCTAGGTTAGCTCTAATGCTCTGCAATTACAGATGTGATTTGTCAGCCGTGACAGTTTTCCAATTATGATCTTTTTTTTATTTTTTATCAGTATACTAGCTGTACCCGGCCACGCGTTGCTGTGGCTCAGTCTGGTTAAATGGAAAAGAAAGAAAAGAGAAAGCGCACGTTTGTAATATGTTTAATTTCACAATGCTTGTGGGTATGCTTTTACGTCCAACAGATGGCGCTGTTTTTCAAAAAAAAGCATGTTTTTACCTGTCACAGGTGTGACATCTATATAATAGTAGGTATATAAAAACGCGCGCATATTCGAATGCAACGTTGTGTCAAAATTTCAAAGCAATCAGTGAAGAACTTTCAGAGATTTAAGATTTTGAACATTTACATTTTTATTTATATAGAAGATTCCGAGTTTATTTTTCACACAATGAAATAGGATAGAGATGGCTGTCATTTTATCCTTCCAATATTTCGAGCAAAGGAGATTTTTTTTTTTAAAAAAAAAAACATGCTACCTTTTCAGACTCGGCCTGGTGCACTTGTTATTGAATGAAAATGAAATGAAAAACAGATTCTCTTGCCCCCTAGCATGTAGGCAACCTGAAGGAAGCTGCCAAGTGGATGGATGAGGCCCAGTCCTTGGATACGGCGGACAGATTTATCAATTCCAAGTGTGCGAAGTATATCCTGCGAGCAAATATGGTCAAGGATGCTGAGGAGATGTGTTCCAAGTTCACACGGGTAAAAGAAAAATAATGATATTATCACAAAAGGGTAATAGAAGTAAATCTTGGTTTTCCTTTTTCTTTTTTTTAAAGAACGCATCTGTCGTTATATACTTTTTTACCGCGTCATCTCAAATACACTTTTGATATATTTACAGATGCCTGTTAAGTATAAAATGGCGCTGTTTTTTTTTTAAATTGAGTCTAACTAGAAGTAGTGATACATTTCTAGGAAGAACACATTTCTTCATGTGTTAAGAAAGAAAGAGAGAGAGAGAAAGAAAAGAAAAAGAAAGAAAGGAAAGAAAGAAAGAAAGAAAGAAAGATGGAGTTGTAAATATAATGAAAATGTATTGGAGTGATTGCTGTGATAGGAAGGTAGGGAGGGAGGAAGAAATGGAGGAAGGAAGATGGAAGGAAGGAAGAAATGGAAGGAGGGAGGAAGGAAGGAGGAAAGGGAAAGAAAGAAAGAAAGAAAGAAAGAGAAAGAAAGAGAAAGAAAGAAAGAAAGATGGAGTTGTAAATATAATGAGGATAATGTATTGGAGTGAT
>NW_015386413.1:1716394-1736817 GCF_001527695.2 Protobothrops mucrosquamatus
AGAAAGAAAGAAAGAAAGATGGAGTTGTAAATATAATGAGGATAATGTATTGGAGTGATTGCTGTGATAGGAAGGGAGGGAGGGAGGAAGAAATGGAGGAAGGAAGATGGAAGGAAGGAAGAAATGGAAGGAGGGAGGAAGGAAGGAGGAAAGGGAAAGAAAGAAAGAAAGAAAGAAAGAGAAAGAAAGAGAAAGAAAGAAAGAAAGAAAGAAAGAAAGAAAGAAAGAAAGAAAGATGGAGTTGTAAATATAATGAGGATGATGTATTGGAGTGATTGCTGTGATAGGAAGGGAGGGAGGGAGGAAGAAAGAAATGGAGGAAGGAAGATGGAAGGAAGGAAGGAATGGAAGAAGGAAAGAAATGGAGGAAGGGAGGAAGAAAAAGGAAGGAAGGAAGGAAGATGGAAGAAAAGGGAAAGAAAGAAAAAGAAAGAAAGACGGAGTAAATATAATGAGGATAATGTATTGGAGTGATTGCTGTGATAGGAAGGGAGGGAGGAAGAATTGGAGGAAGGAATGGAAGAAGGAAAGAGGAAATGGAGAGAAGAAGGAAGGAAGGGAAGGGAAAGAAGAAATGGAGGGAGGGAGGAAGAAAAGGAAGGAAGATGGAAGGAAGGAGAAAAGAAGGGAAAGAAAGAAAGAAAGTTGTAAATATAATGAGGATAACGACAGTATTGGAGCACATGGGGAAGGAAGTATTTTTACAGGACCTCTTAATAGATTTAAGACTATTTCTAAAGTACTTTTCCTGTTTCCCAGGAAGGGACTTCGGCCACGGAGAATCTCAACGAAATGCAGTGCATGTGGTTTCAGACGGAATGCGCTCTCGCTTTTCAAAGATTAGGAAAATACGGCGAAGCTCTGAAGCAGTGCCACGAAGTGGAGAGGGTAAGCCGATCAACGGATGGATTTCTCTTTTTTTTTTCTCCCCCGATCCCCACTTCCCCCTAACCAACGTGGGCTGGATTCACGCACCCTCCGAAGAGCATCAGTAAGGAAAGGATCCCGAATTTAGCAGGATCCTGCCGCAAAACAGAACCAAATCCAAAGGAGAAAGAATCAGACTTATTATCACAGGTTCAGCTTCTTTCTAAGCAAACTTTTCTGATTTGAACTTAAGTTTCTTGGGGGGGAAAAAAAACACCAAGTCTGCCTTTCAAAGGATTGGCAGGATTGAAAAGGGCATAAAAGAGTCCTAAAAGAACCAAGGTTCCCCACTCCTGCCCTGTATCAGGGCTCCTCAAGCTTGGCAACTTTTGTGGACTTCAACTCCCAGAATTCCTCAGCCAGCATGGGGGAAACTATGGCCCCTTTTTTGACTCGTGGACTTCAACTCCCAGAATTCCTCAGCCAGCATGGCTCAGCTTGGAAACCTCTCCCTTTCCCCTCAGCGTGGCTGGCTCAGGAATTTGTGGGAGTTGAAGTCCACCAGTCATAAAAGAGCCAAGGTTGCCTGCCCCTGATCTAGGTTCTCCTGCCCGAGCAGAGGGGTGGACTAGAAGACCTCCGAGCTCCCTCCCAACTCTGTCATTCTGTACTCCGCTCTGTCTTTCAGCACTTCTTTGAGATTACAGACGACCAGTTCGACTTCCACACATACTGTATGAGGAAGATGACCTTGCGTGCCTACGTCGACCTCCTGAGGCTGGAAGACGTGCTACGGAAACACGCTTTTTACTTCAAGGCGGCCCGATCGGCCATCGAAATTTACTTGAAGCTTCATGACAACCCCCTGGCCAGCGAGAGCAAAGAACAGGAAGTGAATTCAGGTACGTTAAGCTTCCGTCGCACAGAGGTTTGGATTGGTTTCCCAACGGCGATTCCACAAGTCGTTTTATTTGCCCGGTAAGAAATCCAGAGTCGTGTTTGCCTTTTTTTTTTCAGCCTGATGCAGAAATAGGTTGTTGGGCTTTTAGTTTTGGTGTTTCAGAGGGCAAAGAGAGTCTTGGGGGTACCTGAGCTTGGTGGGTTTTTCTGGCAGACGTTTCGTGAGCCAAACTAGGTCACATCGTCAGTGTTGGGAGGAAGTGGGGTTTATGGGGGAGGAGGAGGAGGGGGGGGGCTGTGGAGTCCTTAGTGCTCAGTGAGCTTGGTGGTGGTTTTGCAGACATTTCATTGCCCAAAGTAGCTAACTTCATCAGCGCCAAACTAGGTAACATCAGGTGCACTAACGATGTTACCTAGTTTGGGTAATGAAACCTGCAAAATAACAACCAAGCTCAGAGAGCACCAAAAACCACACAGTCCTCCTCCCCCTCCTCCTCCTCCTCCCCGTCCTCCTCCTCCTCCACAAACCCCACTCCCTTCCAGCACTGATGAATGTTACCTAGTTTGGTAATGAAATGTCTGCAAGAAAACAAGCAAGCTTGGAGAGCACCAAAGATCCTACAGTCCTGGAGGAGGAGGAGGAGGAGGAGGAGGCTTCTAGCACTGATGATGTTACCTAGTTTGGTAATGGAACGTCTGCAAGAAAACAAGCAAGATCAGAGAGCACCAAAGACCCCACAGTCATCCTCCTCCTCCTCCTCCTCCTCCTCTCCGCAAACTCCTCTCCCTTCTAGCACTGATGATGTTACCTAGTTTGGGTAAAGAAACATCTGCAAGAAAACAACCAAGCTCAGAGAGCACCGAGGACCCCTCATTTCAGCCCTGAGCTACAAATATTCTCCTTTATCAGTAATTAGAGTACAGGTAGCCCTTGATTTACAATCGTTCATTTAGTGACCGTTCAAAATTACAACGGCGCTAGAAAAAAGAAGTAACTAATGACCATTTTTCACACTTACGAGCTATGCAGCGTCCCCGCGGTCCCACAATCCAAATCCAGACGCTTGACAAACGACTTGTACTTACGACGGTCGCATAGCGTCCCGGGGTCCTCTTTTGTGACCGTCTTGACAATCAAAGTCAACAGGGAATGCCGGCTTCATTCAACAACTGAACAACTGCAATTGATTCACGTAACCCGCGGGGGCAAGAAATGTCCTCAAATGGGCCCAAACTCACCGAAGAAGCGTCTTGCTTAGCAACGTAAATTGAGGGCTCGATTGTGGTCGTAAATCGAGGAGAAGCTGATGAATGCAAGGGCTAATTTTGTATTTTCGTAGCCTTTTGTGATTTTTTTTTTTTTTTTTTTGTTAAATCTCCTGACCTTGGATTCAGCCCGTGTCTAAACAGACTGTTGTGATTCCTAGCCAGCCAGTGGACCCGGCAGCTGAGTCTGAGGAATCGGAGGAGGAGGAGGGGCCTGGAGTGACATCGGAGTCAGAGGAAGGCTCTGAGGAGCTCTGAGGCTTGTAGTCGGACGAGGAGCCTGGCCCCTCTACTCACGCGCAGGTTGAGACACAGCTGTGCTGGGAGTCTGAGTTGGACAGTGATGAAGAACAGCTGGGACAAATCCCGGATGCACAAATGCACCAGCAAGAGAAGCGAGTAGGACAGAGGAATGCAATGGGGCGGCTCCAAAGGCAAAGGAGAAGGCATTAGGAAGCCGTGCCTTGGCTGAATCATAAAAGGGAAGGCGTGGGAGGTGCTGGTGGCCGAAGGCGACTGTTCGGGTTGAGGAATCGAGTTTCTGTGAACTGTGTTTGTTTGCTTTGGACATTGACTCAGATCTGTGAATAATAAAAGGGGAATTGTTTTTTCCTGCGGTTCCAGCCTGCTTGTTTGGAAGAGGGGTTTCTCCTTGGGAGCTTAACAAGGACTCACATAGGCTGGGGCAGATCACAGATGTTCTGTTTTTTTCCTACAGAAAATCTTTCTGCCAAAGAACTGAAGAAGATGCTCAGCAAACAACGGCGGGCGCAGAAGAAAGCCAAGTTGGAGGAGGAGAGGAAGCACGCCGAACGAGAGCGGCAGCAGAAGAGTCAGAAGAAGAAACGAGACGAAGAAGAAGAAGAGACCAGCGGCCCCAAGGAGGAACTAGTTCCTGAGAAACTGGAAAGGGTAAATCCGACTTTTGCCTCGTTGCTGGGATTCGTGGCCTTGCGTGGTTCCTCCTGGACCAGGGGTAGGCAACCTTGGCTCTTTTATGACTCATGGACTTCAACTCCCAGAATTCCTGAGCCAGCATGGCTCAGCTTGGAAACCTCTCCCTTTCCCCTCAGCGTGGCGGGCTCAGGAATTCTGGGAGTTGAAGTCCACAAGTCATAAAAGAGCCAAGGTTGCCTACCTCTGGCCTAGGCCTAGGCCGCTTTATGACTCGTGGACTTCAACTCCCAGAATTCCTGAGCCAGCATGGGGGAACTATGGCCCCCTCATGACCGATGGACTTCAACTCCCAGAATTCCTGAGCCAGCATGGGGGAACTATGCCCCCCTCATGACTCGTGGACTTCAACTCCCAGAATTCCTGAGCCAACATGGGGGAACTATGGCCCTTTTATGACTCGTGGACTTCAACTCCCAGAATTCCTGCGCCAGCATGGGGGAACTATGCCCCCCTCATGACTCGTGGACTTCAACTCCCAGAATTCCTGAGCCAACATGGGGGAACTATGGCCCTTTTATGACTCGTGGACTTCAACTCCCAGAATTCCTGAGCCAACATGGGGGAACTATGGCTCTTTTATGACTCGTGGACTTCAACTCCCAGAATTCCTGAGCCAGCATGGCTCAGCTTGGAAACTTCTCCCTTTCCCCTCAGCATGGCTGGCTCAGGAATTCTGGGAGTTGAAGTCCATGAGTCATAAAAGAGCCAAGTTGCCTACCCCCTGTCCTGGATGTAACGCAGTAGAAAATCAATCTAACTCCTAAAAACTAATCATAGGCAATCCTCAACTTACAACAGTTTGTTTAATGATCACTTGAAGTTAACGGCACTGAAAAAATTGTACTTTGAATACCAGATATTGTTATGAGTTGAGATAAAGAAAACTTTGGTCATTTAAAACTTGGAAGTATAAATATTAACAGTTAAAGTTGAACATTGATTTGCTTATAAAGATTAAATGTAAAGGTAATTAAGATAGATAGATATATATATATAAGCCAAAAACCTATTGATGAATGTAATAAATATGTTTTTTACTTAGCGGTAATAATAAAAATGACTAGCTTAAATATGAGATAGTAGATATTAAGAGAAAAAGAGAGGAAGTATTAAATGTTGAAATAAGAGACATTTTGGTTACTACATTTAAGATATTTGGAAATTACCAGAAAATAAGAATGTGATATTGTATTGTTAATTAGTTGGTGTAAGATGGTGAGAATTCAAATAGATAAGACGTGTGTCCTGAACATTAGATCTTGTGTTGAATTGTGATAAAGGGAATTGGGGTTATTTAAAACTTGGAAATTATAAATATTAAACGTTAAATCTAAATATTAACGGGAAACTAAAAATTGGGAGAAACTAACCAGGACATTGATTGTCTAAAAAGATTGAATGTTAAAACAACCAGGATATGTACAAACTAAAAATTATTGATCAATGTAAGAAAGTTATTTTTATTTCATCGATATAATAAGAATTGTATTAGTTTAAATATGTGACAGTAAATACCAGGGGGAAAATAGAGGAAATATTGAATGTAATAATTTGAGATCTGTACTAAAGATATTTGTATGTCATTGAATTATTGACCAACTCAGCCGCCACGTTGCTTTTTCAACTATTTAAATGTAAACCTAGAAAATCAATAAAATTTTCTTAAAAAAGAAAAAATTTACTTACGGCCGTTTTTCACACTTACAACCGTTCCGACATCTTCACGGTCACGTGATCAAAATTCTTGGCAACTGACATGTACTAGTGACGGTTGCAGTGTCCTGGGGTCACGTGATCCCCTTTTGCGACCTTTTGATAGGCAAAGTCCATGGGGGGAAGCCCATTTCACTTAACAACTGTGTTACAACAACTGCAGTGATTCATTTAACAACCGTGGCAAGGACTCTTCCAGTTGGGAGAAATTGTGTCTGAACCAATTCCTACAATATGGAGGATGGTTGTTACTTTTAGTCGCTAGACAACAGCCGGGGCAAGTAAGACTACCTTTGCTACTAGAGTTACAGGTATTTGAGCCCAGACTGTCCGTTGCTAAGTGAGACGTTTTTCAGGTGAGTTTTGCCTCATTTTACAACCGCCATTGTTAAGCAAATCATTGCAGTGGTTAAGTTAGTTACATGGTTGTTAAGTGAATCCCAGCTTCCCCCATTGACTGTGCCTGTCAGAACATCGCAAAAGAGGATCACGTGATCCCGGGATGCTGCAACAATCATAAGTACATGCCAGTGGCCAAGCGTCTGAATTTTGATCACGTGACCACGGGGATGCCAAAACGGTCGTAAGTATGAAAAACGGTCATTAGTCGCTTTTTTCAGTGCCGTTGTAACTTTGAACGGTCACTAAATGAACTGTTGTAAGACGAGGACTTCCTGTAGATTAGAACCAAGCAGTCAAGATGTCTTCTGAAGCGATGGAGCACCTCAACCTGTCTGTCCTCTTTGATCTCTCTCTACCGTGGGAGCATCGCTACTCAAATATTACGAAAAAAAGGGGGAAAGACCAAAGACTCTGGCACCAAGTTATGACAAGCTTACTCCGTGATGTTTTTTTCATGCACTCTCCCTTGTAACTTACTCAGATCTCTTTTGTGGAGACAGGTAGAAAATCCTCTGGAGGAGGCCATTAAGTTCCTTATCCCTCTGAAGAGTCTTGTGGCAGACAACATAGATACCCATCTACTAGCCTTTGAAATCTACTTCAGGAAAGGTAAAACCCGTGCAGTTGTAACATACACGAATATGCCAGTGGTTTTGTAAGGCTTACATATGTACTGTACCCTCTGCCAATTTTACATTCTGATCAACGTGTATTGAATTTGCTTAGCATCTAAAATTATCCGTACATAACACAGGGAGAAGTTCTAGATTAGTTTAATTAAATCTATTTTAGGTAGGGCTGCAATAGTCAGATATATTTCATCTCCTGCTTAAGTGTGTTAATCTTGAAGAAAGATGCTTGGCTACCGTATAATGTACAGTATTTCTCTAATCTATCTAATTTATATAGTCCAGTTCAACAAGCAGGCCTCCGTTAATAATATTTTCAAAGATGATAGATAGATAGATAGATAGATAGATAAATAGATAGATAGATAGATAGATAGATAGATAGATAGATAGATAGATAGATAGATAGATAGATAGATAGATATAGATATAGATATAGATATAGATATAGATATAGATATAGATATAGATAGAAATAGAGATAAAGAGAGACATACAAATGACATAGATAGACCAGAAAAACAGACATAGATATTGATGGACGGACAGACGGACAGACAGACAGACAGATATGATAGAAATAGAGATAAAGAGAGACAGGCAGATGACAGAAAGATAGACAGATAGACAGATAGATAGATAGATAGATAGATAGATAGATAGATAGATAGATAGATAGATAGATAGATAGATAGATAGATAGATAGATAGATAGATAGATAGATAGATAAAAAAGGATAGGTGGATGGGTGAGTGGATGGATGTATAGATAGATAGATAAATGATAGATAGATAGATAGATAGATAGATAGATAGATAGATAGATAGATAGATAGATAGATATGATAGAGATAGGCAGACAGACAATACAATTGTTTAAAGGATTCTTTATGTAATTTATATAGTCCAGTTCAACAAGCAGGCCTCCTCCATTTCTTATATTTGTTTTTATTTTTATATTTATACACACACACACACACACACACACATACTGCTCACAAAAATAAAGGGAACATTTTACCATGGAACTGAAGGGGTTTGCGTTCCCTTTATTTTTGTGAGCAGTATATATATATATATAAGCCTTTTCCCATGGGACCTTATTTAAATAATAAAACTGCATATATATTTTTTTCAATCCAGGAAAGTTTCTGCTAATGTTGCAGTCTGTTAAAAGAGCTTTTGCTATTGATGACAGCCACCCCTGGCTCCACGAATGTCTGATTAAATTTTCCAAGTGCGGTAAGTACGGAATAAAACCAGCCGCTTGCTGAGTTTGCTTAAAAAAATAAAAAAATAAAACCAACAGCAAATATCTTTGTTTTGCATCCTGACTCGAGGTCGTAACACGTCTTCTTTATATTCTTAGTGTCAAACCACAGTAACTTGCCAGATATCGTGAACAAAGTTCTCACCCAAGAAATGGAGAAGATTTTTACTAGCAAAGACTTGGAAAGTTTTAACGAAGAATTTCTCAAACGTAACTCTACCTCTATACAGCATCTGCTCTCAGGTGCGTAGGGGCTGGCGTGTTTAAACCCTGATACGCTGATAAACCTTCATTTCACTGCAGGAATAAACTGTGTGCAACAGAACAGGAACTAACACAATCTGACATGCTCAATTCGTAAGGCAAAATTTTGCAAATTCATTACCGTTTTCTCGTGCAGCAGTCCTCGTCTTACAACGGAGCCCGACCTTTACTAAAGGAGACATTTGTTAAATGAATTTTGCCCCATTTTACCACTTTTCCTGCCGCGTGTGTTAAGTGAATCACTGCCATTGTTAAGTCAGTAAGCCAGTTGTTGAGTGAATCTGGCTTCCCCCGTTGACTTTGCTCGTCAGAAGGTCACAAAAAGGATCACGTGACCCTCCCCTGGGACACTGCAACTGTCATAAGTACATGCCAGTTGCCGAGCATTTGGATTTTGATCACGTGATCGTGAGGACAGTCGTAAGAGTGAAAAAACGGTCATAAGTCCCTCTTTTTCAGTGCCGTTGTAACTTTGAACCGTCACTAAACAAATCGTAAGTCAGGACAACTTGTATTATAAAGCATAGGGTCACAAGCAAAGATTGAGCTATAAAGAAACCAGGTTATCTTTTGATTTAATCTGCATGACTTCTGATGAATACGCAGGCTTAACTTTGTCTTCTCATTCAGAGAGAGAAAGAAGGAAAAATATGTTTCTGTATTGTGTTGTTGTGACTGCCTTTTAATTTCGTTGTCTCGGTGTTTGGTCAATAATACCATCAGCAGGAAGATCTTTTTCCACGTAATAAACATCTCTGATGTTCGTATCTCAGAACAGGGATAATAGCATCCGGCAAATAAATAAATATATTCTCCTAATGCATAATAGATTGAATGTCTTCCTTTTTTTTTTAATCTTAAGATATTTCTCTGCGTAATTGTTTCAAACGGATTAATATGAAGTATAATGGGCTGCAGCAGCTAAAAACCTGGGTTTTTCTTTAGATAAAACTAACATCCTTTGCTTTTAATAAGCTGCTTTTTTTTCCCCACCTCTTGCAGGTGCCAAAATGATGTATTTCCTGGATAATTCAAGGCAAGAGAAAGCAATCGCCATTGCTACCAGGCTCGACGAAATGACGAGAGACAGAAACGTGAAGGTAAAAATAACACTTTTTCCCCAAATAGCACATCTTTTAAATACATATTTCGTTATTACTTGAAGGAATGGCCTATCACAATGATGGCGAACCTTTTAGAGACCGAGTGCCCAAACCGCAACCCAAAACCCACTTATTTATCGCAAAGTGCCAGGGCCGCATCAGTATTGTGGTGCCCTCAAAGGGGAGGGGCAGGAAGACACCTCTGCTGCCTCTGACACGCAAAAACCGGGGGCGCACCGTGCTGCAAGGCGCAAAAACGGCCATCACGGCGCCACGGGATGCAGATACAAGGGGCTGCACCACGCAAGAACGGGGCAGGGCTAGTGAGTATCACGTAGGCACTAGCCGCGCCCCATTTGTAGTGTGTGCATGGTTGTGGCCCCATGCGCGCATGCACGCATGTAAAATGCTTCCCCCTCCCTTCCAGTCCACCAATGGACAATGGTTGGGGACCTCTGCTCTATCACCTCTATTCGAGTTTGCTAGTTGGCCGCTTCGCCTCCTTTGTGCTAGGCGGGGCTCCTGCTCCGGGCGGCGGTGGTGGCCTGATGGACCTGCTGCTGGCGGCGGTGGCGTGCGTGCCAACAGAGAGGGCTCTGAGTGCCATCTCTGGCACACGTGCCATAGGTTCGCCACCACTGGCCTATCAGGTGCCAGGGTGGAGCTGTTCTGTCCCAGCCTACGTGAGTCCTTGTTATGCTCCCAAGGAGAAACCCCTCTTCCAACAAGCAGTCTGGAACCACAGGAAAAAAAAACCATCCCCTTTTATTATTCACAGACCTGAGCAAATGTCCAAAGCAAACAAACACAGTCCACAGAAACTCGATCCTCAACACAAACGCTTGCCTTTGGCCACCAGTACCTCCCACACCCTCCCTTTTATTATTCAGCCAAGGCGTGGCTTCCTAATGCCTTCTCCTTTGCCTTTGGAGCCGCTCCATTGCATTCCTCTGTCCTACTCGCTTCTCTTGCCTGAGCATTCGTGCCTCCGGGATTTGTCCCAGCTGTTCTTCATCACTGTCCAACTCAGACTCCCAGCATAGCTGTGTCTCAGCCTGTGCGCGAGTAGAGGGGCCAGGCTCCTCGTCCGACTGTAAGTCTTGGAGCTTCTCAGAGCCTTCCTCTGACTCTGATGTCCCTCCAGGCCCCTCCACCTCCTCTGATTCCCCAGACTCAGCTGCCGGATCCATTGGCTGGCGAGGAATCACAACAGGAGCTTCCGAGTCCAGAATGATTTTAAATGTGAAAAATAAATGTTGAGCACCAAAGAAATCAGGAGATTCAGGCAGCTCAAATGGGCATAGAGATTTATTGCAAGCTTCAACGCTCTACAACCATCTGAGCTACTAACGGTCAAGGGAAATTAGCGGGAAATAAGTAAGGCATTCAAGGTGGGCTGGACTGAGATTGCTTGCAGGCGTGCAGGGACTCCTGACTGATGACGCCTTTGACCCCTCCCTCGGGCTCAGCCCAGTCATCTCCTCTGCAGGTGGTCGGTTTACGACCGCAATCGAGCCCAACATTTCCGTCGCTAAGCAAGACATTTGTTAAGTGAGTTTTGCCCCATTTGCCACAATTGTTAAGTGAATCACTGCAGTTGTCAAGTCAGCACAACAAGGTTTGTTAAGCGAATCTTGTTTCCCCACTGACTTTCCTCGTCAGAACTTCGCAAAGGGAGATCACCTGATCGGGGGACCCTGCGCCCGTCATAAATAGGAGTCAGTTGACAAGTGTCTGAATTTTGGTCAGGGGACTGTGGGGATGCCTCAACGGTCGTAAGTGTGAAACACGGTCATAAGTCACTTTTAAAAAAAAAAATAGTTTATTAGTTTTCCAGTTTTACATTTGAGTGTTTGGAAGGCAATGCGGTGTTTGGGTTAAGCAATATTTCAATAACCAAATCTTTAGTAGGTATCTCAAATTACATCATCAAATATTTCTTCTCTGTTTCCCTTAACATTTGCTAATTCATATTTAAGCTAGTAAACTTCCAATTGTACCAAACTCAAGTGAAAACTTCATTGTCGCATTTATAAATACATTTTTTCGCTTATACATATCTTAATAAATCTCGATAAAACAATCCATATCCTGTTCTTAAATTTTACCTAATTTTTAATTACAGTATTCCAATTTAACCTTTGATATGCATAGTATTTATTTCAGGTAGCCCAAATTTCCTTTAGCTCACTTCATAAAAATTCTAATGTCTAAAATACCCATATTAGTTACTTAAATATAATCTTATTCTGTTTCATAAACATTTTCTATTTCTCACCCTAATACATCACCACCTTAATAATAGAATATCCCTTATTAGTTCAAATCTATCATCTATATTATCTGGGCTAGTCAATAATTCAAACCTATTTCCTAATAATTAGTTTACATTTCCCTTATAAATCTAAATCCTCAGTATTAGACAGACTAATCCCTTTTTTTTTTTTACTATTTCCCAACTATTTTAAATCTAGTAATCAAATTTCTCTTTGTCTCAAAATCTCCCTTTAGCCCACTAGCTGACAGTTTGGAGTTCTCTCTAGTAGACCAAAGACCCTCAAGTTTTCAACCTAATTCTAGCTTTTTTCTTTTGCCAAGTCACTTTTTCCAATGCCGTCCTAACTTCAAACGGTCACTAAATTAACTCTTGTAAGTCGAGGACTGCCTGCATGAAATCTGACGAGCAATTCGGCTTTTGACGTATCTGCTTGTGTTGTTGTTACCTGCAGACTTTAACAACGGTCTTGGATTTCTTGCGTGATGGCACCTTTGGAGACTGTCACAGCCAGGGCGAGGCGTATCGGACAGCGTGCCACAAACTGTTCCCGTTAGCGACGGCCTTTATGTCCTCCGCCGCTGAAGAGGACAGTTGCTTTGCCCCCGTGAATCGTATGGCCATCAATCACGAAGGGCTAACCAATGAGATTTGAGAACGGAAGGCGGGATTCGCTCCTGACAGTCCAGGGATCTTTCGATGTGATCTTTCGACGGGATTGCATCGGAACCGTTCAGATCTCCAACTCGGGAAACTGGAGGCAAATCTGTTGTGCCGTAAACTCCTTTTTTTCCCTCAATAAGAGCTGCCAATGTTGACATATACAACCCTTTTTTGTTTAATACCGGTCATGTTTATACTTGTACAGCTATAAATCTTTCTATTCTGAATCCTGGGCCGATAAATTCCACTGCCTACACCAGGGGTAGGCAACCTTGGCTCTTTTATGGCTCGTGGACTTCAACTCCCAGAATTCCTGAGCCAGCCATGCTGAGGGAAAAGGGAGAAGTTTCCAAGCTGAGCCAGGCTGGCTCAGGAATTCTGGGAGTGGAAGTCCATGCCTCATAAAAGAGCCAAGGTGGCCTACCCCTGGCCTATACCAATAAATACGATCGCCTCTTTCAAAACGTGTCGGACGAAATACAAGGACGATGTCCGTAAGGGGAGAAGCAGCGGCCGCCATCTTGGCTTCGTCCCCATCCCTGGAGAGTCCTGCATGTGAACGTTAAACAAACCAGGATAAATATATCCTCACACATGTTTTTCATCGGTTTTAGGTTTTTGTGGGTTCCTTGGTGCTCGCTGAGCTTGGTTGTTTTCTTGCGGATGTTGCGTTGCCCAACTAAATGTCTATGGAGGTTCTACGTCATCCAGGTCATGGTGGTACCAAAGGTGCTTTTTCAGGAGGCAACTGGATTTTCTTTATCTTTGAAGACGTTTCGCTTCTCATCCGAGAAGCTTCTTCAGCTTTGACCAGATGGTGGGGAATGGAAGGATTTATGCTCCTTTCAGACAGCTGGTCATCTGCATCCTTTTAGAGCAGTGGTTCTCAACCTTTTTAATGCCGCGACCCCAACCGGTCGTAAGTCGAGGACTAAACTGGTCGTAAGTCGAGGACTACCCAACCGGTCATAAGTCGAGGACTTTCCCTGCCCGGGAGCGCCGCACATGCGTGGTTCCGCCCCCTGCGCCGGCCGAGGCGTAGCTGGCAAGCGGCAGAGACGGAGCAGGCCGACCACCAGCTGGCCCAGCTCAAGGGAGGTAAGGCACCCTCCGGAAAAGGGGGAAAAAATGGCGGACAGCCTTGCTTGGCGACCCCCATGAAATGGTCGATCGACCCCAAATGGGGTCCCGACCCACAGGTTGAGAACCACTGTTTTAGAGGGTCCTTGAGGCCACCGGGAGGTTTACCTGTGTCCTCAGGGTCACCTGAGTGGTGCAAATGGGTGTGGAGCCTTCCTGGAACTGCTGAAAGGACTCTGTTGTAGGTGGGAGATGGGTGGTGTCATATCCCTCTCCCTCTGTTGAGGGCTGTCCAATTTTGACATAGATGGGAGGTTCTTCCTCCATGTCTGGAAAAGCAGCTAGATCTTCAAGGTTTTCCCAAAGGTCAGCAGAGTTTGAGAACTTCTGCAAGGTGTTCCACAGAGAAGAGGTGTCTTCAGGGTCCAAGTGGCCTCAACGACTCTCTAAAAGAAGGCAAATGACCAACTGCCTGCAAGAAGCTTGGATGAGAAGCAAAATGTCTTAAAAACAACAAGGAAGTCCAAATTGGCCTCTTGAAAAAGCACCTTTGAGATACATTGCCCAACTAGGTAACAAGCACACAGCAAACTACGCCCCCTTCTAGCACTGATGACGTTACCTAGTTGGGTCATGAAACGTCTGCAAGAAAACCACCCAGCTCAGAGAACACCAAGGACCCCTCATTTCAACCCTCAGCTGCAAATATTCTTTTCCACTTCTTTCAAAGCATGGATCCTTGATGATGTGCATATGGGCATAGTTTTGTCAGTTTCCTAGTGTTATATGGAAATTCTGATTTAACTGGAAAGGTGCATTTGGGTTTTTAAAATTGGAGAATGTGTTTTTTTAAAACGGTAAATTATTTGGGTTCACGATTCCTTTCAGTGATTCATTGAACACTTACTGCCATTAAGTTGCCATTATTGTGATTATTAAGATCCCTTGTAATTTACTTAGAGAGTTGTAAAACATTTCACTTCCAACGGAGAATGCGGCCACCATAATAACGGGAAGCTCCGTTAAAATTCTCGAGAAATGAATCGGAAACCCACAGTCGCAAAAATATTGTGGTATCACATGCTGCAAAGCTATTAACGTTAAGAGGTTGTTATTTTTTTAAAGCACAACTTAGTCCAACTATAAATCGCATTGCCTCTTTTTTCCCCCTCCCTTTTATTTTTTATATGTTACCGTTACAGGCATTTTGCATATAACCTATCAACGTTTTGATTCAGTTTTAAATGTTTGTTTTTTTTCCCCTTTCAGGAGATAAAGAACGGTTCCTGAAAATGTAAAAGGAAATTCACTGTGGCTTGTATAAAAAAAAAATAGTTTAAAAACAAACAAACAGGGGAACCAGTTTGCTTTCATCCCCCCCCCCCAGTAATGTAAATATTTCAGATGACTGAGGTCCTATGCAAAATTTAAAAAAAAAGGGAAGTTTTACCAAGATGTCATTAAGACAATCTCCTTTGTCATTTACTTAGGATCAATAGTTGAATGAAAAACTTACTGTAAAAAGTCAACAATGTAATGCTGTAATAAATTATTTTGTACACTTGCTGCTGGCTATTGTGTGTTTACTATCAACTGAACACAAGATGGATAAATAAAGTCTACAACTACATTAGAGTGAAAGGACTCGGCATAACAATCACCAATTTAATCTCTTTTAATAGACAGACAAATAGATAGATAGATAGATAGATAGATAGATAGATAGATAGATAGATGATAGATAGATAGATAGATAGATAGATAGATGATAGATAGATACTAGATAGAGACCAGATAGATAGATAGATAGATAGATAGATAGATAGATAGATAGATAGATAGATAGATGATAGATAGATAGATAGATAGATAGATAGATAGATAGATACTAGATAGAGACCAGATAGATAGATAGATAGATAGATAGATAGATAGATAGATAGATAGATAGATAGATAGATGATAGATAGATAGATAGATGATAGATAGATAGATAGATAGATAGATATGGGGTTTTTAAAGTATTTTTTCATGTTAATTTTGTGTAATTTTTGTTTTAAAAAGTTTTACATTTTTTTAATATAGGAGACCTTTTAAATGTCAGATATGCCTCAAAAGTAGGGAATTGTCCAGAGTTGTAGTAATAATAATAATAATAATAATAATATAATAATAATAATAATAATGTTGGAAGGGACCTTGGAGGTCATCTAGTCCAACCCTATACCATTTCAGACAAATGGCCATCCAGTCTCTTCTTAAAAACTTCCAGTGTTGGAGCATTCACTGCTTCTGGAGGCAGGTTGTTCCACTGGTTAATTGTTCTAACTGTCAGGAAGTTTCTCCTTAGTTCCAGGTTGCTTCTTTCCTTGATCAGTTTCCATCTGTTGCTTCTTGTCCTGCCTTCAGGCGCTTTGGAGAATAGCTTGACTCCCTCTTCTTTGGGGCAGCCACTGAGATACTGGAAGGCTGCTATCATGTCCCCCCTCGTCCTTCTCTTCATTAAACTAGACATACCCAATTCCAGCAACCGTTCCTTATATGTTTTAGCCTTCAGTCCAGAAAGCCTGTCTTCTGCAGCTATTATGTCCACCTTTATTTCTCCACTAGAGGGAACATGACTTCTTCGGTAGGAAAATATCTCCCAACAACTAAAAAATATAATTTGTAATCCTCAAAATGACTATATGGTAGAAAAAAAAATAGCAAAATAACCATTGTTCTACCTCCGTCTTCAGTAACGTACTTTTCAGATCGTTCTACTAACCACGTGGACATATTGTTCTGTGTGAAAAAAAAGTAGAATGGGACACGTCACATGAAGTTCAAGGTGAAAACAATGGACCTCTACATGCAAAGCTGGAAAGGTAGGTGGTAGATGAACCTCTGTGTGAAAATTATGAACTTTGACGTGAAAAACTAGAAAGGTACGCAAGAGTCCACCTTACTTAAGTTCTCGGAAAGAACATACAATCTAGAATCATTGGGCTGGAAATCTTCTAAGGCAAGGGGAAGGGAAGGGAAAGGGGAAAGGAAGAGGGAAGAGAAGGAGAAAGGGAGAAGGAAAGTGGAAAGGGAAAAGAAAAGAGGGAGATGATGGAGAAGGGAAGAAAGAAGGAAGGGGAAAGGGAAAGGAAAAGGGAGAGAATGGAAAGAAGGAGAAAGGGGAAAGGAAAGGGAAAGAGGAGGGGAAGGGAAAGGGGAAAGGAAGAGGGAAGAGAAGGAGAAAGGGAAGGGAAGAAGAAAAAGAAAATGAAAGGAAGACGGAGATGAAGGAGAATGGGAAAGGAAGAGGGAAGGGAAGGGGAAAGGAAGAGGGAGGGGAAGGGAAAGGAAAGGAAGGAGAAAGGGAAAGGAAGCAGAAGGGGAAATGACAGAACAGGAAAGGAAGAGGAAAGGGAAAGGAAGAAAAAAGGGAAAGGAGGGAAAGGAAGCAGAAGGGGAAACGAAGATGGAAAGGGAAGGAAGGAGAAAGGGAAAGAAAGAAGGAAGGGAAGGGAAAGGAAGAGGGAAGAGTAGGAGAAAGGAGGGAAGAGAAGAAGAAAAAGAAAGTGAAAGGAAGAGGGAGATGAAGGAGAAGGGGAAAGGAGGGAAGGGAAGAAGGAAGAAAAGGAAGGGGAAAGGGAAAGGGAGGGAATGGAAAGGGAAGGAAAAGAAGGAGAAAGGGAAAAGGAAAGGAAGGAGAAAGGGAAAGGAAGGAGAAAGGGAAAGAAGGAGGGGAAAGGAAAGGAAGCAGAAGGGGAAAGGAACAGGGAAGGGAAGAAGAAAGGCAAGAGGGAAGAAGGAAAGAAGAAAGAGGAAAGAGAAAGGAAGAGGGAAGGGAAACCACAGAAGGCACCAATCCCGGTCTTCAACCCTTCCGGCACCTTGTAAAACGGGGACCAGGCCCGCTCACCAGGCGCTCCCCTCCCCAAGCAGTCCAGCCAAGGAGCACAGCTAGGCGCTCCGCCTCTGTCCGGGTGGGAAAGTTGCACTGACAGCTCCTCGCAAGACTTCCTGCGTTTTCTCCTCACTTTTCCTTTTCCTTTTTTCTTTTATTAACTCTCTGAAAAACTAGGGGGGGATCCTTTTCCGAAAGGCGCCTCGGGGTGCTCTCTCTCCCCCCCCCATCCTCTGTGGGGCTGAGAGATCCCACGTACAGGACGTTCTGGGATACATTGCAGGCTCTCCCTCCTGCCTCCCAAGGCCATTCCCGCAGGCCCCGACATCCAGATAAGGGGGAAGCCAATGTAATCATGGTTGAGCTTTATCCGACTCCAAGGACTGATGCATCACCCTTTCGCTGGGCCCGGGGAGGAATCTGCACAAATGTTGTGTTGTGTTTTGTTTATCTGAGCTTTCTCCCCACCTATCTGCTCAGGGCCAGGGAGCTGTTAAGTTTTTTGAAAATAAGGGGGGGGGGCAGGAAGAAATTCTTATTTACAGGGTGGGGATTCCTTCCTTGGAAGCTGCAACGACCTCTCCTTTTTGTGCCAAAGGTGTGTTTTTTTTAGGAGGCCACTGGATATTCTTATTTTTCTTCGAAGACGTTTCGCTTCTCATCCCAGAAGCTTCTCCAGCTCTGACCGGATGGCGGGGGAATGGAAGGATTCATATTCCTGTATTCCTATAGTTATAACTCCTTCCATTCCCCCACTACAGAGTGCAGAGAAGAGCAACAAAGAGGATGATTAGGGGACTGGAGGCTAAAACATATAAGGAACGGTTGCTGGAATTGGGGATGTCTAGTTTAATGAAGAAAAGGATGAGGGGGGATATGATAGCTGTGTTCCAATATCTCAGGGGCTGCCCCAAAGAAGAGGGAGTCAAGCTATTCTCCAAAGTGCCCGAAGGCAGGACAAGAAGCAGCAGATGGAAACTCTTCAAGGAGAGAAGCAACCTAGAACTAAGGAGAAACTTCCTGACAGTGAGAACAGTTAACCAGTGGAACAACCTGCCTCCAGAAGTTGTGGGTGCTCCATCACTGGAGGCTTTGGAGAGGAGACTGGACAGCCATTTGTCCGAAATGATATAGGGCCGTGGTGGTGAACCTATGGCACACGTGTCACAGGTGGCACACAGAGGCCCTCTCTTTGGGCACGCGCACCATCCTAGGCCTTCAGCTGGGTTTTATAAAACCTTTTCGCTTTAGGCCTCTGCCACCATGTGCAAAAAAAAAAAAGGTTCAATTACTCAATTTCAACTTCTCGCAGGGAAAAAAAAAGATCTTGCAAAGTTGGAACTGATTGATTGAACTTTTTAGTCCCACCCAGTCTGCTGTTATCACTGCAGCCACGCCCACCCAATGGGCCACACCTACCCGGCACCCGACAATACATAAGTGGGTTTTGGGTTGCAGTTTGGGCACTCGGTCTCTAAAAGGTTCGCCATCACTGGTATAGGGTTTCCTGCCTGAGCAGGGGGTTGGACTAGATGACCTCCAAGGTCCCTTCCAACTTTATTATTATTATTATTACTCTCCAGTCAGAACTGAAGAAGCTTCTTGGATGAGAAGCGAAACGTCTTCAAAGAAAAAACAAGAAAGTCCAGTGGCTTTGGAAAAAGCATCTTTGGGACGGACAACCAGGACCTGGATGACGGAGAACCTCCATAGACATTAACCTCTCCTTTTCTCCCTGGGAGTCAAATACTTTGTGGTTGGCATTCCAGATGGGCCCAAAAAAATAAAAATAAAATAAAGTCTCTCTCTTTCTTGGAAATTCAGGAGAAAGGAGAGTCTTTCTGGCTCTGACTTGCAGTTCTGGCTGCAATCGCTTTTTTTTTTAATGGAATCAACTTTTCTGGGTGGTTTGTTGTTTTTTTTGGGGGTGGGGAGAGGCTGATTACAGCTTTGCATCCAAACCGGGAGCAAGAACGAAAATCCTGACTTTAAAACAAGAGAGCCAAACAGGAGCCTGCAGGGAAGGGAGGGAAGAAAAGAAGAGGAAAAAAAAAACAATCTAGAAAATAAATTACTTTGGCAATAAATTACTAGTTGACCTTCCCCACAATTACTCCATTAGTTCTGGAGGTTCCACTTCAGTTGGGTTGCAAAGGAGGGGGGGCTATTGCTAAAGTCAGATGCCTTTTTTTAGGGAGGTGTTGGCTAACAGTTGAGGATTTCACCAAAGAGACCCTTGGCCTTGTCTTTTTTTAGCAATTGGATTAGATAAAGAGACACTTAAACAATACTTAGAGAGATTTCCTAATTCTTTGGTGGCTCCAAAGCTGACTTTATCCGTTCTGATCAGAACTGGAGGTTACAAAGCGAGGGGGACTCTGATCATGGACAGAGGCAAGATTGATATGTAGGGGGCTGCTAAGAGTAAAATCTTAATTAATTGAATGAAAAGAAGGACTAAAGGTGACCTGATAGTAGCATTCCAATATCTAACGCTTTGCTACAAAGAAGAGGGAGCAACTGGAGCAACGGATGGAAACTAACCAAGGAGAGAAGCAACCTAGAACTAAGGAGAAACTTCCTGACAGTGAGAACAATTAACCAGTGGAACAACCTGCCTCCAGAAGTGGTGAATGCTCCAACACTGGAAGTTTTTAAGAAGAGACTGGACAGCCATTTGTCCGAAATGGTATAGAGTTTCCTGCTTGAGCAGGGGGTTGGACTAGATGACCTCCAAGGTCCCTTCCACCTCTGTCATTCTATTCTAAAGTGTTTCTTCTGAATGCAATCCTCAAAAAGGATTCCCCAGCTGAAGGACCCATTGGGGCTTCTCCTCGACTTGCAACGACAATTGAGCCCAAAGTTTCCGTTGCTAAGGGAGGCATTTGTTAAGTGAGTTTTGCCCCATTTTATGACCTTTCTTGCCACGGTTGTTAAGTGAATCACTGCAGTTCAGTTAGTAACCCAGTTGTTAAGTGAAACTGGCTTCCCCCCTTGACTTCGCTTGAGAGAAGGTCGCAAAAGGGGGATCACGAGACCCCCTGGGACGCTGCGACCGTCATAAATATGGGTCTGTTGCCAAGCAGCTGAATTTTGAACAGGTGACCTTCCCCTTTCTTCCTCCTCCTCTTCTTCCTCCTCCTCCCCCTCCCCC
>NW_015386413.1:1738528-1749801 GCF_001527695.2 Protobothrops mucrosquamatus
GACTCAGAAGGGACCTTGGAGGTCATCTAGTCCAACCCCCTGCTCAGGCAGGAAACCCTATAATACCATTTCGGACAAATGGCTGTCCAGTCTCTTCTTAAAAACCTCCAGTGTTGGAGAAGGGAGGGAGGGAGGGAGGAAGGAAGGAAGGAAGGAAGGAAGGAAAAGAATAACAGAATAACAGACTCAGAAGGTACCTTGGAGGTCATCTAGTCCAACCCCCTGCTCAGGCAGGAAACCCTAGCTGTCCAGTCTCTTCTTAAAAACTTCCAGTGTTGGAGCATTCACAGCTTCTGGAGGCAGGTTCCCTTGGAGGCTGAGAAGGGGCTTCCTAGCCTTAGATCTTGGCTGTGTGGTCACACCTGAGAGCTTGAGGCACACCTAGTTGCATCTGAGCAGGCTTGTGGGGAGGCAACCAAGAGGTCTTGGCCTCAGGTGTTCAGCTGGTGTGAACGTACAGCCACAGAGAACATCGCTCGGACGTTGCCTCCTGAAAAAGCATCTTTGGGACAACCAGGAGCTGGAGGACTGAGAATCTCCGTAGACATTTAGCCGTGCACTTTGGGATGAACCCCCTTTGAAGGGTGCTGCCGGAGTAGGAACGGATTTCCAGAAAACGTTGCGGACTCCAGGAACCATTTGCGCTTCAGATGGAGATGCAGACAACACAGACACATCCCCAACAGCCTCCGCTTGTCTCCAATAGTGAAGGGTCACATCCTGTAGCCAAGAAGGCTCCACAGCCATTTGCACCACTCAGGTGACCCCGAGGGCACAGGTAAACCTCCAAGTGGCCTCAATGAGTCTCTGAAAGAAGCAAATGACCAGCTGTCTGCAAGGAGTATAAATCTTTCCGTTCCCCACCGTTCAGTCAGAGCTGAAGAAGCTTCTGGGATGAGAAGGGAAACGTCTTCAAAGAATAATAAGAAAGTCCCATGAGGACACAGATAAACCTCCAGGTGGCCTCAACGACTCTCTCAAAGGACGCAAATGACTAGCTGTCTGCAAGGAGTATAAATCCTGCCGTTCCTCACCATCCAGTCAGAGATAAGACGATAACCTTTATTGTCATTTTTTTTTACAGTGGGCACACATCAAAAATGAAATTTAGTTGCCCGCGTTCAAAGTGAAACACATACATGGCACACACCTAAAACATACTATGTACAACATATGTATAGACCCACACCCCTACATATACCTAACAAATAAATATGAAATACTGTCCATCTTGGATACGTAACGGAAGGAGGAAGCTTGAGAGATCACACGGTTAATGCTGTATGGAATGAAACTATGGCTGAATCTGGATGTTCTGCTACGGATACCACGAAGCCCAGAAGGGAACAAGGAAAACAGGTTGTGAAGAGGATGTGTGGCGTCCCAGATAATCTTACGGACCCTGCTTAAGCAACGCTTCTGTGCCATGTCCTGGATGGGAGGGAGGGAGCTGCCAATGATCTTTTCTGCCATCCTCACCACTCTCTGCACCGCCTTCCTGTCCGAAGCAGGGATGCTTCCAAACCAGACTGTGATGCCGTATCCTGAAGAAGCTTCTTGGACGAGAACCAAAATGTCTTCAAAGAAAAACAAGGAAGTCCAGTTGCCTCATGAAAAAAACCATCTTTGGGACCACCGTTGACCTGGATGACTGGAGAATCTCGCCTTCAGAAGTTGTGGGTGCTCCAACCCTGGGGGGGGGGGTTTCTCAGAAGAGATTGGACAGTGCCCTGTCCAGAACGGTTGTAGGATCTCCTGCTTGAGCAGGGGGTTGGACTAGAAGACCTCCAAGGTTCCCTTCCAGCTCGGTTATTCTGATATTATCTCAGCTGTAGGCCAGTGCTAGGATGAAACGCTTCTGTCTTCTGGTTTGGCAGATTTGTCAGAAGATGGTGGAGAACTGGCGGAGGTTCTGGGTGAGTTTGACGCGGTGATGGAGGACTTCTCTTCCCCCGTGAAGGAGCGGCACTTCCAATACGAGGAACATCTGGAGAAGATGAAGAGGCGGAGCAGCGCCAGCATCAGCGACTCTGAGAGTAAGGACCTTCCGTCTCTTTTCCTATCTTTCCCTTTCCATGGCGTCCCTTAATCTTATGCTGACCTAACCAAGCATCCAAAATGATTTCTGGCGTATGTAATCCACAAATTACAACCTCAGTTAGGACCATAATCTATTATAGTACTGTATTATCGGACGGGAGGAAGGAATTAGAGGGGGGGGAAAGATGGCGGTCTCACTAACATGGATGAAGGACCGCCCCTTTTTAATATGCATTGCCCCACCCATAAAAAGGGCAGGGTTTTGATCATGCACGTCCAATCAAGAATAGAATAGAATAGAATAGAATAGAATAGAATAGAATAGAATAGAATAGAATAGAATAGAATAGAGGAGTGGAGTGGAGTGGAGTGGAATAGAATAGAATAGAATAGAATAGAATAGAATAGAATAGAATAGAATAGAAATTAGAATAGAAATTAGAATAGAATAGAATAGAAATTAGAATAGAATAGAGAATGAATAGAATGAATATAATAGAATAGAAATTAGAATAGAAATTAGAATAGAATAGAATAGAAATTAGAATAGAATAGAGAATGAATAGAATGAATATAATAGAATAGAAATTAGAATAGAAATTAGAATAGAATAGAAATTAGAATAGAATAGAAATTAGAATAGAATAGAATAGAAATTAGAATAGAATAGAAATTAGAATAGAATAGAGAATGAATAGAATAGAATAGAATAGAATAGAAATTAGAATAGAATAGAATAGAATAGAATAGCAGAGTTGAAAGGGACCTTGGAGGTCATCTAGTCCAGCCCCCTGCTCAGGCAGGAAACCCTATACCATTTCAGACAAATGGCTGTCCAGCCTCTTCTTAAAAACTTCCAGTGTTGGAGCATTCATCGCTTCTGGAGGCAGGTGGTTCCACTGGTTAATTGTTCCAACTATCAGGAAGTTTCTCCTTAGCTCTAGGTTGCTTCTCTCCTTGATTAGATATGGCCATCGCTCATCCCTGTCTGAAATGGTCTAAGGTCTCCTGCTTGAGCAGGGGGCTGGACTAGAAGACCTCCAAGGTCCCTCCCAGCTCTGTCATTCTGTTAAAGGGTGTGATACATTTAGAAGTGGTGGGTGCTCCAACACTGGAGGTTTTTAAGAAGAGACTGGACCGTCGTTTGTCTGAAACGGTAGGGGGGTCTCCTGCTTGAGCAGGGGGCTGGACTAGAAGACCTCCAAGGTCCCTTCCAATTCTGAAGACCTGGCCTCCAGAAGTTGCGGGTGCTCCATCGCTGGAGGTTTTTAAGAAGAGACCGGACCGTCCTTTGTCTGAACCGGTGGAGGCTCTCCTGCTTGAGCAGGGGGTTGGACTAGATGACCTCCCAGGTCCCAACGTTCCAATTGCTTGTACGGCCAGGCCGCTGAGCTTCAGCTTCTTTGTCGAAGTTGGGCTTCCCAGAATGGAAAAATGGCAAGTCGTCCTTCTCACCCACTCCCACTGGCAAACGGTAGCTTTTGTAGTGAGAGCCGAGAGGCGGGGAAAAAATAGGAACCTCTGAGCTTTTAAATATTATTATTATTATTATTATTATTATTATTATTATTATTATTATTATTATTATTATTATTATTATTATTATTATTATTATCATTTCAACCTTCCCTGGAACTTCCAGTAGATCAGGTTGGGGGACGAGTCCGTCCTTTGGGATATGGTAAAGCCTGTTTACCGACAGGTCAGAGAAGAATTTTTGAAGGTCACTTTCTTGGAATAAAAAGGCTCTTTTATGCTACCCAAATCATAACACAAGTCGGGGGGGGGGGTTTAGCCCTCCGCGGACATTTAGCAACGCTCTGCCCTCCGATCTGCAGCTGGGCATCGGTTCTTCCACTTCCTTGGCACCCGAGTCCCTTTTCCTCCCACGTCTGGAGAGACTCGGTAGTACCAATTTCACGAGGTCGCCCGGTTTCCTTGGCAACGTGTTTTTTATTTTTTTTGTGCAAAATGTCAGTGTGGGAGCAACCGGGCTGGGTGGAGGCGGTCTGCGAAAACTCATCTGCGGCTGCTGGGGGACATTTTGTCTGTAAACAACTTTTATTGAAGGAAGAACACACATCCTCCCCTTTTAATTTCCTCCGACTGCTGGCAAATTCACGCCAGCTTCTGGATTGGGCCCACGCCGGCAAAATCCTCAGCCAGCCTGTGGCTTATTATTATCTTTTTTTTTTCCCCCTGCTAGTAGATGAGACCAGGATAGAATCAACATCAGGCTGCCGTGGAGGAAATGTGAGGCAAAACAACAGAATCATAGAAGAGTGGGAAGGGATCCTGGAGGTCTTCTAGTCCAGCCCCCTGCTCAAGCAGGAGACCCTTACAGAATCATAGAGTAACATTGCTGGAAGGGACCCTGGAGGTCTTCTAGTCCAGCCCCCTACTCAAGCAGGAGATCCTGACAGAATCATAGAATAACAGAGTTGGAAGGGACCCTGGAGGTCTTCTAGTCCAACCCCCTGCTCAAGCAGGAGATCCTTATAGTATCATAGAATAATATTGCTGGAAGGGACCCTGGAGGTCTTCTAGTCCAGCCCCCTGCTTAAGCAGGAGACTCTTACAGAATCATAGAAGAACATTGCTGGAAGGGACCTTGGAGGTCTTCTAGTCCAGCCCCCTGCTCAAGCAGGAGACCCTGACAGAATCATAGAATAACAGAGTTGGAAGTGACCCTGGAGGTCTTCTAGTCCAGCCCCCTGCTTAAGCAGGAGACCCTGACAGAATAATAGAATAACAGAGTTGGAAGGGATCTTGGAGGTCTTCTAGTCCAACCCCCTGCTCAAGCAGGAGACCCTTACAGAATCATAGAATAACAGAGTTGGAAGGGACCCTGGAGGTCTTCTAGTCCAACCCCTGCTCAAGCAGGAGACCCTTACAGAATCATAGAATAGCCGAGTTGGAAGGGACCTTGGAGGTCATCTAGTCCAACCCCCTGCTCAAGCAGGAGACCCTACACCATTTCAGACCAATGCCTGTCCAGTCTCTTCTTAAAAACCTCCAGTGTTGGAGCACCCACAATTTCTGGTGGCAAGCTGTTCCACCGATCAATTGTTCTCACAGTCAGGAAATTCCTCCTTCGTTCCAGGTTGCTTCTCTCTTTGGTTCCTTTTCCATCTGTTGCTTCTTGTCCTGCCTTCAGGGGCTTTGGGGAACAAGTGGACCCCCCCTCCTCAAATATTGGAACAGTGCCGTCCTGTCAATCACTGCCATCACACAATCTCTCGTGTCTGTTCAGTTTCTTCTGTTGTGCCATCTGGAGGGGACATCCGGGTGGTCCCCGAAGGCTATAATGCTCGTTTGAGAACCTCCCCTGTCTACATGAAATAAGGTAACCCTCGACAAGGATTCAGCCCGAAATTTCTGTTGCTAAGCGAGACGGTTGCTAAGTGAGTTTTGCCCCACTTTACGACCTGGCTTGCCACAGTTGCTAAGCGAGTCGCTGCAGTGGATAAGTCGGTGACATGGTTGTGAAGTGACTCCAGCTTCCCCCCCTTGACGGAAGGTCGCAAAAGGGGATCACACAACTCCGTGGGACTCCGCAACCGTCCTAAATATGAGTCAGTTGACAAGCGGTCGAATGTTGATCCCGTGACCCACGGGGATGCGGCAGCGGTCCTGAGTGTGAAAAATGGTTGTCACTCGCTTTTTCAGTGCCCCTTGTAACTTCAAACAGTCACTAAATGAATTGTTCTTCGTTGAGGACTTCCTGCACCGTTCTGGAGCCCTTGTTGTGCGCTGTGCTGCTGACGAAGCAGGTCTGTTGTGAGCAGGGCTTTTTTTCTCGGAGAAAAGGTGGCGGAACTCAAACCTGGCCACGCCCTCATCAAACCCTAGGACCGCCCCTTTAGAGAACAGGAATGCAAGTAAAATTTGGGAGGGGCTATTTCCGGTGCGGCCGGCCCGGAAAAAGGTGCCGGAACGCGGTTCCGCCGCGTTCCGGCTGAAAAAAAGCCCTGGTTGTGAGAACCACGTGTAAGATAGACGTTTGTGCAGTGGTGGGATTCAACCGGTTCGCACCACTTCGGCAGAACCAGTAGCCAATTTTTTGTTGCCCAGCAGGTCCAGAATGGACTTCCGGAAGCGGCATCCACGCAGAAAACCGGTTGTTCACATATTTGAATCCCAGCACTCCTTCCTTCCTTCCTTCCTTCCTTCCTTCCTTCCTTCCTTCCTTCCTTCTTTCCTGTGGTAGGATTCAGCCGGTTCGCACCACTTCGGCAGAACCGGTAGCCAATTTTTTGTTGCCCAGAATGGATTTCCGGAAGTGGCATCCACGCAGAGAACCGGTTGTTCACCTATCTGAATCCCAGCACTCCTTCCTTCCTTCCTTCCTTCCTTTGGTAGGATTCAGCCGGTTCGCACCACTTCGGCAGAACCGGTAGCCAATTTTTTGTTGCCCAGAATGGATTTCCGGAAGTGGCATCCACGCAGAGAACCGGTTGTTCACCTATTTGAATCCCACCACTGCGTGTATGCAGTTCTTTTCGCTAAGGAGTAAGTTTTCCCTCACGTTGGCCTTGTGTCAGAAGCAGAGGCAGAGGATTTTACTTTAAGATTAAACAAGTGTCTATAAATCAGCGAGGTTTTTAGCTTTTATTCTCCCGAGGATTCTCTTAAACCTTTTTTTTTAACTTTTTGAGTGTATGCAGTATATTTTCATTTTGTCAAAGCAATTGTGGGTCTCTATTTGCTGATGGTTTCTCACAATCATGGGTCAGTGCCAAGGCTTAGAGGAGGATTCAAGAAATCTATCAGCAGATAAATCAAGCTGATAAGAAGACAAATTAGGCAGTTCTTCCACTTTTTTCTTTGGGGAAACTTCGTGGCGAGCACTAAATCTTTGTTGAAAAGTCCCATTGGGAAGGAATTTAGGTTGATTTAAGCTGCTTTAATATTTTCGTGGCTTTGACCGTCAAATGAGATGCGATGATGTTGGGAGGTTGTACGCGGTTCAAAGGTGACATCGTGAATTGTTCTTCGTTTCCTTCTGTTTTTTTATTTCGTTGGTTCCTTTTTTTTATTTTTACTTTTTGCAAAAGCCACCGTGGGAAAGAGCTCGCTCTTTGAAATGGTCACACTTGTTTTTTTCAGGCATAATACAAACGAGATATGTAATAAATCAAGCAGGTCAAAGAAGAAACATAGTTGGCAAAGCGTCTCCGGGGCTTCAGTAATAGAATTACCCCCAAAACTGGATCGTGTGGTAGCCTGGATGCCTACAATAATAGAATTACACGGACTGTGGGATCTAAATGATGGCTCTCGCAAACCGCTCGATCTTTAAAAATCTCAACCGGTTTATTCCAGCGTGTTACAGAGTCTCACTGTGCTGCTTTTTAGGCAAATTTACAGGAGGTCTACTACAACTACTCAAAATCATGCTGATGATTTTGGAAGCATCGCAGAAGGATCTTCATAGGAGATCCTTTGGCCTCGTTACTGTCCCTCTGAAAAAATAGGAAACACTCCCTCTCTGATCTCATTTTCCGCTGTTTTGTTTCGTTACCTTCAAAATGGATCACAGAAGCCACATGATGGAATTGGAAGGTGGCACAGGGTCATCTAGTCTAACCTTCTCCTGCAAAGTGCAGGAAGACTTTGGGCGTATCTTCAAATTCAAATTCAATCCAAATTTAATAAAGACAAAAAGGAACGGGGCATAAAGCAAGATTCTTCAGAATTAGATAAAATCTTATTTAGCAGGGAAGGCAAGACTATAAGTAAATTATATCGATATTTATTAGAGCAAGATATGATTGAGGAACAGGTGAAAGAAACGGTGATAATTTGGTGTAAATATTTTGGGCACAATATCGATTTGGATATTTGGCAAAGTTTATGGGGAAAAAATCTAAAAATTACTCTAGCAACCTCCTATAAGGAAAACCTCTATAAGATGTTTTATAGGTGGCACCTCCCTCCCACAAGATTAGCACGAATGAACAAGGGGAAAAACTCGATATGCTGGAAGTGTGGAGAGACCGTTGGGAATTACTACCACATGTGGTGGCAATGCCCAAAGGCACAAACATTTTGGAACTTATTAAAGAAGTGGTTGGAAGAAATTTTGCAACTAGATATAGAAGCCAAACCGGAATTTTTCTTATTGGGAATTATAGAAAGAAAATATAAGAAAGACACAAATTATTTACTACTGCATATAGTAACAACGGCACGAATAGCCTTCGCTCAGAAATGGAAAGAGAAAGATACTCCAACCGAAGAGGAAATATTATTAAAAAGTTTCAATTGCGCTGAAATGGATAGACTTACTTGGGAACTCAAGGACAAAAAGTGAAACCAAGTACTATAAAATCTTGGAACAATTTTATGATTGGATAGACAATAAGAGGGTAGCCAAGATAAATGTAATCACGATCTTATTTTATATCTAATATCTGTTTACATATAAATTTTCTATTTATCTATATATCTTTATTCCCTTTTTCACAATTATCATATAATATTTATCACTCGTTTCAAGTTCTTGATATACAGATATACTCATGATTATGATATGTAAAATGTTGGAAGATGTATGGAACCAGTGACGTCATATCTATGTCCAATGTGTTTTTAATTTTGTATTATTAATAAAAATTAAAAAAAAACAAAGTACAGGAAGACTCTTCTTGAAAGACTCCAGAGATAAGGAATCCTTCAGCCTTATGAAGTCATAAGTAGACTTCAGAGAACTGAAAAACAATATCTAACCTAAATGATCCTTGTAGACCACCAAATTATGACTTCAAACGGTCCCTAAATAGTTGCAAGTTTGAGGACTGGCCTTTACAACTTCCTGACAATAAGATTCCTACAATTTATGAGCCATGATGGAGAATTTTCATGGACATAAAGCTAATTTTTGTATCGCCAAGAAATTCTACGTAATTCATGGTAGGTTTGTCCCTGGAAGAGCTGAATTGAATCTAGATGGGAAGATAAGAAGAATCGGATAGGGCAATTCTCCGATCCTGCATGTTTCTCAGTGGTGTAAGATGTTTAATGAAGAGCATAAATTACAAACAATTAACCTATTGGCTTCCAATAATGGTGTTCATTGCCTTAAGGATGAAATGTGCTGCAAAAGAGACAAGCGGATATATGCACAGAATCATTAGTTTGTCCTCTATGCCAGAAAACAATTTATGTTGCTTATTGGATGGGGAAATTTATATAAGCACCGTTAATAATGAAATCCCTGCATGTTTTAGGGTGAAGCTCTTAACAGATGATCTGGCGTGGATTTAATAATTCCGCTGATGTTAATCGTTCATCCAGCGAGGAATAATAACCTCCAGGACCGTCTTGTTTAAGATTTGTGTGTATGAAAGCTATTGGATAATATCGAACACCTAAATAAGATTTGAAAATGTTTATATTTTTCTTATAGCCTTTTATATGCACAGTAAGACTTTATTTTATGGAGCAATTCATAAATGTGAGCTCAAATGTTACTTTTGTACCAATAGAATATTTGTAGCCCAGGGTTGAACTGTGACATCTTGGGTGCTCTCTGAGCTTGGTTGATTTCTTGCAAATTATTTCAGTACCCAACTAGGTAACATCATCAGTGCTAGAAAAGAGTAGAGGAGGAGGAGGAGGAGGAGGAGGAGGAGGAGGAGGAGGAGAACTGTGGGGTCTTTGGTGTTCTCTGAGCTTGGTTGATTTCTTGCAGACGTTTCATTACCCAACTAGGTAACATCATCAGTGCTAGAAAGGAGTTGGGTTTCCTCTCTGTTTATCTTTGCATTCCAGTGCTGAGCTATACAAATAGTAATCAGGCATCTCTTAGACTCTCTAGTCTTTCTTCAAATTGTGTGTTATAATGTGAGGCACGTTTAGCTGCTGTGTATTTTATTGGAGTAGGAAAATACTTAACAAGTTGGTTTACCTTAAGGGTTCGGTTTACTCTACGGGAAACGGAATAACGTGAGTTTCTTCTTTTTTTTCCTTTAAAAAAACAAACAAAACAGCCCTAAAGTTGCTGTGTATGCTTCCCCCGCTCTTGGTGGAAGAACCAATTTTGCACTGTTTATTTATTGCTTTTATAATTTTATATGATTGGCGCTTCTTCAGGGCTCAGCAGAAGCACCAGGATCAGTGCTGCTTTCCAGCTGATTGGTGCTTCTTCAGGGCTCAGCAGAAGCACCAGGATCAGCGCGGAGCTCCAGCTGGAGCCTGGCGCTGATCCTGGCGCTTCCGCTGAGCCCTGACAGCCCCGAAGAAGCGCCGGTCAGCTGGAAAGCGGCACTGATCCTGGGGCTTCCGCTGAGCCCTGTCAGCCCTGCAGCTCCAGCCATCTCTCGCTCAGGCTTGTGCGGTGCTGCCACCGGTTCAGCTCATTCCCCTCCCCAGCTACCCCTTTTCTAGGATGGTCGCGTACCACCTGCCAGGTGCCCATGTACCACAGGTGGTACCCGTACCACTGGTTGAAAAGCCCTGTGTTAGAGTGTCAACAACTTATCTGGCGTTACGAGTAGTGACTGTGCCTCCTTTTGCACTGGAGAGGATCTGTTTCTCCTAAGTTGGAAAGTCCTGCAGCAGAGACTTCGAACTTTCACTCTTTGTAAAGGATGGGGGGAAGGTCTAATCTTTGGCCCATATAAAGTGAGTGAACTAATGTGGTGCCTGCAGCCTTTATTCTGCTTAACCGCCTGGTGCAAAACAAGATCCCTTTTAGGGAATGAAGGAGATTGCCCCCAGATCACGTTAGGGACCTTTTAGTGCAGATACAAATGTGAGCCTTCCCACAGAGGAAGAATTTCCTAGTTCAGCAGCTTTTCACGGAGGGAGAAAGAATTGGGGGGAGTTTCTCCTCCTGACCAACGGGAAACATCTATGAAAAAGGCCAAATAAAGCAGCCAACGTTCTAATTTCATGCTTGCGTTAAGTAAGGAAAGGAAAGAAGTCAAATGACCGCCTGGTTGCTACACAAAGATTTGTCTGTAGTCCGCTGGAGGAAACGGCTAGAACATAATTAATTGGTTTGTGTAGTAGAGGAACAAGGAGAAGTAGTATTCCAAGAGTGGTGATGGAAACAGCAGTTTAACCCTGAGGAAGGAAGGAAGGAAGGAAGGAAGGAAGGAAAAGACCAAAAAGAGAAGAAAGCGAGGGAGGGAGGGAGGAACGGAGGGAGGGAGGAAGGAAGGAAGGAAGAAAAAGACCGTAAAGAGAAGAAAGGGAGAGAGGGAGGGAGGGAGGGAGGGGGGAGG
>NW_015386413.1:1750023-1762523 GCF_001527695.2 Protobothrops mucrosquamatus
CCACTCCACAGTAGTTGCAGCCCTCTCTAAGCGGTTTACAAAGTCAGCATCTTGCCCCCCCATCCCCCAACAATCTGGATCCTCATTTTACTGACCTCGGAAGAATGGAAAACTGAGTCAACCTTGACATGGTAGTCAGCAGAAGAAGGAAGGAAGGAAGGAAGGAAGGAAGGAAGGAAGGAAGGAAGGAAGGAAGGAAAGACCAAAAATAGAAGGAAGGAAGGAAGGAAGGAACTCAAAGTTCCTCCATTTTGATTGAAACTGGCCAGGATCCCAATTCTTTCACGGTACCCTACAACTACAAACTAGGGCTTCTGCTCTGTCCTGCCCCAAAGGGCTGACAATTAAGTGCTTACATACAGTCCAACTCTGCATATTTTCGGGAGCCAAATGCTCTTTTGCCCGTCGGAGCCCTCCTACCTCGTGCCGAGGGAGCCAACGACCGACCGAGAAGGCCCACCTTTTCTGAGCTGAAGACTTGGGGGCCCCATCCAGCAGAGGCTGCAAATTGGGAGCTGCTCGTTGCAGGATTCGGTCCCCTGGCCTATCACACCCCTTTGCACCGGCGAGGGTGTGTCGAGGGAAAGAACATCTAAAAACGAGACCCGAATCTCTCTTTAGCTTTCTTTTTTTTTTTCCAAACGTGGTTTCGTAGCAGCGGTTAACTGCTGCTTAGGACCTTGGCCTATATTTAAGTGGAGCTCTTGAGGTTTTTTTTTTTGCTGAACTCCGGAACAGAAATAACTGGAGCTAACCGTGAATTATTTCGGCGGCCAAGGTAAGCATCCCTCTTTTTTTCCGATTCCAAACCCTTCATTAAGTAGGTTTTGCCTCGGCCCGAAGAGGCTGCAAGCGCAGACTCAGAAAATTGGAAAAGGCCCTTTAACCACCCAGTCCCACTGCGAGAGCTGAAATTAAGGCATCCTCAACAATTCTCTATCTAGCCTCCAACTTGGACACTTCACACTTGTTCAAAGCCCTTTGGAGGATGGGAGCAACAAATAAACCACCATAAACAAACACAATTTTGAGCAATGGAAAGAATGGTAGTTTATGTGTGAACACTGCTTTGGCATGGATTTAAAACTGGCGATTTTAATACGGATAACTGGTCTACTAAGCTAGCTGTGGAGGCTTCAGGAGACCACTCGGCTCCATGTCTCCTCTTCTTTAAGAAATAAAATCAGGAACTATCGGGTGATAGAAATTTCAAACACTTGATTGACGGGGGGTGACACGGCAGCAGTGTTCCAGTATCTCAGGGGCTGCCCCAAAGAAGAGGGAGTCAAGCTATTCTCCAAAGTGCCTGAAGGCAGGACAAGAAGCAACGGGTGGAAACTCATCAAGGAGAGAAGCAACCTAAAACCAAGGAGAAACTTCCTGACAGTGAGAACAATTAACCAGTGGAACAGCTTGCCACCAGAAGTGGTGAATGCTCCAACACTGGAAGTTTTTAAGAAGAGACTGGACAGCTATTTGTCTGAAATGGTATAGGGTTTCCTGCCTGAGCAGGGGGTTGGACTAAATGACCTCCAAGGTCCCTTCCAACATTATTATTACTATTATTATTATTACTATTATTATTACTATTATTATTATTATTATTATTATTATTATTATTATTATTATTATTATTATTATGTTGTTTTGTTGTTGTTGTTGTTGTTATTATTATTATTGTTGTTGTTATTATTATTATTATTATTATTATTATTATTATTATTATTATTATTATTATTATTATTATTATTATCTGCTTTCTAACTCTAGTCGACAACTTTGTTCCAGGTGCAGATTCGCTGTGTGGACACAGCCTCAGCTTTAGCGACGAAAAATTACATTCCTCTACCCCATCCTCTCCATCGGTGTCTTCTCCCATGATAGCGTCTCGAAAAGGTAGGGTTTGAAGGCTCATTTAAAAAACAAAAAATTCTCCAGAAGGAAAACCACGATTGGCCAGACGTGACCATGTTGGCATGCTGCAACGATTCTAAGTGAGAAAACCGGTCACCTTTTTTTTTCATATGCTGCGGTAGCTTTGAATGGTCATTGAAGAGCCAGGGGTCTTCAAACTTGGCCCTTTTATGACTTGTGGACTTCAACTCCCAGAATTCCTCAGCCAGCCTCCATTTTGTTTGTTAGATTTAAGACACGGGTCTTCCAACTTGGCCCTTTGATGACTTGTGGACTTCAACTCCCAGAATTCCTCAGCCAGCCTCCATTTTGTTTGTTAGATTTAAGACAGGGGTCTTCAAACTTGGCCCTTTGATGACTTGTGGACTTCAGCTCCCATAATTCCTCAGCCAGCCTCCATTTTGTTTGTTAGATTTAAGACACGGGTCTTCCAACTTGGCCCTTTGATGACTTGTGGACTTCAAGTCCCAGAATTCCTCAGCCAGCGTGCCTGTCTGAGGAATTCTGGGAGTTGAAGTCCACAAGAGATAAAGGGCCCAAGTTTGAAGACCCCTGACTTTGACTTATATGCCACTTCAGAGTGTTTTTACAGCGCTTTACAGAGTCAGCATTATTTGGCTCTAACAATCTGGCTCCTCATTTTACTGACCTCGGAAGGATGAAAGTCAATCATCTCTTCAGCCCCCAAATATTATTCTTAATTTTACCATGTTACAAAAAATTAAAGAGAGTCATCAGGAAGCTAACCATGAAGTCAACGTTTCTTTTGCGTAGACATTCCTCATATTTTGTTTTTTCCTTTCCAGCGAAACTTGGAGACACCAAAGAACTGGAAGATTTTATTGCAGATCTTGATAGAGTTTTGGCAAGTAAGTAATCAACCTGGATTCCCAGCAGATACCTGGGCAAGGACCAAGGTAGACAACACTACATCCCTGCCCAGGAAACAATGAACAGATATCACCAAGGTGCTTTTTCTGGAGGCAACTGGACTTTCTCGTTTTTCTTTGAAGACGTTTCCCTTCTCATCCCAGAAGCTTCTTCGTGTTCTGACTGGATGGTGGGGGAACGGAAGGATTTATACTCCTCGCAGACAGCTGGTCATTTGCATCCTTTTAGAGAGTCGTTGAGGCCACTTGGAGGTTTACCTGTGTCCTCAGAGTCACCTGAGTGGTGCAAATGGGCGTGGAGCTTTCTTGGGACTGCTGAAAGGACTCTGTTGTAGACTGGAGATAGAGGGTGTGTTATCCCCCCCCTTCTGTTGAGGGAGAGCTGTTCAGCTTTGAGCTAGATGGCCTCTTGGACCCCTCTCTCAAACTATCTCCACTCTACAACACAGTCCTTTCAGCAGATCCAGGAAGGCTCCCCACCCATTTACACCACTCAGTTGACCCCAGGACACAGATAAGCCTCCAGGTGGCCTCAATGATTCTCTAAAAGGATGCAAATGACCAGCTGTCTGCGAGGAGTATAAATCTTTCCATTTCCCCACCATCCAGTCAGAGCTGAACAAGCTTCTGGGATGAGAAGGGAAACGTCTTCAAAGAAAAACAAAAAAGTCCAGTTGCCTCCAGAAAAAGCACTTTTGGGACAACCTTGACCTGGATGACGGAGCACCTCCATCGACGATGAACAGCCGTGTCCCTGTACACAAAGGAGATCCACCAGGACAATGTCAAAAAAAGTCAAGGTGACAACTAGGTCCCTTGTCCAGGTGTGTCTTGGACACTGCACCTGAACACAGGAACCTATTTAGACTTACATGCATGGAGATACATGGATTAAGGCTGAATTGATGGTTGACCTGGACGCTTCCATTGGGAATCTGAATTACGGGTAGTCCTCGGCTGACGACCACAACAGAGGCCCAAATTTCCGCCGTTAAGCGAGACAGTTGTTAAGCGACTTTCGCCCCATTTTACAACCTTTCCTGTCGCATTTGTTAAGGGAATCACTGGAGCTGTGAAGTTAGTTAGTGAATCTGTTTTTTTTCCCCCATTGACTTTGTGGGTCAGATTAAAGTCGCCAACTGGGACCCTGGGACGTTGAAACCGTCACAAGTACATGCCAGTTGCCAAGCCTCTGAATTTTGCTCACGTGACCGTGGGTGCTGTTGCAGCAGTTGTTAAGTGTGAAAAGTTACTTTTTTCATTGTTGTGATAACTCCCAACGGTCACTAAATGAACAGAGGGCTACCTTTATGAGATTAGTGCCTTTAGCTCTGATTTATTTCCTTCAGTGTTCAAAGCCTGTCTGTATCATTTCAATTACATCGCAAACGTATCTTGAAAGAGCATTTATACTACACAAACATCAGAGTAACATTTATTCCATCTGATCTTTGTACAGGTATGTGAAACACTCTGTTTGGACCCAACACCCGCCTTCAAAAGGATGGGATGGAGTTTATTCCTGCAACCCACCATCCGATGGGAAGAGACACAGGAATCCTTCTTTTCTCGGAAAATTTTCCAGCAATTGCCTCTTAACGTGTTTAAAGCATTGTCATTGTGATTTTTTTTCCTATCTGCAGACTGAATCAAAAATAACACAAGAGCTCAAGCTTTTTTTAAAAAAAACAACCCTGTAGCTTAACATTAATTTAAAAAGGCCTTTTACGAAAAGATCGGAAATTCTATATTAACTTTTAAAACGTTTTCGTGATAATATATTTTTGTACGCAAATAAAAGCTAAAAGCTGGAAATTAATATATACATAGAGGAGGAGAGAGAGAGATTGAATGGACGGCTGGAGGGATGATAGGGTGCATAAATGAATTGATGGACGGACAGGTGAAAGATGGATGGACGGATGCTAACTGAGGATAGGTATAGATGAGTGAGTGGAGGGCTAATTAATTGAGATAAATGAGAAATGAACACATCGATGGGCGGACGGATGTTTAATTGCACGAGAGGATAGACAGAGCGAGAAAGAACATGGTAGACAGATAAATAGATGACAGAATAGATGGACAGATGGCTAATTATTAATAGATGGAATTGATAAATGGATGATAAATTATAGTGGATGGCTGATTGAAAGAGAAAACGACAGACGGATGGGAGATAGAATACATGGGTAGCCAGATGGATGTTTAATTGATTGAAAGAGAAGATGATAGATGGATAGATAGATAGATAGATAGATAGATAGATAGATAAATAATTGATAGAGAGGGAGATGATTGGCAGAGAGAGACATGGTTTAAAGGGCTACTTACTGTTTTACATTTGCGTCCTACCTTTTCCTCTATAACCTCATAGTAATTAATTAGAATAGTCTCTATCCAAGTCAGGAGCAAACTTTTTCAGATATTGCCAGATTATTCCATCCTTTTAGTTCTGGATTTTGGCACTTGCCAGCTTTGTGAAATTTTCATTTTGTTCGTTAATGCTGTTGTGTACGCTTACAAACCATTCCTTACCTGATCATTGCCGTAGCTTACTCAAGGGTCACCACAAGAGCAACAGAAGCTTAATTGTTGTCTCAACGGTTACTGTCTCAAGTGTTATGTTCACAGCAAAAGTTCCCTTTTCTCTCTGAATAATATTAGCAGGAAAACAGCCACACAGCGTTGACCTTGCACAAAAAAAGAAAAAGAAATAACATCCCTCTTCAAAAGCACGGTCAAAGCAACAGCGTGCTTAATAAAAACTAAGCCTTGAAAACTCAAACATTTCCCAGGAGCAACTTATTTCATGATTATTTTTAATGTTCCACACAAAAGACAGCTGTGAATGGCAATTAACAATAGCCTGTAGTGGGCAAATGTTTTTTTTATCGGTTGTACATATTTCCTGCCGTGCAATAAATGAATTCTCCAAAATAACAAAGCAACCTCAGATTCTTTCTTTCTTTCTTTTTAATCACATTTCTTATCCGGAAACTTTAAAAATGGTAGACCGCGATTGCATCCAGGAGGATAGAAGAGAGAAAATTACAATTCCCAGGAAGCTCTGGGCTGGTAGACGGTGGAAAATTGGGATTTATCATCATCTGGAAGGTTGCAAACGATCGTCTCTGCCTGGGGATCACATAAACCATCTCTTCTGAGCACTAGGAGTTATAAACCCCAGAGTTCTGTGTGTTTCCTTAAAATGCGATGCAACTTTTGAGTTCTTCTTTGGGTTTGCACATTAGCGTAATGTTAAACTTTGCTGCTCTGGAATTGATCTCTACGAGGCTGATAATTACACCAGCTTGGAAGCGAAGGTACTTTTTGTCTTCATCAGCTGATGAGATGCCTCGTTCAAGAGGGTGGTCTCACCTGGGAAGCACCCTGTCAAAGTGTGTGTGTGTGTGTGTGTGTGTCCTCAAAGAAACATGGCTCCATTTCTTTGCTTCGATCAACAAGAATCGATTGATGGAGGAGGCTGATCTGTCGTTTCCCCTGGTCCTCGGTCGGGCCAAAGTGCCCCTAAATTAATCTATATATATATTCTTTTGACTTTAAGGAAACTGATGCCAGCTAGCTGTGAAAATAATCTGCAAATCACACCCCGTTTACATTCTTAATTCTTTTCCAGAGCCCTTACTAAGCCATGCCATTCTCTACTAATCATTTACAGAACCTTTACTAAGCCATGACATTCTTTACTAACTCTTTGCTAAGCCCTTAGTAAGTCATGCCACTCTTTACTAAGCCTTTAGTAAACTTTTAATAAGCCATGACACCCTTTATTAACCCTTTACTCAATCCTTACTAAGCCATGACATGCTTTACTAATCCTTTACAAAACCTTTACTAAGCCAAGCCATTTACTAACCCTTTACTCAATCTTTCCTAAGCCATGCCCTTTTTACTAATCATTTACAGAATCTTTATTAAGCCATGCCATTCTTTACTAACCATTTACAGAACCTTTACTAAGCCATGACATTCTTTACTAAATCTTTACTAAGCCATGCCTTTTTACTAACAATTTATTAAACTTTTACTAAGTCATGCCATTCTTTACTAACCATTTACTGAACTTTTACCAAATCTTTACTAAGCCATGCCATTCTTTACTAACCATTTACAGAACCTTTACTAAGCCATTCCATTCTTCACTAACCATTTACTCAATCTTTACTAAGCCATGCCATTCTTTACTAACCATTTACAGAACTTTACTAAGCCATTCCATTCTTTAGTAACCTTTTACTCAATCTTCACTAAGCCATGCCTTTTTACTAATAATTTATTGAACTTTTACTAAGCCATGCCATTCTTTACTAACCATTTACTGAACTTTTACTGAATCTTTACTAAGCCATGCCATTCTTTACTAACCATTTACAGAACCTTTACTAAGCCATTCCATTCTTTACTAACAATTTACTGAACTTTTACCGAATCTTTACTAAGCCATGCCATTCTTTACTAACCCTTTACTAAGCCATGCCATTTTTACTAACCCTTTACTGAATCTTTACTAAGCCATGCCATTCTTTACTAACCCTTTACTAAGCCATGCCAATTTTACTAACCCTTTACTGAAACTTTACTAAGCCAGGCCCTTTCTTTATTAACCATTTACAGAACCTTTACTAAACCATGCCACTCTTTACTAACCCTTTACTTGAACCTTTACTAAGCCAAGCCACTCTTGGCCTGCCTGATCGTGCACCGCAGAAAGCGCAGGCAGGCTGTCTGAAACAGGCGGCATACATAAGCAAGCAAAGAGAAGGAAGGCTACTCAAGAGCTACGCAGTGGAGGCTGCGTCTCTGGGGAGGAGGCAGGAAGCGGTGTGCATATACACAAATGTGTGTGTCCGTTCATTTTAGACCACCGCAATTCCTGCCGCTGGTCCCCGGCCACCAGAAGGAATGGTGCAGCTCCACAGGTTGAAAAATCTTTACACACTGGGCTTCCTTCCGGCGTAGAAAAGGGACATTCATCTTAAAATCACAGAGACGGCGTATTTCCGACGCTGCTGTACAGGCAGTCCTTGACTTAACGACTAAAACTGAGCCCAAAATTTCCGTCGCTGAGCGAGACAGTTGTTAAGTCGCCGTTGCCTCATTTTACGACCTTTCTCGCCACACATGCGAATCACGGCAGTTGTTAAATTAGTAACACGGTGGCTAAGTGAATCTTGGCTTCCCCCACTGACTCGGCTTGTCAGAAGTTCGCAGAAGGGGATCGCGTGACTCCGGGAGACGCCGCAACCGTCATAAATACGAGTCAGTGGCGATGCGTCCGACTGGGGATCCCCTGATCCACGGGGATGCTGCCATGGTGGCTTAAGCGTGAAACACAGTCACAAGTCCCCCTTTTCACTGCCGATGTAACTTCAAATGGTCACTAAACGAATCGGTCGTTAAGTCGAGGACCGCCCGTCGCTCTCCGGCCTCTTTCTCGCCGCAAGGGCTTCGTGGATCAGTCAGCTTCCCAAGACTGATTTGCTGATGAGAAGTCTGCAACGCTTGTTCTCACGCATCGGTCCAGTTTTACTGGAAACTGGGGTGGGAGGGGGGGGAGGTCTCTCTCCCTCCTCGGCTTGGCCCCCTCCCTTCCTTTTAATTTGAATTAATGAAGCCTTTCATTCCGGTGAAGGCCGCGGAAACCGTAGGCACAAGGGGCTCTTTTGGCGAAAAGAACGGTTCCCAAGTTTTCGGGGTTGCTCACAAGCAACTCAATGAATTCTGAAGGCAGAATTTGTTTGTAAAAGGGTTTTTTAAAAAAAATTTCCTCCCTTTTGCTTGCAATGAAAAACAAAAAAAAGTACACAGACTTTCCCCCCTGCATTTGGTGGAGAATAAGAACCGAAAAAAGATGGAAAAATCGACACAAACGGGCTCTTCTTTTGTTTTTTAAAGCCAAGAGTTGAGAAAGTAGATTTTTAACACATCCGGGGATGCCGTTTTGAAGGGCTTTTCAAAGCAGCATCTCATTTGAGTGGTGGTCCAATCTGGACTGCATGGAGGACATCGTTAGCAACTTGCAACTTGCAAAAACTGAGAACAGGGCAATGTGTTGTTTAACACCCAGGGTGGAAACATCGTGTCCATTTTTCTAGCCTTCGGACCAGAATATGTCACTCGATGATCCGTAAGTTGTTTTTTTTTTTTTCTGGACACTGCATAGATAAATAACAGAGTAACAGAGTTGGAAGGGACCTTGGAGGTCTTCTAGTCCAGCCCCCTGCTCAAGCAGGAGATCCTATACCATTTCAGACAGCTGTCCTGTCTCTTCTTAAAAATCTCAAGTGATGGAGCACCCACAGCTTCTGGAGGCAAGCTGTTCCACTGGTTAATTGTCCTCACTGTCAGGAAGTTTCTCCTTAATTCCAGGTTGCTTCTCTCCTTGATGAGTTTCCAACCGTTGTTTCTTGTTCTGCCTTCAGGGGGTTTGGAAAATATATTGATCCCCCTCTTCTTTGGGGCAGCCCCTCAAATACTGGAATGCTGCTATCATGTCCCCCCTAGTCCCTCTTTTCTCTAGACTGGCCATATCCAAATCCTGCAGCCGTTCTTCGTATGTTTTTGTCTCCAGGCCTTTCATCATCTTAGTTGCTCTTCTTTGTGCTTTTTCCCAAAGTTTCAACATCTTTTTTGTAACATGGTAACCAAAATTGGACGAGGGGATAGATGGGGAAATCATCACATTTGCAGACGAGACCAAGCTGGCAGGAATAGCCAACACTCCAGAAGACAGGCTTAGGATACAGGAGGATCTGGACAGACTTGAACACTGGGCGCTATCTAACAAAATGAAAATCAGTGGTGAAAAAACTAAGGTTCTACATTTAGGCAAGAAAAACCAAATGTACAGGTATAGTATAGGGGGTACCTTGCTCAATAGTAGTAACTGTGAGAGGGATCTCGGAGTCCTAGTGGACAATCACTTAAACATGAGCCAGCCGTGTGCTACAGCTGCCAAAAAAGCCAACACAGTGCTGGGCTGCATTAACAGAGGGATAGAATCAAGATCACATGAAGTGTTAATACCACTTTACAAGGCCTTGGTAAGGCCACACTTGGAATGCTGCATCCAGTTTTGGTCACCACAATGTAAAAAAGATGTTGAGACTCTAGAAAGAGTGCAGAGAAGAGCAACAAAGATGATCAGGGGACTGGAGGCTAAAACATACAAGGAACGGCTGCTGGAATTGGGCACGTGTAGTTTAACGAAGAGAAGGACGAGGGGTGACATGGCAGCAGCATTCCAATATCTCAGGGGCTGCCCCAAAGAAGGTGGGAGTCAAGCTATCCTCCAAAGCCCCTGAAGGCAGGACAAGAAGCAACGGATGGAAACTCATCAAGGAGAGAAGCAACCTGGAACTAAGGAGAAACTTCCTGACAGTTAGAACACTTAACCAGTGGAACAACCTGCCTCCAGAAGCGGTGAATGCTCCAACACTGGAAGTCTTTAAGAAGAGACTGGACAGCCATTTGTCTGAAATGCTGTAGGGTTTCCTGCCTGAGCAGGGGGTTGGACTAGATGACCTCCAAGGTCCCTTCCAACTTTTTTTTTATTATTATTATTACTATTATTATTATTATTATTATTATTATTATTATTATTATTAAATTGGCTGCAGTATTCCAGGTTTGATCTTACTAAGGCTTTATAAAGCGGTACTAATACTTCTCCTGATTTTGATTCTATGCCTGAACTGTATTAGTTTTTTTGGCTGCTGCCTCCTAGCTAATAATTCAGTCTGTCTGTGTGAAAGGTGATCTTCTTGCTAATGTTTTGGACATCCTTCTAAGATTTAGAACTTTTGTGCATCAGGAAGCTTGTTTTATTTATTTCCTTGATTTACAGACCGTTCTTTGCGCCCCGTACCTGCAACGACTTGTGTTTTGGGGTGGCTTTGGCTGTGCCCAATTTTTTTTTTCTTTTTTAAATATTTGATTTGATTTTATATAGGTGGGGTAATAGCAGGATCAGTACAGGTATGGGAAAGGGTAGGAATAAGGAATTCGGGGTAGGGTAAGGGGGGCTACAAACCCCCAACAATAATCCCATGCTTTAATAAGCAAGCTACCGTCCGGGTATGCATATTGAATAACCATATTTTATATCAGAATATAATTACTAAAATTTTGGAATGTGCAGAGACGGATAGATTGACTTTGGAGATGAAAGAGAAAGAAGATTCAATTTATTTTAAAACTTGGGAAAATTTTTATCAATGGTTAGAAACAAGACAGAATGAGAAAAGCGCTTGAAATCAAATAGAATAAACGATAGGTGGCTAATTAAGCTTCACCCAGTTTTTCTTTTCGATGGACACGACACGTTGCAATCGCAACCCTTGGGCACGCTAGGCTAGAACGAACCTGAGAGATAGCTTACAAGCGGTTCCCGCCTCGCCTCTGCGTGCGAAGACTTGCCCATGGAGAAGATGACGAGCAAGGAGGGAGTAGGGTTGGGAAAAGATTGCCTTTTGCGAGAAAAACACACATTTCATAGACAAAACGCAGACAACGGTAAGACGGAAGTAGGGTTAAGAGTCACTCGAATGCTTTATGTATAACACCAAGGATTTTGTTTCTCCACGTTTCTCAATGCCGCCCCACCACCCGTCAGCAAAACATTATTTAGCCGCTGCGGAATCCAGACATTCCATCACAACTGGCTGTTGGTCTGCTGCCCAGTTGTCAAGGAGAGACAACTTGTTATCTTCCTCCTCTGGTGTGGTGTCACAAAGGCGACCAGCCTCTCTGGAGTGGAGAGGTTTGGCTTTCCTAAGCAGATTCTCCTCCAGAAGAATTTCCTTTCTCAAGGTTTGCGCAAAAAGAGGCACGGAGGACATCTCGGAGGGAGGTCAGGCCACTGGGCTGCTCGGAGCATGTTGTTGACGAGTGGGAGGCATTTTCCCCAGCACAGAGGCTGGAGAAACAGAACGGCCCTCTGTTGAAATAAGTTTTAAAAAAACCAACAACCTCACATTATAGTAAGAGCACTTAGACTTATAAACGGCTTCACAGCCCTCTCTAAGCGGTTTACAACATCAGCCTGTTGCCCCCCAACAATCTGGGTCCTCATTTTACTGACCTCAGAAGGATAGAAGGCTAAGTCAATCTTGAGCCGGTCAGGATCGAACTCCTGGCAGTGGGCAGAGTCAGCCTGCAATACGGCATTCTAACAGGAAGGAAGGGAGGGAGGGAGGGAGGGAGGAAGGGCAATAAGCACTTAGACTTATATATCGCTTCACAGTGCTTTACAGCCCTCTCTAAGCAGTTTACACAGTCAGCCTTTTGCCCCCAACAATCTGGGTCCTCATTTTACTGACCTCGGAAGGACGGAAGGCTGAGTCAACCTTGAGCCGGTCAGGATCGAACTCCTGACTGTGGGCAGAGTTTTGCCTGCAATACGGCATTGTAACCACTGCGCCACCATGGAAGGAAGGAAGGAAGGAAGGAAGGAAGGAAGGAAGGAAGGAAGGAAGGAAAGAAGGAAGGAAGGAAGGAGGGAGGGAGGGAGGGATGAAGGAAGGGAATAAACACTTAGACTTATATACCGCTTCACAGAGCTCTCTAAGCGATTATACAGAGTCAGCATCTCACCCCAACAATCTGGGTCCTCCTTTTACCGACCTGGGAAGGATGGAAGGCCGAGTCAACCTTGAGCCAGTCAGGATCAAA
>NW_015386413.1:1767523-1779562 GCF_001527695.2 Protobothrops mucrosquamatus
TTTTCCCGAAAATAAGACCGGGTCTTATATTAATTTTTGCTCCAAAAGACGCATTAGGCCGGGCTTATTTTCCAGTTAGGGCTTATATTCGGGGAAATTTGGTATTAAATGCGTCCATCTAACTGACGATCTTATTTTTGCGGTGGGACTTATATTACGAGCATCCTGAAAAATCATGCAAGGGCTTATTTTCCGGTGGGGTCTTATATTGGGGAAAACATTTTTAGTTCCATTTTTTCCCAGTTGCAATGTACGGCTGTGAAAGTTGGACCATAAGAAAGGCTGAGCGCCAAAGAATGGAGGCCTTTGAACTCTGGTGCTGGAGAAGACTCCTGCGAGTCCCCTGGACTGCAAGGCGATCCAACCGGTCAATCCTGGAGGAGATCAACCCCGACTGCTCTTGAGAAGGCCAGATCCTGAAGTTGAAACTCAAGTGCTTTGGCCACCTCATGAGAAGGAAGGACTCCCTGGAGAAGAGCCTGATGCTGGGAAAGATGGAGGGCAAGAGAAGAAGGGGATGACAGAGAAGGAGATGGCTGGAGGGAGTCCCTGAAGCAGGAGGCGTGAGCTTCAATGGACTCCAGGAGATGGCAGAGGACAGGAAGGCCTGGAGGAGATCAACCCCGACTGCTCTTTAGAAGGCCAGATCCTGAAGTTGAAACTCAAGTCCTTTGGCCACCTAATGAGAAGGAAGGACTCCCTGGAGAAGAGCCTAATACTGGGAAAGATGGAGGGCAAGAGAAGAAGGGGACGACAGAGAGTGAGGTGGCTGGAGGGAGTCCCTGAAGCAGGAGGCGTGAGCTTCAATGGACTCCAGGAGATAGCAGAGGACAGGAAGGCCTGGAGGAACGTCGTCCATGGGGTCGCGATAGGTCGGACACGACTTCGCAATTAACAACAAGAAGTTCCATTTTTAGCACCTGTACGGCTGGGAGTGGAACAAGTCAGAAGATCACCCCTACCCTTCCTTTTCTACACAGGTATTGGCTCCCAGGAATGGGATCTAGGAAGATTTGGCCAGAAAGCTCGCTAACCACCGTGCCTTAGATTCCTTACGATTCCTCCTGAGCTGTGGGGTCTTCAGCTTACCTGTCTGCTTGATCCCCCAGGGACCCAATGAAGATGGCGAAGGCGTTCACTTTGGGATCGATCGTCAAGGCCTGTGCAAATCGTGCGGGCGGGATACCGTATCGCTCCAGATTGGCGTCGCTTAGGACGATGACGAAATACTCGTCGGCGTCGTCTTTGGCGATCTCCCGAATGGCGTGCTCGGTCCCTTCCAGGGTGTGATCTCCGCTCATGCAGAACTGAGAGTGGGCGTGCATCACCTGGGCGGGGAAAAATAAAGATCCCTGAAGCTGGGGACGGGGGTGGTGGTGGTGTGCAGCGATCCGAAGGCAGTTTGATCCTGACCGGCTCAAGGTTGACTCGGCTTTCCATCCTTCCGAGGTCGGTAAAATGAGGACCCAGATTGTTGGGGGTTAAGAGGCTAACTCTATAAACCGCTTAGAAAGGGATGTGAAGTACTGGGAAGTGGTATATAAGTCTAAGTGCTATTGGTATTGGTATATCTATCTATCTATCTATCTATCTATCTATCTATCTATCATCTATCTATCTATCTATCTATCTATCTATCTATCTATCTATCTATCTATCTATCCGTGTATCTACCTATTTCTGTCTGTCTATGTGTCTATGTGTCTGTCTGTCTGTCTGTCTGTCTGTCTATCTATCTATCTCATCCATCTCTCTCTGTCTCATCCATCCATCCATCCATCCATCCATCCATCCATCCATCCATCCATCCATCCATCCATTATTTTCTCTCTCTCTATCTCATCCATATATACCTATCTATCTATCTATCTATCTATCTATCTATCTATCTATCTATCTATCTATCATCTATCTATCTATCTATCTATCTATCTATCTATCTATCTATCTATCTATCTATCTATCTATCTATCTATCTATCTATCTATCTATCTATCTCAGCCACCCATCCATCTATCTATCTATCTGTCTATCCATCTATCCGTCTATCTATCCGTCTATGTCTGTCTGTCTGTCTGTCTGTCTGTCTGTCTGTCTGTCTGTCTATCTATCTATCTATCTACAATCCCTTTATCATCTCTCTCTCTCATCTCTTTACCATCTATCATCTGTGTCAATTTATCACTCTATCACTATCTATCTATCTATCTATCTATCTATCTATCTATCTATCTATCTATCTGTCTGTCTGTCTGTCTGTCTGTCTGTCTATATCTATCTATCTATCTATCTATCTATCTATCTATCTATCTATCTATCTATCTATCTATCTATCTATCTATATCTATCTACAATCCCTTTATCATCTCTCTCATCTCTTTATCATCTATCATCTGTCAATCTATCTATCTATCTATCTATCTATCTATCTATCTATCTATCTATCTATCTATCTATCTATCTATCTATCTATCTATCTATCTATCATCTATCTATCATCTGCCCTGGTGGTGCCATGGCTAGAATGCTGCATTGCAGGCTGACTCTGCCCACTGCCAGCAGTTCGATCCTGACCGGCTCCAGGTTGACTCAGCTTTCCATCCTTCCGAGGTCAGTAAAATGAGGACCCAGATTGCTGGGGGGGCAAGACTAAACAAGCGGTCGTAAATAGAGGACTACCTGAATTCAGCTGAGGTGAAGTTCTCTCCCTCTTTGGAAGTCACCGCTTGACCTGGGTGACTTTCCTGCTCTAGGGCATTAAGGCATTAATGTTTATTTATGCCAGTTAAGAGGCTTAATCCAAGTATTAAGGTGACATTATCTGCCGCTTATGTTCAAGGCTGCTCTACAAGAATTAGGTCAAGAAATGAGAAGAAAGCAGGATTTCCTCTTAGGATGCGCTGACAGCCCGTCATGAGGGGAGCGCTATTTCTGCCTCCACGGGAAAGAAAAACCAGTCAGTTAATTCAATAAATTCAAAGATTAAAAACAATACGCTCTTATCCCAAAGGTGCTTTTCTTGAAAAGGCAACTGGGCTTTCTTGGTAATGGAGCTTCTTTCAGTTCTAGCTCAAGATTCTGGGATTCTCAAAGGGAAAAAAAACCCTCAAGAAAGTCCAGTTGCCTTTTGGAAAAGAAAAGAAAGGAAAGGAAAGGAAAAGAAAGGAAAGGAAAGAGAGGAGAGGAGAGGAAAGGAAAGAAAGGAGAGGAGGAGAGAAAATAAAGGAGAGGACAAGAGGAGAGGAGAGGAGAGAAAAGAAAGGATAGGAGAGGAGAAGAGAGGAGAGGAAAGGAAAAGAAAAGAGAGGAAAGGAAAGGAAAAGAAAAGAAAGGGAAGGAAAGGAAAGGAAAGGAAAGGAAAGAAGAGGAGAGGAGAGAAAAGAAAAGAAAGGAGAGGAGAGGAGAGGAGAAGAGAGGAGAGGAGAGGAAAGAAAGGAGAGGAAAGGAAAGAAGAGGAGAGGAGAGAAAAGAAAGGAGAGGAGAGGAGAGGAAAGGAAAAGAAAAGAGGAAAGGAAAGGAAAAGAAAAGAAAGGAAAGAAGAGGAGAGGAGAGGAAAGAAAGGAGAGGAGAGGAGAGGAGAGGAAAGGAAAGAAGAGGAGAGGAGAGAAAAGAAAGGAGAGGAGAGGAGAAGAAAGGAAAGGAAAGGAAAAAGAGAAAAGAAAAGCAGCGTTGGGACAACCAGGACTGGATGCTTGAGAATCTCCGTAAACATAATCTGATATTTATCTACTGCACCTAAATCTCACTGTTTTCCTGCAGAGTTTTTACTAGGTTTCTAGTCTTCCTTCTCTCTCTCCTGCATGGGAGCAATTAAAAAAACCTTGAAATAATAGGAAATATTTATAGCTGGGGTTTTAGATTTTTAAAAAAAATAAATCAAATCAAATCTAAAACCCCAGCTACGAGTATTTCCTATTATTTCAAAGTTAGACGGGCGTCAACTTATTGAGACCCGATCTTCCACCCAAGGAGCAGTTAACCAACATATTGATTTAGATCCAACGTATCAACATGGAAGAAGCCAAGGCCATCTGAAGTGCCAATCAACCAGAGAAACCAATCAGCTGCTCGGAATTCAAATATAGCTCCACCCAGGAGGACAGCACAATTAAAATCCCGCTGATGGCGTTAGCTAGTTCGGTAACGAAACGTTCAGGAATTATACGGAAACAAACCTGGAGGAAAAAAACCACAGCCAAAATGAGAAAACTCTTTCGCTAAAAGGGAAACATTTTGTGAATTTTTTTTAAAAAAAACCACCCTGTACCTTTAGGATCTCTAGTCTTTGCTTATTGTCCTTGGGCACGTTCTCGTTGGGGACTAGGACAATGTTGAATCCGTCTCCCGAGTGGGCGAGGATATTGTACTGCGTGGGAAAAGAGGGGAGCAAAGATGCTGAAGCAGCAAAGACATCCGTTGTCGTATTTAAACAAAAAAAAAAGAGCCAAGGTTACCCTTTTGCAGCATTGTTGCACTATCTAACACACACACACACACACACCAACGTTGGTTCTTGTGATGGAAAATCCTGTTGCTAATATGCCAAGGTAGTCCTTGACTTATAACAATCCGTTTAGGGACCGAGGCTACGACGGCACTGAAAAATTGGGACGTGTGATTGTTTTTCGCCCTTACAGCATCCCTGGGATCACGTGATCCAAATTCGGATCCTTGGCGGCTGGCATGTGCTATATTTACGACGGTGGCAGCGTTCCGTGTGCGTGTGTGTGTGTGTCACGTGATCCCTTCTTGCGGCCTTCGGACGAGCAAAGTCAACAGGGATGCCGGACTCAATTAACAACGGTGTTGCTAATTTCACCACTGCCGTGATTCGCTTAACGGCTCTGGCGAGGAAGGTGGTAAAAATGGGACAAAACTCACTTCGCTGTCTCGCTTAGCGACAGAAACCTTGGGCTCAGTTGAGGTCGTAAATCGAGGACTACCTGAATTGGGTTTGTTAAAAATGTAACACTTAAGACACTCGGCGTGCTCGTCAAATAGCTAACCGATTTTGAGACTCTGTGAGATCCAGGAGGGCAAATCTTTTACAGGAGTGGCCAAAATCGTGGAAACTTTTTGGGAAAAAGTGTATTTTTGAGGTTTGATGGCTAATGACACCCTTTTTTTTGCAGTAGTACCATAAAGTTATATATCAATGGAAAGATAATTTAATCGAGAACGTAATGCAACAGAGCTTGTTCAATTATCTGTACTGTATCCTATGAAAAGTGATAGCCAAATAACCAGAAAAAGGAAGCACAACTTGCTTAGGTTGACCTCAGGTAGTGTTCCTTCACCTGATTGTAGCCAATGAGCATGAGTGTTTAGAGAGCCAATCGGGCGTCATCTTGTTTTGGCAATGAGCCAATCAGATCACGGTGGGATCCAGTGATTGATGTCATGTATTGAAGCTGAGAGGAGGACATTTGTCAGTGTGTTATGTGATAGCTATCCAGTTGGTTGGGTTTTTTGGAGTTCTTTCATTTAGTGAGCTTGTAAAACGTAATAAAATTAAAGTAAGGGTGCAAAGAGTTGACTGATCGCCCAGAAAGCGATGTAAAATAGTAATTATTACGTGAACAAGGCTACACAGTTATAAAGAAATTAGAAGAAAAATGGGTGGAAACTTAACCAAAGGTGGATATTTCTACTGTACACTTTTCCCCAAAGGTTTCCACCATTTTGGCCACTACTCTTTGCTTTCTCCTAAGCAACCTATCTACCTACGACTAGTCAGATGTGGTTCCATCCGAGAGTCACCTTAAATTTCTGCTCGTAGTTCTCAAAGGCTTCCATAACCATGCACACGGCTTCCATGGACCGCTCCAGTCGTCTGTCCACGCCGTTGAAACGGTACATGCTGCCGGAGACGTCCACCAGCAGCGAGAGGCGCTTGCATTTCTGCTGAGGACTTCCAAGCTTTAAAGGGAGAGATGACAAATTTAAAAAAATCACGTGTCAACCGGGGCCAAGATCCACATGTCCACAAGTGACCTCTGTGGAACTATCTGGTTAGAGCGGCGTTCCTCAACATAAGATGTGTGGACTTCAACTCCCAGAATCCCCCAGTCAAGACCCAGATGTCTAGCAGCAACATCTATGGAACCATCTGGTTAGAGTTTCTCAACTTAAGATGTGTGGCCTTCAACTCCCAGAATTCCCCAGCCAACACCCAGATGTCCAGAAGCAACATTTATGGAATCATCTGGTTAGAGTTTCTCAACTTAAGATGTGTGGCCTTCAACTCCCAGAATTCCCCAGCCAACAGCCAGATGTCCAGAAGCAACATCTATGGAACTATCTGGTTAGAGTTTCTCAATGTAATACATATGGACTTCAACTCCCAGAATTCCCTAGCCAACACCCAGATGTGCAGAAGCAACATCTATGGAACCATCTGGTTAGAGCAGTCCTTCTCAACTACTGATATGTGGACTTCAACGCCCAGAATTCCCCAGTCAAGACCCAGATGTCTAGCAGCAACATCTATGGAACCATCTGATTAGAGATGGTGATTCTCAACTTAAGACGTGCGGACTTCAACTCCCAGAATTCCCCAGCCAGCATGGGTTGAAATCCACGTATCTTAAAAGTAGCCACGGATGGGAAACACTGGATTAGAATAGCCCACGCGCCAGTCACATATATCGCCAACCCTGATTAGACCTGCACAGATCTTCAGATGCACACATCTGGGCAAGCAGAGTCAGAGATTCAATCCATTTTGTGTTGCCCACGTCGCTAAGAAACCATGCCAATAAACTCACTGTAGTCGCTGTGATTCACGGCCATAATATGTCAACTGTCATCTCAACCAGCTGGGGAAATTTCCAGAAATTATTCATGATTGTGTTGGAGAGAGTTTGTGCTGGTTAGGCGTGAACCCAGACCTGAGAAGGGGTTAATTTTCCCCGTGATGTCCCTTTTTTTCAGTGAAATTACACACAAAGACTAGGAAAACAACTGGTCAAGGAGCTGGTTTATAACATTTAACGTACCTGTGGGTCAAGTTCTCCACGTCGCTTGTAGATGGTTTTTTCCCCGGTCAGACTATCGATGATCTTGGCATCGTCCAATTCTCCAACGGCTTGGTGCCTTAACCACTGTCTTTCCTTGCCTTTGGCCTAGAGAGAAATAAAATACCATAATCACTTTAAGCCTACGTTCTGTTTTTTAATTAATTAATTTATTTCATGGCGTATGTTCACCGAGTGGGCTCAACGCAACCCGTGTTCCAGATTCTGCAATCGGCCTTGGCTCGGGTTCTTCAAACGAACACATGAACAGGCAGGTCTGTCTATCGAAGGAAAAGCAAAATTCACCTCTATGTTTATGAAATACATTCTTTTGCAGGCTCCAGGGTCACACCCGGGACACAGACCGTGAAATGCTAGCATTGAATCAAAGACCTGTTTTTGACAACCTGGGTCATTCCCGCACGCTGACAAACGGGGGGTTTACTGAATCAATAAATCCCATTTTAGCAAACAAAGCCTAAGCTCAGAACATTAGCTTAGGAGTGGCCTATATATGGAACAATGCATATAATGTACACAGGTTTTGAGCCTTTGATTTGTGGCTGAAAGGCAGATGAAGGGAATAACAGAAGGTAAAGAAATTTCAAGTTCATGGAAAGTACATTTAATTGCCCTCCATACCCTCTGCAGCAAGAATGGGTATTGATAAAAATCCAAAACTAAAGGAATGTCCCACGGGAAGCCTACTACTTTCAGGATCTTACTAGGAGGATGGATGAAGTCCTGTTCATAAGGAACCCAAGATCAGAGGTTAGAAAGTTGGAAATAGGAGAAAATGTGGATTCCGTGAGGAAGATGTATAATGGATTGGTAAATATTTGGATCGGTATGCAATTAATGCGAATGTGGGAAATACTATTTTTAACAATATGATTGCTACTTCCGAGGAGTATAGGATTGTATTTTGATAAGATTGTTAGGAATGTGATGATTATTATATTCTAATACTTGTATACCTAGACAACACACTGTTCAATATAGAAATGAAAACTTTTGAGATGATGATGATGATGATGATGATGATGATGATGATGATGATGATAATAATAATAATAATAATAATAATAATAATAATAATAATTGGAGGATCTGCAAGAAATATCATTTGCTGTAAGCAAGAACTGGTGGGATCATAGAGAAAGTCATAGAAAATGATAAAGTTAAACTGCTCTGGGACTTCAGAATTCAAACAGACAAGCACCTGCAACATAACACCCCGGACTTAACAATTGTCGATAAGAAAGACAAGGTCTGGATAGTGGACGTGGCAGTGCCTGGAAACAGCCGAATAGACGAGAAAGAACAGGAGAAGATAACAAAACACAAAGACCTACAAATAGAAAGAGAAAGACTGTGGCAAAGGCAAGCAAGGGTAGTACCAATAGTCATAGGCGCCTCGGGTGCAATCCCAAAACAACTGGAGCACCACTTGGACACCATCATCGACATTGACAGATTCGCCATTAGTCAATTGCAAAAGGCAGCCTTACTAGGAACCGCTTCCATCCTGCGACGAGATCTGTAATACCATCAAACATCCACATCTGCCTATCCCAGGTCCTTGGGAAGGACTCGATAGGTAGACAAAAATGCCAAATCCAGTCTGAACATCTGGCTGACTGTGCGATTATCAATAATAATAATAATAATAATAATAATAATAATAATAATAATAATAACTACCTTCTAACTCCAGAATTGGTGGGTCCTCCATCGCTGGAGGTTTTCAGAGAAGAGATTAGACAGTTATAGAAGATTTGTTCAGAATGATATACGTTTTCCTGCTTGGACTAGAAGACCTAGAACTAAGGAGGAATTTCTTGACAGTCAGAACAATTAACCGGTGGAACCACCTGCCTCCAGAAGCTGTGGATGCTCCAACACTGGACGTTTTTAAGAAGAGACTGGACAACCATTTGTCAGAAATGGTATAGGGTTTCCTGCCTGAGCAGGGGGTTGGACTATATGTCCTCTAAGGTCCTTTCCAACTACTACTACTACTACTACTACTACTACTACTACTACTACTACTACTACTACTACTACTACTACTACTACTACTACTCTTCTTCTTCTTCTTCTTCTTCTTCTTCTTCTTCTTCTTCTTCTTCTTTTTCTTCTCCTCCTCCTCCTCCTCCTCCTCCTTTTCATCATCATCATTACTATTATTACTATTATTACTATTATTACTATTATTATTATTATTATTATTATTATTATTATTAACCTAATGACACAGTTGTTACAGAACAAGATCATCATCCAGGCCTCAGCTCTGCACCTTACGACAGGGGTAGAACAATACACCTACATTCATCCACAAACAGACACACACACACACACACACACACAGATCACAAGGAGTGCATCAGAAAGCTAGCAGGGCATGTCTTCCACGTTTCATTTGTCTCTTTTTTGTTTTTCTTTGAAGAAGTTTGAAACCTGGGAACTTCCCGTTTGCAAGAAGCAGCACCACCACCGCAGACGCCGTGTGATCTCAGCTGCGGCCGGAGGGCGGAGGAACAACGGGATCCCTACTTCTTCTTCTTCCCCACCCCAGACACGAAATAAACAATGGTTTAGGTCAACAAGGGAGCCTCTTCCTTGTCTCGACGCTCCAGGCAGCAGCGGACCGTCTGTTTGCACATTTCCTAGGAAGACAATGCAGACTCAGGAAGCCGGCCGGAAAGATTTTCCCCTTGAACTCTCGACAGCCTTTTGTTAGCCGAAGACGGATGTACGTCCTTTGCGGAGAATGCTGTAAGGATTCCTGATGGGTTCAGAAGAGACACGGTCCGGATGGAGCAGACTCGGCTTGGTCAAGTTTAATGAAAGGTCTAGCCCAGGGGTAGGCAACCTTGGCTCTTTTATGACTGGTGGACTTCAACTCCCAGAATTCCTGAGCCAGCATGAGGGAAACTTTGGCCCCTTCATGACTCACGGACTTCAACTCCCAGAATTCCTGAGCCAGCATGGGGGAACTATGGCCCCCCTCATGACTCATGGACTTCAACTCCCAGAATTCCTCAGCCAGCATGGGGGAACTATGGCCCCCTCATGACTCGTGGACTTCAACTCCCAGAATTCCTGAGCCAGCATGAGGGAACTGTGGCCTCTTCATGACTCGTGGACTTCAACTCCCAGAATTCCTGAGCCAGCATACCTCTTGATACCGGGGGGAGTACTGAACACCTGAAGTTGAGGGTCTTAAGGACACGGTCGTACCCCCTTGATACCGGGGGGAGTACTGAGGACCTGAAGTTGAGGGTCTTAAGGACTCGGTCGTACCCCCAACTATGGCCCCTTCATGATTCGCAGACTTCAACTCCCAGAATTCCTGAGCCAGCATGAGGGAACTATGGCCCCCCTCATGACTCGTGGACTTCAACTCCCAGAATTCCTGAGCCAGCATGGGGGAATTATGGCCCCTTCATGACTCATGGACTTCAACTCCCAGAATTCCTCAGCAAGCATGGCTCAGCTTGGAAACCTCTCCCTTTTCCCTCAGCATGGCTGGCTCAGGAATTCTGGGAGTTGAAGTCCACGAGTCATAAAAGAGCCAAGGTTGCCTACCCCTGGTCTAGCCTAATGAAACGAAAAGAAGGTTAATAGTGCCTTGGTAAGAACACACCTGGAATAAACGTCTATGGAGGTTGTCCGTCATCCAGGTCCATGGTTGTCCCAAAGATGCTTTTTTCAGGAGGCAACTGGACTGTCTTGTGTTTCTCTGAAGACGTTTTGCTTCTCATCCAAGAAGCTTCTTCAGCTCAGACTCTGAATCCTTCCCTTCCCCGCCAGCCAGTCAGAGCTGAAGAAGCTTCTGGGATGAGAAGGGAAATGTGTTCAAAGCATAATAAGGAAGTTCCATGAGGACACAGATAAACCTCCAAGTGGCCTCAACGACCCTCTCAAAGAAGGCAAAGGACCAGTTGTCTGCAAGCAGTATAAATCCTTCCATTCTCCCCACCGTCCAGTCAGAGCTGAAGAAGCTTCTGGGATGAGAAGCGAAACGTCTTCAAAGAAAAAACAAGAAAGTCCAGTTGCCTCCTGAAAAAAGTACCATGGGACACCCCTGGAATACTGCATCCAGTTTTGGTCACCACGATGTAAAAAAGATGTTGAGACTCTAGAAAGAGTGCAGAGAAGAACATCAAAGATGATCAGGGGACTGGAGGCCAAAGCATACAAGGAAAGGCTGCTGGAATTGGGTATGTCTAGTTTAATGAACAGAAGGACGAGGGGGGACAGGATAGCAGCCTTCCAGTATCTCAGGGGCTGCCCCAAAGAAGAGGGAGTCAAGCTCTTCTCCAAAGCACCCGAAGGCAGGACAAGAAGCAACGGATGGAAACTAATCAAGGAGAGAAGCAACCTAGAACTAAGGAGAAACTTCCTGACAGTTAGAACAATGAACCAGTGGAACAACCTGCCTCCAGAAGTTGTGGGTGCTCCATCACTGGATGTTTTCAAGAAAAGATTGGACAACAATTTGCCTGAAATGGACTAGGGTCTCCTGCTTGAGCAGGGGGTTGGACTAGAAGACCTCCAAGGTCCCTTCCAACTCCGTTATTCTCTTAAGTGTGAGTTGCCCACTTCTTCCTAATGGCCTGGAACATCTCTAGTGCTTGGTGCTCCCTCAGCTTGCTTGTTTTCTTGCCGACATTCCATAGGACTGAGGATGTTACCTAGTTGGGTGATGAAACATCTGCAAGGAAACCAACAAGGACCTCTCGTTTCAACCCTGAGCTAGAAATATTCTCCTTTATTGGCAATCTCTGGTCTGTTCCGGATACCAACATCTGAACCATCACGCGGGAACTAGAGATTTGAAACTGAAAAGTACATCTAGGCCAGACATGTCCAAAGTCCGGCCCGCGGGCCATTTGCGGCCCGCGGCCCGGTTTAATCCGGCCCTCGAGCAGCCCTCCCTGCTCTATATAAATGTGGCCCTCCCACGGCCCTCCGGCAAGTCCCATGAGAGAGAGAGAGAGAGAGAGAGAGAGAG
>NW_015386413.1:1782983-1784364 GCF_001527695.2 Protobothrops mucrosquamatus
GAACCCACAGTCCTCCTCCTCCTCCTCCTCCTCCTCCTCCTCCTCCTCCTCCCCTTCTAATACTGATGATATTCCTTAGTTGGGTCATGCAACATCTGCAAGAAATCCACCAAGCTCAGAGAGCACCAAGGACCCCACAGTCCTCCTCCTCCCTTCTAGCACTGATGATGTTCCCTAGTTGGGTCATGAAACGTCTGCAAGAGAAAAACCAAGCTCAGACAGCATCATGGACCACCACCACTACTGTCATCTCCTTCTCCTCCTCCTCCCCTCCTCATCCTCTAGCACTGGTGATTCTCCCTAGTTGGGTAATAAAAACAACGAAGCTCATAGAGCACCAAGGACCCCTCGCGTCAACCCTAAGCTACAAATATTCTCCTTTGTTGGCATACAACTTACTTAACAATACTTGGAGTCTAGCGTTCAGGCTGTAATGCTCACGACAGCTTTAAGACCAGTATTAATGTAATTTATTTATTTGTCAGCTTTTCATCATCCCATTGCATCGTACGATTCCCGCTTATAACAAACCCTATTTAGTTAGGCCACTATTGCTAGAAAACTTCAAGTGGGACCCGCAAAGAGATAGTTGATTAACCCCTCGGACGGATCCCTGCAGCCTTCTGTTTCCAAAAAACCCCCCCCTTTCTCCTGCCCAGAACATGGAAACAAATGATTTCTTAAAACACAGTGGAGGGAGGTCGCCTGTGCAGAAGGCTGGAGGATACAGGAGGAGAGAAAAAACACGGATCAAAAATGACGACACGATTATTACCTGTAAGTTATCCAGAATAATTCGCAGGGACTGAACTTGTCTTCGAACAGCGCCAGAAAACCTTTCGTAAGTTGAGGCGTCGTATTCGCTCATCTGGATCTCTTTTAATCTGAAGCAAAACAATATGGAAGTGAAGGAAAACTGGTTCTTTTCTGCAGGACAGATAGACAGAGAGATGGATAGACAGACAGGAGGAAGGAAGGAAGGAAGGAAGGAAGGGGTAAGAAAGGAAGGAAGGAAAGGTGAGGGAGGGAGGGAGGGAAGGAAGGAAGGAAGGAAGGAAGAAAGGAAGGATGGATGAGGGAAAGAAGGAAGGAAGGAAGAAAGGATGGGTGAAGGAAGGAAGGAAGGAAGAGTGAGGGAAGGAAGGAAGGAAGGAAGGATGGGTGAGGAAAGGAAGGAAGGAAAGAAGGAAGGAAGAAAGGATGGGTGAGGGAAGGAAGGAAGAAAGGAAGGATGGGTGAGGGAAGGAAAGAAGGAAAGAAGAAAGGATGGATGAGGGAGGGAAGGAAGGAAGGATGGATGAGGGAAGGAAGGAAGGAAGGAAGGAAGGAAGAAAGGATGGGTGAAGGAAGGAAGGAAGGAAGAGTGAGGGAAGGAAGGAAG
>NW_015386413.1:1786536-1804668 GCF_001527695.2 Protobothrops mucrosquamatus
GGGAAGGAAAGAAGGAAAGAAGAATGGATGGATGAGGGAAGGAAGGAAGGAAGGAAGGATGGGTGAGGGAAGGAATGAAACGTGAGGGAAGGAAGGGTGAGGGAAGGAAGGAAGGAAAAAAAGGAAGGAAGGGTGAAGGAAGGAAGGAAGGGTGAGGGAAGGAAGGGAAGGGGAAGGAAGGAAGGGTGAGGGAAGGAAGGAAGGGTGAGGGAAGGAAGAAAGGAAGGAAGGAATCAGCACTAAAGAGAGGGGAATGCAAACACAGAAACAGGGAGGCTCACCTCTGCTTAAAGGCCTTTTCGCCCATCTCTCTGGCGGCCTTTTTCACCTCTTCGGGTACCGCGTCTTTCTCGGCTTGAGAGATCTGGTACACCTGGTGACCGGCATCCAGCCGATAGGGACCCCCTTTGCCTCCCAAGCCTGCGGTGTCTCTCCCACCTGGAAAAGAATTCCCAACCACGCTGTTGACCAGGAGTGGACAGCCGTTTGCTTATTTCATTTGCCCAGCTTGCAAATTCTGAACGAAAGCTAGGTGGCAGCAAAGGGTGAACGTTTTCGGTCTCTCTGGGTTGCCACCTAGTGGCCATTTGGATTTTGCACAACCCAGGCCTGGGAGCCTTAAGGCTTTAAGTAGAGCAAGGAAATTACTGGAGACGTTGATAGACTCGATTGTACCAACAGAAGACAATATTTGTAGCTCAGGGTTGAATTGTGAGGACCTTGGTGTCCTCTGAGCTTGTGGTTTTCTTGCAGACGTTTCATGACCAAATTAGGTAATATCATCACTGAAGCACTGATGATGTTGCCTAGTTGTGCAAACTCCACTTCCTTCTAGCATTGATGATGTTACCTAGTTTGGTCATGAAACGTCTGCAAGAAAACCACCAAGCTCAGAGATCATCATCATCATCATCATCATCATCATCATCATCATCTTCTTCTTCTTCTTCTTCTTCTTCTTCTTCTTCTTCTTCTTCTTCTTCTTCTTCTTCTTCTTCTTCTTCTTCTTCTCCTTCTCCTTCTCCTTCTCCTCCTCCTCCTCCTCCTTCTTCTCCTTCTCCCTCCTCCTCCTCCTCTCTGCATACTCCCCTCCCTTCTATCACCCAATGATGTTACCTAGTTGGGTCACTAAGCTCAGAGATCATCAAGCATCCCACAGTAGTAGTAGTAGTAGAGTACTTCTTCTTCTTCTTCTTCTTCTTCTTCTTCTTCTTCTTCTTCTTCTTCTTCTTCTTCTTCTTCTTCTTCTTCTTCTTCTTCTTCTTCTTCTTCTTCTTCTTCTTCTTCTCCTCCTCCTCCTCCTCCTCCTCCTTCTTCCTTCTTCTCTCTGCATACTTCCCTCCCTTCTATCACCCGATGATGTTACCTAGTTAGGTCATGAAATGTCTGCAAGAAAACCACCAAGCTCAGGAGCCTCCCGATTCAACACTGAGCTACAAATCTTGTCTTCATGTCCAAACTAGGTAACATCATCAGAGAAACAGGCCCTCCTAGCACGGATGATGTTACCTAGACTGGTCATGAAACATCTGCAAGGAACCCACCAAGTTCAGAGGGCACCAAGGACCCCAAACCCAACTGTCCTTTATGCCACAGAATCAGGTTGAAGCTACACGCACAGGAATGAAAAAATGATCTTGTACCTGTCCCACCAGCCCAAGTGTTTCCTCCAACATGGGGGGCGTTGTCTGCGTCTATCTTCCCATGTTTAGGGGACCTGACGTCCAAGCCACTGTCTCTCTGGATGGTGATCTGTTTGAGGGAATGCAAGAATTAGTGGAGGATCCATCTGGCCACATTTAGGAGACAGACATGGGACAACCTTGACCGAGGAGTAGTAATTCCTTGGCCTAAAAGAACCATGGGCCAATGCATCAATGAACAGGTTCTACAGAAATGGTCCCCTCCCCTCTCTCTCTCTCAGCCCAAATCACCTCACAGGGTTGTTGTGAAAGAAGAAAAAGGCAGATTTTTTAAAATGTGGGCCAGTGTGCTCATTGTAAAAATGACAATAAAGATTCTCTTCTCTTCTCTTCTCTTCTCTCTTCCCTTCCATACTTTCTCTTGTCTTCTCTTCTCTTCCCTTCCATATTTTCTCTTCTCTTCTCTTCTATATTCCATATTTTCTCTTGTCTTGTCTTTTGTCTTTTCTTCCCATTTTACGACTTTTCTTCCAAGGCTGTTAAGGGAGTCCCTGCAATTGTTAAGGTGTCTCATTCCTGAAACATCTTCTCTGCGTGAGTCTCTGCCTCTCCACTCCGAAACCGCAATTTTAAGAACTATGGGTACTCCTCACTTAACGACCGGTGGCTTAGCCACTGTTCGAAGTTTCTACGGACCCCTGAAAAGGTATCTATGACCCAGTTCTGAAGTTCTAATGGCTACCCCAGACCCAGCTGTCAAGGGATAGCATTTTGGGGGGGGGGGCTTGGCAATCAGGCTGCCTTTGCAACCGTTTGCAGCGTTCCACTGTCCCCTTATTTTTTTTAGTGATTTAGTGATCACGTTATTCTTCGCTTCATTTTTCCGGCGTTTATTTTTATTTCCTGCCCAAAAAAAACAACAACAAAAAAACCCGGCCCTCGAATAAAATGGATCTGCTTAATCCCCGTGACGTATGCTCAACAATTGCTCCAAAAAAGGTAAAAAAATCAGGTTTGATCACACTGGCTGAGGAATTCTGGGAGTTGAAGTCCACAAGTCATCAAAGGGCCAAGTTGGAAGACCCCTGTCTTAAACCTAACAAACAAAATGGAGGCTGGCTGAGGAATTCTGGGAGTTGAAGTCCACAAGTCATCAAAGGGCCAAGTTGGAAGACCCCTGTCTTAAATCTAACAAACAAAATGGAGGCTGGCTGAGGAATTCTGGGAGTTGAAGTCCACCAGTCATAAAAGGGCCATGTTCGAAGACCCCCATCTTAAATCTAACAAACAAAATGGAGGCTGGCTAAGGAATTCTGGGAGCTGAAGTCCACCAGTCATCAAAGGGCCAAGTTGGAAGATCCCTGTCTTAAATCTAACAAACAAAATGGAGGCTGGCTGAGGAATTCTGGGAGTTGAAGTCCACAAGTCATAAAGGGGCCAAGTTGGAAGACCCCTGTCTTAAATCTAACAAACAAAATGGAGGCTGGCTGAGGAATTCTGGGAGCTGAAGTCCACGAGTCATAAAAGGGCCAAGTTGGAAGACCCCTGTCTTAAACCTAACAAACAAAATGGAGGCTGGCTGAGGAATTCTGGGAGTTGAAGTCCACAAGTCATAAAGGGGCCAAGTTGGAAGACCCCTGTCTTAAACCTAACAAACAAAATGGAGGCTGGCTGAGGAATTCTGGGAGTTGAAGTCCACAAGTCATAAAAGGGCCAGGTTTGAAGACACCTGTCTTAAATCTAACAAACAAAATGGAGGCTGGCTGAGGAATTCTGGGAGCTGAAGTCCATGAGTCATAAAAGGGCCAAGTTGGAAGACCCCTGCCCTAAAACAAGTACATTGCAGGTGCTTGACCTGGCCAGGTGATTCGTTCTCTTCCTCTCAACTCCGTGGAATTCGACATGTGTAAGTGGCTGTTAAACGGAAGCCAAAATTACAAATCAGAGCATAATTCTCTAATATTTGAGGTTGTGTTGAGGGGGGGGGGCGTCGCTTGTGACCTTAAAGCCTAAACTTTATCCCAACACGTTTTGGTGATGTAAAATTACAATAAACATGAAACCTGGCAAATCTTACTAGCGCAAGCACAAACCCCCAAGAACTGAAACCAAGAGCAATTCGCCCCTTGACTAACATGGCAAGGATTCAGGCTGAATTTCTGGATTCGATTACAGTCGTAAGGCGAGGACGACCCGTATCGCGGCTTCGAGGATATTCATCTTTGTGATCAGCAGAGGGCGCTAACGCCACTCGATAACCAAGAGAAAGAACGAGACAGACCAGCCGAGAAAGATGAAAAGGCCGGCAGAAATTTTGGGTTTTTCCCCCTTTTTCTCTCTCTCACGACCTAGGAAAGGCATTTGAGGACTCCCAAAGCAGGGGTGTGCGAGGCCCGACAAACACAAAACACCGCACAGGAGGCGAGTCTTTGCTTTCTGCATCCTAATCACCCCATCGGGTCTGAGTGATGTGGAATGATGATGTTTTCCGAGAAGCAATTATTTTGTTAGAAAATGCTTCTAAGTCTAACGTGCAGAAAGAGAGGGAGAGAGAGGGAGAGGGAGGGAAAGAGAGAGAAAGAGAGGGAGAGGGAGAGGGAGAGGGGGGGAAAGAGAGAGAGGGAGAGGGAGAAAAGGAAAAGGAGAGAGGGAGAGAAAGCGAGAGAAAGAGAGGGAGAGGGAGAGGGAGAGGGGGGGAAAGGAAAAGGAGAGAGGGAGAGAAGGACAGAGGGGGAGAGAGGAAGAGAGAGAGGGAGGGAAAGAGAGAGAGGGAGAGGGAGTTTTCCTTTCCCTCTAAGCGAGAGAAAGCGAGAGAAAGAGAGGGAGAGGGAGAGAGAGGGGGAAAAGGAAAGGGAGAGAAGGACAGAGGGGGAGAGAGGAAGAGAGAGAGGGAGAGAAAGAGAGAGGGAGAGGGAGAAAAGGAAAGGGAGAGAGGGAGAGAAAGCGAGAGAAAGAGAAGGAGAGGGAGATGGAGAGGGGGGAAAAGGAAAAGGAGAGAGGGAGAGAAGGACAGAGGGGGAGAGAGGAAGAGAGAGAGGGAGGGAAAGAGAGAGAGGGAGAGGGAGAAAAGGAAAGGGAGAGAGGGAGAGAAAGCGAGAGAAAGAGAGGGAGAGGGAGAGAGAGGGGGAAAAGGAAAGGGAGAGAAGGACAGAGGGGGAGAGCGGAAGAGAGAGAGGGAGAGGGAGGGAAAGAGAGAGGGAGAGGGAGAAAAGGAAAGGGAGAGAGGGGAAGAAAGCGAGAGAAAGAGAGGGAGAGGGAGAGGGAGAGAGAGGGGGAAAGGAAAGGGAGAGAGGGAGAGAAGGACAGAGGGGGAGAGAGGAAGAGAGGGAGAGGGAGGGAAAGAGTGAGGGAGAGAGGGAGAGGACAGAAGGAAAGAGAGAGGGAGAGGGAGGGAAAGCGAGAGAAAGAGAGGGAGAGGGAGAGAAGGAAAGGGAGAGAAGGAGAGAGAGAGAGAGAGAAATATTGAGAGAGAGAGAGAGAGTCTGTCAATTTTCAGATCTTGGTGGGATGGTGAGGGTTCACAATTCCAGAGGTAAAGTCAGAGCTGAAAAGATGTCCTGCACAAAACTCTAGTGTGAAAACAGAATAACAGAGTTGGAAGGGATCTTGGAGGTCCACTAGTCCAACCCCGTGCTCTCCTGTCCTCCTCTCCTTTCCTCTCCTCTCCTGTTTTCTCCTCTCTCCTCTCCTCTCCTCTCCTCTCCTTTCTTCTCCTTTCCTCACCTCTCTTCTCTTTTCCTCTCCTTTCCTTTCTTCTCCTTTCCTCTCTTCTCCTCTTTTCTCCTCTCCTTTCCTCTCTTCTCCTTTCCTTTCCTCTCCTCTCCCCTCCTCTCCTCTCCTCTCCTCTGTACTCTATTCCAGGAAATTATTTCCTACTCTGCTCTCGTTTCCAAGCAAAACATTAGGGAGTCTCTAATATTCAAAATCCTTCTTCTCACCTGCACGGGCCTGCCATCTTCTTGGCCAATCATGGTTCTCCATTCTTGGAGGGATTTCTCCAGGCTTGCTAGATTGGTTTCCCACAGTCTGACGTTGCCCCCCATGTCTACAGTCACCACTCCGTTTTTCCCCAGTGAAGCCAACAACGCGTCCGTGTCTGAAATCGTGGCTAGCCAGGATGTGTACGGAGACAGATTCGTGGATCTGAAAAACCAAAAGAAGCCGCTGTGTAAACTGTAGCACTTTCTGGGTTGTTGTTGTTGTTGTTGTTGTTTAAAAAAAACTATCGAAAACAACGTTTTTCTGTAGATCCCGCAAACCCCCATCGTTGATGTGAGCCGTTTTGCAGAACGAAATAAGAATTACCTGGGAATAGGTATATATTTCACTTTCTTGGTTGTAAGATCTGCAATTTCCAAGTATCCAGCGGTTTCGGGAGGCGTCACATCTGCAAGCAGAAAAGTTTGGGAGAGGTTTTATCATCCTAACTCAGTGGTTCTCAACCTTTTTAATGCCGCAACCCCAACCGGTCGTAAGTCGAGGACTAAACCAGTCGTAAGTCGAGGACTAAACCGGTCATAAGTCGAGGACTAAACCGGTCGTAAGTCGAGGACTAAACCGGTTGTAAGTTGAGGGCTTTCTCTGCCCGGGAGCACCGCGCATGCGTGGTTCCGCCCCCTGCGCCGGCCGAGGCGTAGCTGGCAAGCGGCAGAGACGGAGCAGGCCGACCACCAGCTGGCCCAGCCCAAGGGAGGTAAGGCACCCGCCGGAAAAGGGGGGAAAATGGCGGACAAAAAAATGGCAGACAAAAAAAATGGCGGACAGCCTTGCTTGGCGACCCCGGTGAAATGGTCGATCGACCCCAAATGGGGTCCCGACCCACAGGTTGAGAACCACTGTCCTAACTCATCATCCCAATAAATCACACCTCTGCCGCGTAATACATTTTATCAGGCGGGGTACTGGAAATTATAGAAAAAACTCACAAATTATTCCCGCAGCGAGTTATATAAGGGAAGGAAATAAACTTAATAAAGGCAGGCATTTTACTCAGTTGAATGCTGAAATATATAAAGAGATAGTCCTTGACTTACAACAGTTCATTTAATCACTGTCCAAAGATACGACGGCACTGAAAATCGTGACTTATGACCGATTTTCACACTTACGACCCTTGCAACATCCACCGGGTCACGTGACCAGAATTCAGAGGCTTGGCAACTGGCATGTACTTATGACGGTTGCAGAGGCCCGGGGTCACGTGATCCCATTTTGTGACCTTCTCACAAGGAGCGTCCATGGGGAAGCCAGATTCACTTAACCCTGTTACTAAATTAACAACTTACGTGTTTCACTTAAGGTTGTAAAACGGGACAAAATTTACTTAACTGTCTCGCTTATCAACCAGAAACTGTGGTTGTAAATCAAGGAAGACCTGTAACTCGAATTATTTCTGCGGTTAAGATATTTAAGGGAAGGAAAGGAGGCAGGTTGACAGCGGCAATATAAATATACACGAATAAAAGGTTAATCAAGCCTGAGATGTGTTTCCCTTCAACTACTCATCGCGAGGGCTGGCTGGAAAACGTATTTAAGGAGCATTTTTAACAGCTCTAGAAAAAAAAAAGGGGAACATCCAGAGAGAGACGCTGAGATAAATGAGTTCAAGGTTCTGTTTTCCCCCAGCATAAGTGTCATGGTTTCGACAGATGAAACTCTCCAAAGAACTTCCAGGCATTGTTTACCTTAAAGAATCTTTATTCGAGTAGCATAACATCGGCACTAACACAATTGAAGCCAAAAACTGAATTCCCCTCCCCTGAGCACACAGTATCCAAGCACAATTACCTCCTCTAGTTAACAGTCATAAATCACATTCCCCAATTAGTTTGAAATGCAGGCTTTCCCTCCAGTTCTCCACCCGCCAATTCTTATCATCTCTTGTTTCAATAACCTTGGTTCTCACGCTAGGCCCAGTATTGTTATGTCTACCTAAACTCTCATGCACATTCCTCCCCCCCGCATCATCTAAAAGTAAGATATAAGAAGAAAATGGTTGCATTTGTAACTGTTGTCAAAGCAAAAACATCTGATGTTGACAATAAGAGATTATAAAGAGCACAAACACTGTGTTTCGATGGCTTGAACATAGGACTTTTCCCTTCATGACCTCAGAGGCTTCCAATCCTTAATTCCTCTGAAATGGAAACTACAAATGACTCACCTTTTCAGCATTGGGGTTAATAGACCTGTGTTGTTTCTCTGGATCGTATATGTGTGTGTGTGGTGGGTTGTTAAGCCAGTAACACGGTTGTTAAGTGGCTCCCCCCATTGACTTTGCTTATCAGAAAGTAGCAAAAGGGGATCACGTGACCCTGGGGAGGCTGCAACCGTCATAAGTACAAGCCAGTTGCCAACTGTCTGAATTTTGATCACGTGACCGTGGAGGTACTGCAACGTTTGTGTGAAAAACGGTCCTAACTCTCTTTTTTCAGGGCCCTTGAAACTCCGAACAGTCACTAAACGAATGCTTGTAAGTGGAGGACTTCGTGTCTATGAGGTGGGGAAAGGCTGAGGAAGAAGTTAGATGAGACCTGAGGAATGTAGGACACAAGGAAAAGAAGACGTTGTGTTACCTTTCGGATAGAGCTCCTTCAGAGGCACGTCTCCCGGGGCCAAGATCCTCACCACCTGGTTCGCGGCAGCCAGGGTGACACAATTGCTGTGCTTTGCCGTGCCGCCTCGGCTCCCTCTCCCGTAATAAAGCGGGTCAGCAGGTGAGTGTGGTCGACTGCTCAGGGGGGAGCCTCTCTTGCAGCTGAAGACCTCGTTGGGGGACTGTGGTGCACAAGGCGCGCGTGGCGGTTAAGTGGCGTTGTGTCCCGTTAAAATCAAATGAAACAGAAAGAGGGAAAGAGAATGAGAAAGAGAAAGAAAAAGAGGAAGGGAGGGAGAGAGGAAGGAAGGAAGGGAAGGAGGCAGGGAAGGAAAGAAGGAAGGTGGGAGGGAGGGAGGGAAGGAAGGAAGGAAGGAAGGTGGGTGGGAGGGAAGGAGGGAAGAAAGGGAGGAAGGAAGGAAGGGAGGGAGGGAGGGGAGGAAGGAGGGAGGGAGNAGGAGGGAAGAAAGGGAGGAAGGAAAGGAGGAAAGGAAGGTGGGAGGGAGGGAGGAAAGGAAGTAAGGAAAGGAGGGAGGGAGGGAAGGAAGGAAGGAAGGTGGGTGGGAGGGAAGGAAGGAGGGAAGAAAGGGAGGAAGGAAGGAAGGGAGGGAGGGAGGCAGGGAAGGAAAGAAGGAAGGAAGGTGGGAGAGGGAGGGAAGAAAGGAAAAAGGGAGGAAGGCAAGGAAGGAGGGGAGGAAGGTGGGAGGGAGAGAAGAAAGGAAGGAGGCAGGGAAGGAAAGAAGGAAGGAAGATGGGAGGCAGGGAGGGAAGGAGGGAGGGAAGGAAGGAAGGAAAGGAGGAAAGGAAGGTGGGAGGGAGGAAGGGAAGGAAGGAAGGGGGCAGGGAAGGAAAGAAGGTGGGAGGGAGGGAAGGAGGAAAGCAGGGAAGGAAGGAAGGCAAGGAAGGAGGGAGGGGAGGAAGGAAACGAGGGAAGGAAGGGAAGGAAGGGAGGGAGGGAAGGAAGGAAGGAAGGAAGGAAGGAAGGAAGGGAGGGAAGGAAGGAAGGAAGGAAGGAAGGAAGGAAGGAAGGAAGGAAGGAAGGAAGGAAGGAAGGAAAGAAGGAAAGAAGGAAGGAAGGAAGGAAGGCAGAGGCAAGCCATTTTAAAACCGATGAAACCTTAATTTAATCCCTTCAGTTTACAAACGAATTTCTCCAGGATTTTTAATTGAAATATATTTCAGGATGCCGGACAACTTGCCCGGATTCCATCCTTTGTCTAAACGAGGCATCCCAGAGCAGGCACGAGGTCGACCTTCCCGACCCCCAGGGGAAAAGCACGTAATCAGGGCTGCAGAACTTTCAAAAAAAAAAAAAAACCCAAAGGAAGGAAAACCCAAAGGCCTACCATGAGATCCGGGAATCCAATCACCACCGTCGCGTAATCTTCCTGGCTGGAGAAGACTCGGTTGGGGGCGCTGATTTTCTGCTCAATGGCTCGGCTTAAGTTCTCGGAAGACAGCGGATCCCGAGAAACAGCCCGGGGCACGTAGCTTTCCAGGACTGGGAAGAAGAACACAACAAACAAACTAACACAAGAGATCATCTGGATCTATTCTAAATCGTCAATCGAAGCAATCGGCGGGCTGATGGCTTGCGTTACTTATAGTTCAGGAGTAATCAAAGGAATTATTATTACTATTACTATTACTATTACTATTACTATTATTATTATTATTATTATTATTATTATTATTATTATTATTATTATTATTATTATTATTATTATTAAAATTTATATACCGCCCTATCTCCCTTACGGGACTCAGGGCAGTGAACAGGCGATACTAAAAACCACGATAATAAATAAATAGTTTCTGTTCTATTCAATCTGAACATCTCTCGGAACAGATTTTTTTGGAAGAGATTACCTTCAGTTTTGTTTTTGTTGTCTTTAATGTTTTAAATTAGCCTCCCTGTCCCGAGAGCGTTGAAGCGGACATTCGTCGTTGTGCGTGCGACGTTCCGATGAACGAAACCGGGCACTCCACAATCGATAAGAAATTAAAATGAAACGGAATAGGCTTTCGATGAAACAGGGCGGTGGATTTACGGCAGGGGTCTTCAAACGTGGCCACTTTAAGACTTGTGGACTTCAACTCCCAGAATTCCTCAGCCAGCCCTGAGGGCTGGCTGAGGAATTCTGGGAGTTGAAGTCCACAAGTCTTAAAAGTGGCCACGTTTGAAGACCACTGATTTACAGTATCTCAACACCATTTGCTCGACTTCGGTTAGCGAGGTGTGCGACGACAGCGGTCCTCGGCTCACGGCCGCGACGGAGGCCCAAATTTTCGTTGCTAAATGAAGCATTCTGCTGCTAATGAGGTTTGCCCCGTTTTACGACCTCACTTGCCATGGTGGTTTAAGGGAATCGCTGTCATCGTTCAGTTAGAAACGCGGTCGTTAAGAGGACCTGGATTCCCCCACTGACTTAGCTGGTCAGGAGGTGTCCAAACGGGATCACGTGACCCACGGGGGACACTGCGACCGTCGTAAATACGAGTCAGTTGCCCAGCGACTGGATTTTGATCCCGCGACCAGGGGGGGGAATGCTACAAGGGTCGCAAGTGGGAAAAGTGGTCATAAGTCGCTTTTTTCGGGCTCTTGTACCTTTGCACTGTTGCTAAAAAAATGTAAGTCGAGAACAATTTGTTTTATTTTTCAAAGCATCTGCCGGCCTTTTAAATAAAAGCCACTTTTCAACGCCTATTTTGATCTTTTAGCTGACTTTGTTTCTCCTGGCAAATTAGCAGGAAAGATTTTAATTTTTTTCCACAAGCTTCTCCGCCAGCCACACTCGGAGGCGCCCACTTAATTCAGCTTCTCTGGAGATGAGAAGCTCGTCTCATTTGGGATTTTCAGGCAAGCCAGAAAGGTGCTATTTCCATTTGCTACACCCTCCTTTACTTTTTTTCACAACTTTATCTGACTCTTTTTATTTTTAATCCTGTACTGTAAAAACTGCCGCAAAGGGAACACTAGGTGTTGCCTACGTCACTGTTTCTCAACCTTGGCAAGGGGAAGATGTGTGGACTTCAACCCCCAGAATCCCCCAGCCAGCCCGTGGGGACTTCAACCCCCAGATAACCCTAATCAGCAAGCGTGGACTTCAACTCCTAGAATTCCCCAGCCAGCCTGTGTGGACTTCAGAACCCAGAATTCCTTAGCCAGCAAGTGTGGACTTCAACTCCCAGAATTCCCCAGCCAGACTGTGTGAACTTCAACCCCCCAAATTCCCCAGCCAGCATTTGTAGACTTCAACTCCCAGAATTCTCTAGCCAGCCTCTGTGGACCTCAACTGCCAGAATTCCCCAGCCAGCAAGCCAGGGAATTCTGGGAGTTGAAGTCCACACATCTTCAAGGGGCCCAGGTTGAAAAACACTGGCCTATGAAGCCATGTCTTCTTAAACTTTACAATCCCATAATTATGCAGACAACGGGAAAAAAAACCACCCCAAAGATGCCGACAATTCGGTTTTAAATTCCATACCCGTGGTTAGTCCAAATCCAGTTTCTCCTGGTTCCTCGGTCAGTGGGTGTAATTGGCAGATGCCGGTCTCTTCCACAGCCAGGTGTAGTGGCTTAGTCAACAGGTACTTCCTGGAAATCAGGAGGAATTTATCCGTGTTTTAAATGGCAGATTTAAATTGGCCAAATTTAATATCCTGTCTTTTTTCCCCCAGGGACTTTAAAGTGGCAGGCAGGATTCTTCCCCACTTCTGCTGGTTTCCCAATAGGGGAAGTCAAGTCCCCAATAGGAACTAGGCCAGGGGTAGGCCACCTTGGCTCTTTTATGACTCGTGGACTTCAACTCCCAGAATTCCTGAGCCAGCCACGCTGAGGGGAAAGGGAGAGGTTTCCAAGCTGAGCCATGCTGGCTCAGGAATTCTGGGAGTTGGAGTCCACGAGTCATAAAAGGGCCAAGGTTGCCTACCCCTGCCCTATATCAGAGGTCCTCAATCTTGGCAACTTTAAGGCTCATGGACCTCAACTCCCAGAATTCCTGAGCCAGCCACGCTGAGGGGAAAGGGAGAGGTTTCCAAGCTGAGCCATGCTGGCTCAGGAATTCTGGGAGTTGAAGTCCACAATAACTCTCCAGGGCACAATTCAACACGGTATTAAACGTTGAATTCAGTTACTTTTATTATTGGTGACCCTGTTTTCGTTGAAATTATTGTCACTCTTGTATTTCTGGGGTCCGTTGAAATCAGTCTAAGCGTAGAACACATTGTAGTAGCCCAGAGGTCTTCAAACTTGGCCCTTTTATGACTTGTGGACTTCAACTCCCAGAATTCCTCAGCCAGCGTGAGGGAACCATGACCCTTTTATGACTTGTGGACTTCAACTCCCAGAATTCCTCAAACAGCGTGAGGGAACTATGACCCTTTTATGACTTGTGGACTTCAGCTCCCAGAATTCCTCAGCCAGCCTCCATTTTGTTTGTTAGATTTAAGACAGGGGTCTTCAAACTTGGCCCTTTTATGACTTGTGGACTTCATCTCCCAGAATTCCTCAGCCAGCGTGAGGGAACTATGACCCTTTGATGACTTGTGGACTTCAACTCCCAGAATTCCTCAGCCAGGCACGTGTGCCTGGCTGAGGAATTCTGGGAGTTGAAGTCCACAAGTCATCAAAGGGCCAAGTTTGAAGACCCTTGTAGTAGCCCAATCAGGACATTAACTAAGCATGAATGATAATGAGCAGGGTCTTCTAATCCAGAAATCAGTGATTATTATTTGGGCACATATCCCTGCCAGCCATGGTTACCAGCTGCTCCTTGAGCAGAAGCTTCAAGTCCAGGAAGATACCCCCCTCCCCAAATCATGCACCAATTCTGCTCAGGGGAAGAGCTATATCTGCTATTTAACCTAACCGTGTTTCTCAACCCTGCCCACTTCTTAAAGAGGGGTGGACTTCAACTCCCAGAATTCCCCAGCCAGCAAAGCAAGCATGGCTGGTTGGGGAATTTTGAGAGCTGAAACCCAAAGCTCTCCAACAGGCCGAGACTGATTAGATAGATCAGGGGTAGTCAACCTTGGCTCTTTTATGACTCGTGGACTTCAACTCCCAGAATTCCTGAGCCAGCTGTGCTAGCTCAGGAATTCTGGGAGTTGAAGTCCACGAGTCATAAAAGAGCCAAGGTAGATGGTACCCCTGATAGATGATGTAAGATGATGCTATTAGAAAGGTTGTGCCTACTGGTTGGTTTTATTTTCCACCAGAAGCCACCGGTCTTCGGCCACTAAAAAGACAGACTTGAGACTGATGGGCAGGGAGATGGTGTGGGCATTGCCCTCCAGGACATCCATCACAGTAAGATAGCTCCTGAAAGATAAAAATGTTTAAAAAATCAGATTCAGGAGAACCCCAGGAGGCATCTGCAAGTATACAAAAAGAAGGAATCCATTCTTACCCTTCCTCTTTGTAAAACACCAGCCAATTCTTATGCGCGAATTCCTTGCACATTTTGTGACTTGTCTTCTTGGGAGGAGGGGGGCGGGTGATGATGATGATGATGGTGATGATGATGGTGATGAGGAGGATGATGATGAGGAGGAGGAGGAGGAGGAAAAGACAGAATAATCAATGACGGTTCTTTGGTCAAATTGTCCCATTCGCTAAAGCAGCGGTTCTCAACCTATGGGTCGGGACCCCATTTGGGGTCGATCGACTATTTCACGGGGGTCGCCAAGCAAGGCTGTCCGCCATTTTTTTTGTCCGCCATTTTTTTTGTCCGCCATTTTTTCGCCCTTTTCCGGCGGTTGCCTTACCTCCCTTGGGCTGGGCCAGCTGGTGGTCGGCCTGCTCTGTCTCTGCCGCTTGCCAGCTACGCCTCGGCCGGCGCAGGGGGCGGAACCACGCATGCGTGGCGCTCCCGGGCAGGGAAAGTCCTTGACTTACGACCAGTTGGGTAGTCCTCGACTTACAACCGGTTTAGTCCTTGACTTACGACCAGTTTAGTCCTCAACTTACGACCGGTTTGGTCCTCGACTTACGACCGGTTTAGTCCTCGACTTACGACCGGTTGGGGGTCGCGGCATTAAAAAGGTTGAGAACCACTGCGCTAAAGCTTTAAAACCTCTTTGTTACAAGATGGAGACTTGGCTTGTTCTAGGAAAAGATTCTTCAACACAGATTTAACACGGAGGAGAAAAACGTCACGGTCCGACCCCAGAAGTGCTAACAACCCATTTCTTATTCTCTCTGCTAAATAAAATACAGGCAGTCCTGGACTTAACGACAGTTCGCTTAGCGACGGTTCCAAGTTACGACGGCATCGGGGAAAAAGTGATTTATGACCATTTCCCACACTTACGACCGTTGCAGCATCCCGGTGGTCACGTGATCAAAATTCGGACGCTTATCAACGGACTCGTATTTACGACGGTTGCAGTCCTCTCTGACTCAGACCTGTAACCTGTCTTAAGAAATGTCACTACGTGAATGAATATTTAATATTGCATGTATTGAACAGCTGCGAGAATAATATTTCCCCCATTTTGGGAAAAATGAAAATTTACCACCTGACCAGATTATAATCCCGAAAATCTTAGAATGTGCAGAAATGGGTAGACTAACTTTAGAGATTAAAGAGAAAGAAGATTCAGTTTATTTTCAAAACATGGGAAAATTTTTATCCATGGTTAGCAATACGATAGAACGAGAAAGGACGGTGAAGTTTAACAGGATGAATGATATTTATTAATTAAGCTTTACTTTTATGATGATTATTATGAGTGATTATAACTGTTTAGTATTATAACTCCAATATCTCAGGGGCTGCCACAGAGAAGAGGGAGCCAAGCTATTCTCCAAAGCCCCTGAAGGCAGGACAAGAAGCAACGGATGGAAACTAATCAAGGAGAGAAGCAACCTAGAACTAAGGAGAAACTTCCTGACAATGAGAACAATTAACCAGTGGAACAACCTGCCTCCAGAAGCGGTGAATGCTCCAACACTGGAAGTTTTTAAGAAGAAACTGGACAGCCATTTGTCCGAAATGATATAGGGTTACCTGCCTGAGCAGAGGGTTGGACTTGATGACCTCCAAGGTCCCTTCCAACTTTATCATTATTATTATTATTATTATTATTATTATTATTATTATTATTATTAGCTGTACCCGGCCATGCGTTGCTGTGGCTCAGTCTGGTAAAAGCGTGTGTTGCTTTTACGTCCAACAGATGGTGCTGTTTTTCAAAAAAAGCATGTTTTTACCTATCACAGGTGTGACATCTATATAATATAGGTATATAAAAACACGCGCATATTCGAATGCAACGTTGTGTCAAAATTTCAAAGCAATCGGTGAAGAACTTTCGGAGATTTAAGATTTTGAACAAACGAACATTTACATTTTTATTTATATATAAGATGATGATGATGATTATTATTATTATTATTTACTGTCATTTAATATTTGTACCCGGACGATAGTCTGCTTGCTAAAGCGTTGAATTTTTTATTGGGGGTAACCCCACTATTGTACCTACCCCTAACCTTATCCCAACCCCATCCCCTAACCCCATCCAATATCCATACCGATCTTATCCCTTCCCTAGCCTTATAAAACTCAATAAAACATTTATAAAAAAAAAAGAAAAGAAATTCCACTACGTGTCTCCACAAATAACCCTTCTTAAGACAGCCTCACTCAGCAGGGTTAAAGTTGAACAAATAAGGGGCGAAGTGTGAAGCCGCAGGATTGTGTAAGGAGGAATGTTAAGCCTTAAAGAAGCTTAAGACACAACAGTGTCATATTAGGGGGAAAGGTACCGGAATTGCTCGTTAAACTCGTGTACTCAGATAAGACACTGAAAAAGGGAAATCCATACGGGATTTTAGGGATCCGGGGATTACCCCTTACGGGAAAAGAACTCGTCTTGAAGGCTTCTACGAAATCCAGATGCAGAACTGTGTTTAAAGACGGTAACTAAAATACACCAACAACTTATCCTTGCAACTTTAAGATGGATGGACTTTGCCTCCCATAATTCAGCCAGGAGTCCTAGTTGTTTAATGAAGGCTTTGTTCGCCCCACAGGCAACAATTAATCCCCGTAACAAGATGGATTGAAGTCGTTATTTTATTTCCACAGTGACATGTTCACAGATCGGATGGGCACCAAACCAGGATCTTTTAAGATCTATAAAAACTCAGAAGGTTCAAAAAGAGGGCCACGTTGCCTTTTTAAAAAAACAGAATTATATTAATTTATTTTATTTTGTTGCTGTGTTATTTTATTTTATTTTTATTTTCTTTTATTATTTTTTATTTTCTTTTATTATTTTTTCTTCTTTTCTTTTCTTCTTTTATATTTGCTTTTCTTTTCTTTTTTAACTTTATTGTATTTTTATTATTTTATTTTATTTTATTAATTTAATTTCATTTAATATTTATTGTATTTTTTATTTTTTTAATTTCATTTCATATTTATTGTATTTATTTTTTTAGTTTCATTTCATTTCATATTTCATTTATTTTATATTTTATTTTACTTTACTTTATTTTATTATTTTTATACTTTACTTTATTGTATTTCATTTTATGTTCATGCCGTCCATCCATCCATTTGTCTGCAGCCATTTGCAGCTGAAATGGTGTAGGGTTTCCTGCCTGAGCAGGGGGTTGGACTAGATGACCTCCAAGGTCCCTTCCAACTTTATTATTATTATTATTATTATTATTATTATTATTATTATTATTATTATTATTATTATTATTATTATTATTATTATTATTATTATTATAGTTGTTAAGTTAGCAACGCGGTCGTTAAGCGAATCCGGCTTTGCTTGTTGGAAGGTCACAAAAGGAGATGGCGTGACTCTCGGGACAATGCAACCGTCGTAAGTCCATGCCAGTTGCCAAGCCTCTGAATTCTGATCACGTGATCAAAAAGCGAACTTTTGATCTCTCGATCAAAAGTCCCTTTTTTTTCCCCCAGTGCCGTTGTAACTTTGAACGGTCACTAAACGAGGGGTTGTAAGTGGGGGGCTGAGACAGGTGACTGAGATGTCTTACCTCCTCCTGTTTTCCTCCCCACCAGGATGTTCCCTTATGCGACGCCTGGATATCCGGTAACAGGGTGAGTCGGCTCACGGCCCCCGTAGTTGTGTCCAGCAATAAAATAATGTGATTCTGTAAGAGAAAAGGGAAAAAAGAGAGTAACTCTGTACACTTTGGAAGACGTACAAACGTAGATGTCCTCGGTGATCCCTTTCGCTTAAGAGTCACACAACCCAGGTTGGAACCGAGGGTGAATTTTGACAGGTCGGAAAAAAACTAGATAAATCTTTTTTCCCCTCCGAGATTTATTCCCTTCCGCCAAATTTGGTCCTCGTCCCGAGTTCACTAGAGGGCATTTTCTTCTAGTGTGGAAAATCCCTATTTGTTTTCCTTGCAGCAAATCGCCCCCCCCCCCGCTCCCCACATTCCTAGGGGGGCCCATAAACCATCAATGGTGGGCAACGGGCCAGACGCGGAGGTGTTCCTGAAAGCCCGTAATTTCATTTCCGTTTTTCGCCATTTTTAAGGGGAAGATGTGTAAAGGATTAGACTCTGAGCCTACAAGGGGCGTGACACAGTTAAGAGAGGCAGTTTGGTCCAGTGGTTAAGGGAGTGGGATAGAAAACAAAGGACTGTGAATTCTAGCCCTGCCTTAGCCATGGGAGGAGGAGGAGAAGGAGAAGGGGGAGAAGGAGGAGGAGAGAAGAGGGGGAGGAGGAAGAGAAGAAGAGGAGGTGGAGGAGGAGGAGGAGAAGGAGAAGAGGGGGAGGAGGGGAGGAGGAAGAAGAGGAGGAGGAGGAGAAGGGGGAGATGATGAGGAGAAGAGGGGGAGGAGGGGAGGAGGAAGAAGAGGAGGAGGAGAAGGAGGAAAAGGGGAGAAGGAGGAG
>NW_015386413.1:1804790-1810552 GCF_001527695.2 Protobothrops mucrosquamatus
GAGAAGGAGAGAAGGATAGAAGAAGGAGGAAGGGAGAAAGACTATAAGGAGAAGGAGAAAGAGAAGGAGAGAAGGAGAAGGAGGAGAATATAAGGAGGAGAAGGAGGAGTATAAGGAGAAGAAGACGACTATAGAAGGTCACTGAAAGAATTCTCTTCGGATTGAAAACTGTACCATCAGGAAGGAAAAAAAAGAACAACAACCCAGATAGCCGTCTCGTCTCATGATGCAGGCAAGAGACCTCGAATGCATCATTAAATTGGCCAATTGATTGCTCAGAACTTCCGTCATTATCGCACAAAGAAACTGGTTGGTTTTTTTTGACTTCGGCATCTCTCCAGCTTCAAGATCATCCTACTGGAATTTAAAAGTACATTACAACGTCCCCGCGAAAAAGACCGGCTTCCTAGAAAGGGACTCCGGGAGGAGAGTCACAAGGATGCCCAAGTTTTGTTTCCAATTCCCCCCCCCCTTCCTTCTCCTTGCTGCCTATCTGCAGGCAGCCAAGTCCAAAACTGGAAAACCAAGAGACCCTTCCAAGCTTTCCCCCCCCCTCCCAAAAAAGGGGAGGGGGACTGTCCTCTTTGGCTTTGCAGTTAAATTCAGGAGGGGAAAACCGCTCCGTGGAACCGGGGCTCTGCTTTTTCAAACTCTTTCCAGATGTTCACGGCTGCCCTCTGAACAGGGCTCCTGACCAAGGGCACGGCGGCGGTTCCTCTCCCCAAATAGAAAATCTGCATCATGGGGCGAATATTTCCCTGCTCGCCCAGGCTCTGGAAGATGCTTCAGGGGTGCTGGGAAGCCTCTGCCTGCTTTGGGGCCGATGTTTATTTTTCAGTGGGAGCAAAGCAACCCTCGGCTGACCTCCGCCTCCCCAGCGCTTTCGCATTCCAAAGGCTCCGCAGATGTCACCGGCATTTTATTTTTAGCTTCTGTGGAGCTTCCCTTCCATGCCTTGGGGCAGTTTTGGGGCTGGGCCAAGTGTGGTCCTCTCTGGCAGCCGTTTGTGCAAAGGAGGGAGCAGGGACCGAACTGGGGAGGGGGGGAAAGGGGTGGTTGAAAAGGGAGGAGGGGGGGAGAAGAGCTTGAAAAATAGGCCAAGGAGGCAGAAAGGAAAAAAAAAAGGAAAATGGCATATTTAAATAAGAGTGCAGAAAAAAGAGCAGCCGAAGATGTTCAGGGGGCTGGAGGCTAAAACACACAGAGAACGGTTGCGGGAATTGGGTGTTTTTAGTATAAGAAAGGGGGAAGGGAAGGGAAGGGAAGGGAAGGGAAGGAAAGGGAAGGAAGATAGAAAAAAAGGAAAGGAAAGGGAGATAGAAAAAAAGGAAAGGAAAGAAAGATAGAAAAAAGGAAAGGAAAGAAAAGGAAAAGAAAGGAAAAGGAGATAGAAAAAAGGAAAGGAAAGGAAAGGAAAGAGAGATAGAAAAAAGGAAAGGAAAGGAAAGGAAAGGAAAAGAAAGGAAGATAGAAAAAAGGAAAGGAAAGGAAAGAGAGATAGAAAAAAGGAAAAGAAAGGAAAGAAAGATAGAAAAAAGATAATGAAAGAAAAGGAAAAGAAAGGAAAAGGAGATAGAAAAAAGGAAAGGAAAGGAAAGGAAAGAGATAGAAAAAAGGAAAGGAAAGAGAGATAGAAAAAAGGAAAAGAAAGGAAAGAAAGATAGAAAAAAGATAATGAAAGAAAAGGAAAAGAAAGGAAAAGGAGATAGAAAAAAGGAAAGGAAAGGAAAGGAAAGAGATAGAAAAAAGGAAAGGAAAGGACAGGAAAGAAAGAAAAAAGGAAAGGAAAGGAAAGGGAGATAGAAAAAAGGAAAGGAAAGGACAGGAAAGAAAGAAAAAAGGAAAGGAAAGGAAAGGAAAAGAAAGAAAAGGGAGATAGAAAAGAGGAAAGGAAAGGAAAGGAGAGAAAAGAGAGATAGAAAAAAGGAAAGGAAAGGAAGATAGAAAAAAAGAAAGGAAAGGGAAAGGAGATAGAAAAAAGAAATGGAAAGGAAAGGAAAGGAAAGGAAAGAAAAGGAAGGAAGGAAGGAAGGAAGGAAGGAAGGAATCAAATCAAATAGATGCCTGCCCACCTTTGTCCACAGAAATTTATTACAAACCTACTACTTGTATCCTGCACGCTAAGATAGCATCGCAAACTCCTCTTATCATTCCTTATCCGATCGTTTCCTAATTTTAAGATCTCTTTTTTTTCAGGTCAGACCTTCACAACGAACGGAGACGGGCACAAGGACGGGCTACGGCACCGGGGGAGGCCGTGACAACCGTGGAGGGGGGAATTCCTGCTCTCGCTCATCCTCTCAGAGGAATCGGCCTCCCCTTGGACTTACCTGCTCTTCGTGTAGGACTACTTGACCTCGGAGGGGACCGCCCAGGGGGGCCAGTCGGACAAAGGGTTGCCACATGCCCCGGAGTGTCCGTGGGAAGAGGTCGTAGAGGTCCACGTAGTGTCCGGTTTTACTCGATACATTCATAAAATACAAGGAGACGGGATTGCAGGTGGCCACGTAAAGGGAGGTTTCGCCTTCGTGCTCTTGAGCGGGACGGGCCAGAAATAAAAGAGACAAGTTGTGAGTTCAAGATTTCCCTGCGATCAAAGCATCCCTGTAATAATCAGAGGTCACTATTTCCCTGACAAGGAGGCCCGTGTCATCTGTCACTCGAGATTCACCCGCATGTCAGAATAGACAAGCGCCACGAAACATCCCTCATTTCTTCTTTTGAGTCCTTGAGTTACGAACACAATTGAGCCCCAGTTTATATTCTACAGTGAGTTGATATACTATGTTCTATTCTAGAATATAAACTGACAGCAAGCCACACTCCTTACTAGCTCTGATGATGTTCCCTAGTTGGGTCATGAAACGTCTGCAAGAAAACCACCAAGCTCAGAGAGCACCAAGGACCCCACAGTCCTCCTCCTCCTCCTCCTCCTCCACTTCCTCCTTTTCTTCTTCTCTGCAAACCCCACACCCTTCTACCACTGATGATGTTGCCTAGTTGGATCATGAAACGCCTGCAAGAAAACCACCAAGCTCAGAGAGCACCAAGGACCCCACAGTTGTCCTCCTCCTCCTCCTCCTCCTCCTCTTCCTCCTCCTCCTCCTCCTTCTCTGCAAACCCCACTCCTTCTAGCACTGATGATATTCCCTAGTTGGGTCATGAAACGCCTGCAAGAAAACCCACGGACTCTTCATTTCAACCCTGAGCTACAAATTTTCTCCTTTACTGTTGTCACTTGGTAAGTCACGAGCCTGGCCAGCCACCCCATTTGGCCATGGTTGAAATTTTCAGCATTCATGCAAGCCACATTCTGGCCTCAGCTGAATTGCAGCAATTTAAAAGGGGGAGTCCTCCATTTCTGGAAAGTGAATACTATCCTAAACTAGAACAGATATGCAAAACTATCTTTTCCACCAGAGGATCGGCTCAATGCCGGTTTAATGCTCATTACCACATTTTTGACAAGTGTCTGGAAGACTCCTTGTGGATGGGAGGCAGTTATGATTGATCCTCTGGGTGATTCTCTCTAACTAGGGAGAGGATTAGTCACACAGCAGGAGCGTAGGGGACTAAATAAGGATTATTCTGCAGGATGTTTGCCCTACACAGTTAACTATTCAAAGAGGGAAGTTATGTGCTGTTAAGAGTTGTGCTTAATGGGCAACCACATCAGAGAGAAAGCGTGCAAAACCACAGTCTTAACTGGCGAGCAAAATAATTCATACTCATATCCGTTTAGATTACTGGCGCGGCTTCTCAAGCATTACTTATTCACCGAGAAATAAAGCGCATACTCTACCTTGTGAGGCCACATCACAGACTAAGTTAACCTGGTTCAGAGGCAGGGTCCAGAATGCTAGCTCTTCGGTGAAACTCAAGGCTCTGCCTTCGTGTCTCTCCAGAGGGAAGGCCTGCACGTTTAAATAGATCGGACCCTAAAAGAAATGGAAAACCAAGAGTCCTGAAACCCACAACTGGGACACACACTTTCTTGTCCGTTTGCATCCCGACGAAACAAAACAAGCTTCCTAACAAATCTTGCAAAGCGGGCTGGGTGAAGCAAGGTAACTACAGGAGGCAAGATAACCTAGAACTAAGGAGAAATTTCCCGGCAGGGAGAACAATTCACCAGTGGAACGACTTGCCACCAGAAGATGTGGGTGCTCCAACCCCGGAGGTTTTTAAGAAGAGACCAGGACAGCCTATTTGTCTGAAATGGTGTAGGGTTTCCTGCCTGAGCAAGGGTTGGTCTAGATGACTTCCGGGGTCCCTTCCGAGTCTGTTATTCTTTTCCTTCCTTCCTTCCTTCCTTCCTTCCTTCCTTCCTTCCTTCTTTCCTTCCTTCCTTTCCTCCTTCCCTCCCTCCTTTCTCCAACACTGGAGGTTTTTAAGAAGAGACTAGGACAGCCATTTGTCTGAGATGGTACTGTGTTTCCTGCCTGAGCAGTGGGTTGGTCTAGATGACCTCCAAGGTCCCTTCCAAGTCTGTTATTCTATTATTCTTTTCCTTCCTTCCTTCCTTCTTTCCCTCCCTCCTTTCTCCAACACTGGAGGTTTTTAAGAAGAGACTAGGACAGCCATTTGTCTGAAATGGTATAGGGTTTCCTGCCTGAGCAGGGGGTTGGACTAGATGACCTCCAAAGCCCCTTCCAACATTATTATTATTATTAATAAGGGGATCAGGTGACCCCGGGACAGTGTAATTGTCATATATACGTGTCAGTTTCCAAGCGCCCGAATTTTAATCATGTGATCGTGGGGAGGCTGCAACGGTCGTTAAGTGTGTGAAAAACGGTCGTAAGACATTTTCTTCGGTGCTGTAGTAACTTGGAATGGTCACTAAATGGACTGTTGTAAAGCGAGGACTACCTGTGCTGCTGAGTTCTGCCTATAGGACCAGTTGGTGCATTCAGCTGTTGAAGGAGCTAATGCGGAATTGAAAGCTATTTGGAACACAAAATTCAGGCAGGAGATGAAACGACAATGTGGGTGTAAAACACTTGTGCGAAAGGGTTGAAATAATAATAATAATAATAATAAAAAAGTTGGAATGGACCTTGGAGGTCATCTAGTCCAACCCCCTGCTCAGGCAGGAAACCCTACACCATTTCAGACAAACGGCTGTCTTCTTAAAAACTTCCAGTGTTGGAGCATTCACTACTTCTGGAGGCAGGTGGTTCCACTGGTTAATTGTTCTCACTGTCAGGAAGTTTCTCCTTAGTTCCAGGTTGCTTCTCTCCTTGATGAGTTTCCACCCGTTGCTTCTTGTCCTGCCTTCAGGTGCTTTGGAGAATAGCTTGACTCCCTCTTCTTTGGGGCAGCCCCTGAGATACTGGAATGCTGCTATCATTTTATTTATTTATTTATTTTATTTTTTAATTTGTATACCGCCCTTCTCCCATAGGACTCAGGGCGGTTCACAGCATATTTAAAAAACAAATACTATACATAAAAATAAAATACAAAAAATACAACAATATAAACCCCAATAAAACCGAATTAAAAACCAAATATTGACAGCTGTGTTTCCAATTAAAATGCTTCTAAAATCATCCCTAAGTAAAATCCTCCCTAGGTCAGGCCCGCTTGCTGGAAAAGCCATGTCTTGAGGGCGCGGCGGAAAGTAAGGAGATCCGGAATCATCCGGATCTCGGGGGGCAGTTCGTTCCAGAGGGTGGGGGCACCCACAGAGAAGGCCCTCCCCCTGGGGGTCGCCAGCCGACATTGCTTGGCCGACGGCACCCTGAGGAGACCCACTC
>NW_015386413.1:1810625-1882734 GCF_001527695.2 Protobothrops mucrosquamatus
CTGTGGCAGAAGGCGGTCTCGGAGGTAGCCAGGTCCGATGCCATGGAGCGCTTTAAAGGTGGTAACTAACACCTTAAAGCGCACCCGGAAGACCACTGGTAACCAGTGCAGCTCGCGCAGCAGCGGTGTTACATGGGAGCGACGAGTCCCTCCCAACACCGCCCGCGCGGCCGCATTCTGGACCAGTTGGAGTCTCTGGATGCTCCTCAAAGGGAGCCCCATGTAGAGAGCGTTACAGTAGTCCAGGCGGGAGGTGACGAGAGCTTGAGTGACTGTGCGCAAGGCGTCCCGGTCCAGAAAAGGCCGCAACTGGTGAATCAGGCGAACCTGATAAAACGCCCCCCTGGTCACGGCTGACAATTGGTCATCCAATGTCAGCCGCGGATCCAGGAGGACTCCCAAGTTGCGTACCCTCTCTGAGGCCATGTCCCCCCCTCGTCCTTCTCTTCGTTAAACTAGACATACCCAATTCCAGCAACCGTTCCTTCTATGTTTTAGCCTCCAGTCCCCTAATCCTCTTTGTTGCTCTTCTCTGTACTCTTTCTAGAGTCTCAACGTCTTTTTTTACACCGTGGTGACCAAAACTGGATGCAGTATTCCAAGTGTGGCCTTACCAAGACATTGTAAAGCGGTATTAAAACTTCACGTGATCTTGATTCTGTCACTCTGTTCATGCAGCCCAGCACTGTGTTGGCTTTTTTGGCAGCTGCAGCACACGGCTGGCTCACATTTAAGTGATTGTCCACTAGGACTCCGAGATCCTAGTGATCGGGTGGGATCTTTGTTTTGGAGTTTAGGATGGGTTAAAACTCAAAATGGCAATCTTTTGCCTCCTGGAAGACATCTGCTCCTCGCCCTTAATGTGCAAATGAAATAAAGCACAATGGAAGGGTTGAAATGTAGGTATTCTGCCGCCAAATTAAGTCACCATCATTGTAGGGTTTTAGAATCACCCATTCTGGGCGGTCCACCTTAAGACCACTGCATATTTCTTCGCTATAATAAATCCCTTGTGATCCAGACACCCACATCTTCTTTCTTTAATTTGAAAATCATCACCCCTAATCAGGAAGTCATTCCATGGTTCTTTGTGTGTGTGTGTGTCTGTGTGTGTCTGTGTGTGTGTGTTTTGCAGACATTTCATTACCCAAACAGCATCAACACTGATGATGTTCCCTAGTTGAGTCATGAAAAGTCTGCAAGAAAACCACCCAGCTGAAAGAGCACCCAGGACCCCACACTTTAGGAGGAGGAGGAGGAGGAGGAGGAGGAGGAGGAGGAGGAGGAGGAGGAGGAGGAGGACCTCCTCCTCCTCCTCCTAAGTCCCGCTTCCTCCTAGCAATGATGATGTTACCTAGATGGGTCATGAAACGTCTGCAAGAAAACCACCAAGCTCAGAGAGCACCCAGGACCCCACAGCCCCCCCTCCTCCTCTTCCCCTCCTCCCCAACAAACCCCACTTCCTCCTAGCACTGATGATGTTCCCTAGTTGGGTCATGAAACGTCTGCAAGTAAACCCAGCTTAGAGAGCACCAAGGACCCCACAGTCCTCCTCCTCCTCCTCTCCATAAATCCCCCTCCCATTCTAGCACTGATGATGTTACCTAGTTGGGTCATGAAACATCTGCAAGAAAACCAACAGGCTCAGAGAGCACCAAGGACCCCTCATTTCAACCCCCAGCTACAAATATTCTCCCCTATCAACCTTAAGCTTGTACCCAATCTCACAGACCTTCACGTCTACGCGATGAGTTTCAGTAGGACACAACAGCCTTCGTCGCGATTTCCCCAAAGGATTGATTTTCCAATAGCCCATAAATTTTGTATCCGGCAGTGGCAATCTGACCAGAAAAATATCACTATTATTAATTGGGCAGACATTTCTCTTGAGTCGACAACACTTTTTTTGCTACTGAGTCTCAAACAGTCAGGAATGTGAGAATCCACAAAGAGGTTGACAACGGCTTCCATTTTAGCAACTACTGGAAATTCAGGGGAAATTGTGAGCAATGACTCCTCCGTGTATCACTCGTACATTACTCACTCAAGCTAGTTGCTTTTTCGTAAACACGACAAAAAGGATAAGATCCATTCTAACTTAAACCGGGAATTTTTAAGGGGGGAAAAGAGATAATAAGGCTACTAAAGTACGAAGGCAAAATGGATGGAAGTTTAAACAACTGGTAATATTGCCTAAGAAATGTTCATATACCACACTGAAATGGTACACAGAGCAATATTATAACTATTAAGTAAGCTATACTTCAATGGTTTCTTGGAGGCAGGTTTTAAAACTAGCATATTTAAGAGGAGTGGGAAGTAACTGAATAAATATCTGTAATTCTGTCTGCGAGATTTTACATATCTCAAGTTAAGGATGATTCTAGAGATGGTTTATTCACTAACCCCTGAATGAGATCTATAGCTAAAAAAGTGGACTTGTCTCAAAAAAAAACCCAGACAAACAACAGAACCAGCTTTTACAAGTCTGTTTCGCATAACCTTTGCAAGCATAAAGGGAAATACTTGTTTTAATTTAAGATGGTTTCTCCAGGTTGCTATGGTTTGAGCGTAAAAATGCGACCTTGTAACATACTCCTACAGTGCTACTATTATTATTATTTATAGACATCAAGGTATCTGTCTGATGTTCAGTAAATAAGCACCCCATAAAACAGGGTCTCCATAAATACCATTAACCAAACTGGATACCCTGAAAACAGTCTGGAATGAATGCAAGGAAGCAGAAACGCAAGAAAATTTTGTTTTGGTCGTCCAATTGGGGGAAACGACGTCTGTTATTCACGAACTTCTGTTAAAATACGAAAATGCGTCAGCAGGGTGATTTGCGTGGTTGCTGTAATGACATCATTACAAAATGACATTAACCACCAGATAAATTTGAGTGGTGCCAGGCAAGACCTGTTGAATCGAGATCTTTTAATCTGAATTTCCACAGTACTTTGGGGAAAGTGTCTCGTGCCGGATTTAAAAGCCAAGTCAATTCACTTCATTTCCATTTTTTTTTTAAAAAAAAAAGTTACAAACCAAAGTTTTGCACGCAGGACAGTGACAAATTAGCAAAAGACCAATCAATGAATAGAAACCGAAAAGAATCAAAACAAATATTTCCCTTTTATTTATTTCCATTGCACAAATCACCCATGTTAATTAGATTTTTTTTTAAAAAACAAACAACTCCTCCGTTCGAACATATTGATGTATCCCGTAAATGTACGCCGATCGTGTTGTATAAATAAATAATTATGCGATGCGGATGACCTTTCCGGAGGAAAATACACACGGAATTTTGCTTCAAGCGTTCCAGGTTTTTACAACTAGCAGCAAATACAGCAGACAATGAACCTTACTCCTTGGCCATCTGTACGTTGTCGGGCTTGGCACCGATAGGTATTCCGTGTTTGTGCAACGTGCTAATTAATATCTCACGCATTTCTTTGTTGTAGGAGTCAAAATCGAAGACGTTCCGGACCACGTTCGCAAGTCCTTCTGTCGGAAACTTCTGCGGAGATTAAGAAAGGGACAGAAGAAAAAAAAAAACAAAGCGTGAGTTTGTTGTGGGTGATGGAAAGTGTGACTTGAAAGCTCACAGAGGTTACACTGTGTTCCCTTACGCAACACACACACAAATCTAGGTGTTTGCCACCCTCTTCTCCGTGGATTGCAATACCTAGAAACGTGTTTGTCAAGCCTTTATAGATTTCAAGGGGAAATTATGAATGGGCTATTTAATTAGGAGTGATGGGACAACAACTTCAAATTGTGTGGTCTTTTAAACAAACAAACCCTTGCATTCAGAGGGCTTCATCCAATGTTCTGCTCACACAATTGCACCTCTTCCCCTCTCTTTCCCTTCAAACTTTTCTTCGGGAACCTGAGGGAGTGTCGGGTGCAAAGGATCGGGACCATACACTGAGTTGCAGTTAGAAGGTTTATTGCTCAAGACTATATACCAGAATCTGGTCAATTAAAATTCAAATCAAATTGGCGCCAGATAAAGAGGGAATGACGTTCAAGAGGGATTGGATTTGATGACCATTTGTGACAACATAAGGATTCTAAGCTGATGCTGCATTTAACTCCAGCCCCAGCTCTTCTCTGCCTGCTCTTCTCCTACAGGAAGAAAAATAGGAAGAAGACATTATTGGAGACAATTTCGGAGATAATAATAATAGTAAAGTTGGAAGGGACCTTGAAGGTCATCTAGTCCAACCCCCTGCTCAGGCAGGAAACCCTATACCATTTCGGACAAATGGCTGTCCAGTCTCTTCTTAAAAACTTCCAGTGTTGGAGCATTCAGAGCTTCTGGAGGCAGGTTGTTCCACTGGTTAATTGTTCTAACTGTCAGGAAGTTTCTCCTTAGTTCTAGGTTGCGTCTCTCCTTGATTAGTTTCCATCCGTTGCTTCTTGTCCTGCCTTCAGGCACTTTGGAGAATAGCTTGACTGCCTCTTCTTTGGGGCAGCCCCTGAGATACTGGAAGGCTGCTATCATCTCCCCCCTCGTCCTTCTCTTCGTTAAACTAGACATCCCCAATTCCAGCAACCGTTCCTCATATGTTTTAGCCTCCAGTCCCCTAATCATCTTTGTTGCTCTTCTCTGTACTCTTTCTAGAGTCTCAGCATCTTTTTTACATTGCAGTGACCAAAACTGGATGCCGTATTCCAAGTGTGGCCTTACCAAGGCATTGTAAAATGGTATTAACACTTCGCGTGATTAAACTTTCTGAGGATTATTTATTTTGGGAGTTTTGATGCACAGCGACCGGTAAGGAAATCTGATTGCATTACTAACGGACTGTGTTAATTGTGGTGTTGGAACTGGTCCCTAGGCTACTTCCATCCTAAGAGTTTCCAAATCAAAAGGCACTCTGTACTGCAGTGGTCTACTTTCCTCCTTAACGACCATTTTGTAGGGGAGAAATAAAGGAATATCCAAAATTTTGAAGAGAAGGGGTCAGCCCATGCTCCGAAGCATCCGAGGACAAGACAAGAAGGAAGGAATGGAAGCTTATCCAGGAGAAAACCAAGCTAGAACTAAGGAGAAATTTCCTAACAGTGTGAACAATTAACCGATGGAACTCCTTGCCTCCAGAAGCCGTGGGTGCTCCATCACTGGAGATTTTTAAGAAGAGACTGGACAACCATTGGTCAGAAATGGTATAGGTCAGGGGTAGGCAACCTTGGCTCTTTTATGACTGGTGGACTTCAACTCCCAGAATTCCTGAGCCAGCATGGGGGAACTATGGCCCCCTCATGACTCATGGACTTCAACTCCCAGAATTGCTCAGCCAACATGGGGGAACTATGGCCCCTTCATGACTGGCGGACTTCAACTCCCAGAATTCCTCAGCCAGCATGGCTCAGCTTGGAAACCTCTCCCTTTCCCCTCAGCGTGGCTGGCTCAGGAATTCTGGGAGTTGAAGTCCACGAGTCATAAAAAGAGCCAAGGTTGCTTACCCCTGGTATAGGGTTTCCTGCCTGAGCAGGGGGTTGGACTAGAAGACCTCCAAGGTCCCTTCCAACTCTGTTATTCTGGATTCTGACACCCACACAGCCCAAACATGATGTGAATGAAAACAGCTATATGAGAATATGTTAGATTGAGGTCATACAGAGCTCCTTGTATGGAGGGATGTCCAATTTTTCCAAGGCACATTTTTCTCCTCTACTTTTCAGACTTACAAATGAAGCAAAAACAACTTTATTCGGTTGTGAACCAGAGAGAAAGTCTGAACCGTCGGCGATCAGCTGGATTTGATAGCTAAATAAATCAGGCTGTGGAGAGGCACATCCTAAAGCTGACTTTGCTTGCCAGCAGTATAAACACTTTTCAACTAAAACAGATTACCTTTGTATATATATATAAAAAAGACACCCTGATTTCGCAGAGGAACGCTTAGCAGAGCCCTACAACTACAGAAACAGATATTGTGTAATGACTTCACTTCCTTCCTCTGTTCCCAAGTTGTGAGATTGTATCACTTCCCTCCTTCCTTTCATCCCAACTCTGGTTCCCATTACCTGCTAGACACTGGGGGGGCTACGTCTGTGTCCTAAACAATTACGTTTGTTTCTGCGTGCTACTGGTTGAAGAAAATCTAAATAAATCCAGTGAATCCCCTGATCCAGGTCTCTGGGAAGCCCTTGAGGCCAAGCCAAGACGAAAGCTGAATTCAACCCAGAAACTGAAGTGTGTGTGAATTAAGACCGTCCCTTGCTTTATGTCATAATTATGTCCATTCCTTAGTTATTTTTAGCTTCATTTATGGAACAGTTCAGCCTCCAGCTTGTTGAATCATGACGGTTCTTTGGCACAAACAAGCCTTCCAGGATCTTTTCCTTCTTTTTAACTATTTGAGATACTGGGAGATACTCGAAGCAAAAAGCTAGAGTCTTCTGAAAATACAGCCTATGCCACGTAATGAAATAATAATAATAATAATAATAATAATAATAATAATAATAATAATAATAATAATAATAATAATGATGATGATGATGATGATGATGATGATGATGATGATAAAGTTGGAAGGGACCTTGGAGGTCATCAAGTCCAACCCCCTGCTCAGGCAGGAAACCCTATACCATTTCAGACAAATGGCTGTCCAGTCTCTTCTTAAAAATTTCCAGTGTTGGAGAAGGGAGGGAGGAAGGGAGGAAGGAAAAGAATAACAGAAGGGACCTTGGAGGTCATCTAGTCCAACCCCCTGCTCAGGCAGGAAACCCTATACCATTTCGGACAAATGGCTGTCCAGTCTCTTCTTAAAAACCTCCAGTGTTGGAGCATTCACCTCTTCTGGAGGCAGGTTGTTCCACTGGTTAATTGTTCTGACTGTCAGGAAGTTTCTCCTTAGTTCTAGGTTGCTTCTCTCTTTGGTTAGTTTCCACCCGTTGCTTCTTATCTTGCTTTCAGGTGCTTTGGAGAATAGCTTGACTCCCTCTTCTTTGGGGCAGCCCCTGAGATATTGGAAGGCTGCTATCATGTCCCCCCTTGTCGTATCCTTGTACAGCCAGCTCTGATGCCAGATATTCAAGACGTTGGGTCTGGTTTCCATGTCTGGTTATGTCAGGTGTGAAAGACTAAGTCCACCTGTGAAGGTTCAATCCAGTCAAGTTACTGCTAAAAGCCTATGCACAGGAACAATAATGATAGAGTTGGAAGGGACCTTGGAGGTCATCTAGTCCAACCCCCTGCTCAGGCAGGAAAGCCTATACCAATTTCAGACACATGGCTGTCCAGTCTCTTCTTAAAAACTTCCAGTGTTGGAGCATTCGCCGCTTCTGGAGGCAGGTGGTTCCACTGGTTAATTGTTCTCACTGTCAGGAAGTTTCTCCTTAGTTCCAGGTTGCTTCTCTCCTTGATGAGTTTCCATCCGTTGCTTCTTGTCCTGCCTTCAGGCGCTTGGAGAATAGCTTGACTCCCTCTTCTTTGGGGCAACCCCTGAGATACTGGAAGACTGCTATCATGTCCCCCCTCGTCCTTCTCTTCATTAAACTAGACATACCCAATTCCAGCAACCGTTCCTCATGCACCACTGTACTCCCACACCATTTGCTCTATGTTCTACTGGTCCCACTGGCCAACTAGGCTTGAAATACTGTGTCCCATTATGGTCACACCTCAGTGAAATAAAGATACTGAGGAACTAGAAAGAGAGCAGGGAAGAGGAATTAAGTTAGACGAGGGGTTTAGAGGCTAAATCCTTTTCTTTCTAACAACACAGACAACCAAACAGGATTAAGAGACGACTCTCTTTGAATTGTATGGGATTTTTCAGGGCACAAAACAATGCAACCATATCGGGAAGAAGTTTATTCTTTTCACTTACAGGAAGAGAGTAAGATAATAAGAGAGCTGGAAGGGACCTTGGAGGTCTTCTAGTCCCACCCCCCCTGATCAACCCCACACCGTTTCGGAGAAATGGTTGTCCAAACGCTTCTTAAAAAACTCCAGTGTTGGAGCAACCCACAACCCAACAAAAGGAACATGACACAGCTTGGACCCACACCGATGCAAAAAATCAGAAATTAAGCCATTCGTAATTAATTGAACGAGGAAGGACACAAAAAGATCCCCTGCTTCTGTCTCAATGAGGACAAGTTTCTTTAAGATTTGCTGACATCAAAGGCAAAAGCACCCTTAGAAACCTCTTCTGAAACACGCCAGGCTTTCCAAAGGTTAAAAATAGCCTTTAAAGTCAAATAATAATTGATTAGTGAACAGTCCAGTATTAGGAACAGTCATACACTACCTGCAAATGCTTGACGATGTTCACCACTTCTCGAGTCGAGTAAGGATAATTGATAATTCCTTGGTCGGCCAAACTTCGCAGCTCTCCAAAAGCTGCTACCAGTTTCTGGAGAACTGAATCCGGGACATCGGGCCCGTACTGTCGAAGCATGGCTAGTTCTGAGTTTGGTTTTGGGTTATCAACTGCATGACAGCTAAATATGTCTCCTGGAAGAGGCAAGAACAAGAAAGGAGAAAATGGCGTCCAATAGGTTAATTCATTTGTTTGTCAGTGGCGAAGTCGTGTCCGACCTATCGCGACCTCATGGACAACGTTCCTCCAGGCCTTCCTGTCCTCTACCATCTTCTGGAGTCCATTGAAGCTCCCGCCTCCTGCTTCAGGGACTCCATCCAGCCACCTTCTTCTCTGTCGTCCCCTTCTTCTCTTGCCCTCCATCTTTCCCACCATTAGGCCCTTCTCCAGTGAGTCCTTCCTTCTCATTAGGTGGCCAAAGTACTTGAGTTCCAACTTCAGGATCTGGCCTTCTCAAGAGCAGTCGGGGTTGATCTCCTCTAGGACTGACTGGTTTGATCGCCTTGCAGTCCAGGGGACTCGCAGGAATCTTCTCCAGCACCAGAGTTCAAAGGCCTCAATTCATTTGCAGTACTTAATAAAGAAGAAGACTTTGCACTCTGGTGTGCTAGAGTGAACTCACAGGGGTGCTGCGAAATATTTTAAATTTTTGAAGAAAACACAAGAGGTTTAAGCTTAGCTTGCTTACTACGCTACTACTAGCCCTTCAGAAAGGAGCTTATTTTTTTACCCACATTCATTTTTTGGGGAAAAACATTGTTAGATTAGGTAACCTTTATTGTCATTTATTCCTGGGGGCACAACGGCACACATTAAAAATGAAATTTAGGTGCTTGCTCTCAAAGTGTACACATGCATAACCCACATTTATATGCAACATATGTATAGACCAGGGGTAGGCAACTTGGGCTCTTTTATGACTCGTGGACTTCAACTCCCAGAATTCCTCAGCCAGCATGGGGGAACTATGGCCCCCTCATGACTTGTGGACTTCAACTCCCAGAATTCCTCAGCCAGCATGGGGGAACTATGGCCCCCTCATGACTCGTGGACTTCAACTCCCAGAATTCCTCAGCCAGCATGGGGGAACTATGGCCCCCTCATGATTTGTGGACTTCAACTCCCAGAATTCCTCAGCCAGCATGGGGGAACTATGGCCCCCTCATGACTCGTGGACTTCATCTCCCAGAATTCCTGAGCCAGCATGGCTCAGCTTGGAAACCTCTCCCTTTCCCCTCAGCGTGGCTGGCTCAGGAATTCTGGGAGTTGAAGTCCACCAGTCATAAAAGAGCCAAGGTTGCCTACCCCTGGTATAGACCTACACCCTTACATACATAATTTTCAAGGGAAAATTATGCCTGGACTAAAATACATATTTTAAAATTTTGAAGAAAACAACAGGTGTAAGCTTAGCTTCCTTACTACGCTACTACTAGCCCTTCAGAATGGAGCTTATTTTTTTTTTACTCACATTATTATTATTATTATTATTATTATTATTATTATTATTATTATTATTATTATTATTATTATTATTATTTTAAATTTCTAGGGAAAATTACGCACGGCCCAAAATACATATTTCTTTTCCCAAACAGCAAAGGAGTAAGAGAGTCTAAAATAAAGAAACGGTTTTAATACACCTAAACTGGTAGCTTCTTTGGGGTTCCCCCCCCCCAACAACCAGACTGGTCAAACGAAAATAGCATCTTTTCCTAGACAGGACCATAAAATAGAAGCTTTTAATCAAGTGTGTGTGACTTACCAAGGGTTCCAAAAAAGTCATTTCCCAAGAAAGGGAATCCCGGCCTGTTTGCTAAAACAATCATCCTAAAATCCGGATGCATTACTATGACATTTTTTCTCCCATCTGCAGCAGCAGCATCTGGAAGGTTAAAACAAACAAAATCAGCCTTTTTCGATCTGATTAAAACTTTATTCCGGAAAGAAATGACTCGCTTATCAAAGAATAGCAAACGTCCAACAGGAATCGGGGTCCGTGTAACAACACGGCAACCAGTCTTGATGCACTGACGCGCAATACTATAAATTAATATTAATTAATAACTAAAGCCCTCCATTTCTCTGAAGAAAATCACATCTCCAGTTATGTTATTAACAGCTCTTAATTTATTAATCCGTAAGGAAGTCAGCTACTGGAAGACTTTCCCTCTGGGACGGCTTACTAGAAACAATGCGTCTCCCGTCGGACAGAATCATCTCTCCGCTCTCCACCAAAGTTTTCAAAATGCAGGTGACGTTGGTGGGTGCCTTGTCTGCCTCGTCAATCATGAGGATGTGCCCCTTTTTGACAGCTTTCACCTAGAAAGAAATGATTGGGATGAGACAAACGTTGGCGGGGAAAAAAGATAATATTACTAATATTAGAAATCTAGTGTTTCCAGCCTAGATGCAACACAGAGGGTTCCCATTCTGATATGAAGGCTACTTTTATTATTATTATGGACAAGGCAAGCAAAGCAAAGGATATTCCCAGGTCATCCCCAAAAAGAAAGAAAAATACAGTATCTATTTCACAAATTTGATGAATGTGGATCAGAAGAAAACTGTCTGTCTGTCTGTCTATTTATCCACCCATCCCCCATCCACCTATCCTCTTTTCTTTCTTTCTTTCTTTTTCTTTCTTTCTTTTTCTTTCTTTCTTTTTCTTTCTTTCTCTTTTTCTTTCTATCCATCCCACATCTACCTATCGTCTTATCTATCTATCTATCTATCTATTATCTATCTATCTATCTATCTATCTATCTATCTATCTATCTATCTATCTATCTATCTATCTATCTATCTATCTATCTATCTATCTATCCCCATCCACCCATCCTTTATCTATCCATCCATTCATCCATCTATCCATCCACTCACCCATCCACCCATCCTTTTTTATCCATCCATCCACCTACCCACCCACCCACTCACCTACCTACCTACCTATCCATCCATCCATCCATCCCCCATCCACCCATCCTCTTTATCTATCCATCCATCCATCCATCCATCCACTCACCCATCCACCCATCCTTTTTTATCCATCCATCCATCCGTCCGTCCGTCCGTCCGTCCGTCCGTCCGCCCGCCCACCCACCCACCCACCCACCTCTATCTATCTATCTATCTATCTATCTATCTATCTATCTATCTATCTATCTATCTATCTATCTATCTATCTATCTATCTATCTATCTATCTATCTAATAAATTACAATAATAACCTAATTTATTTAGGACACAATGTGAACCCTGGATTTATCAGGGGCTCCACCCAGAGGGGCCTGCCCCACAAGCGCATAGGTCCTCTCAGATTTTAACGACGGAATCGGCAAGCCAGTCGCCCCTTGCAAGAGACTTACGAGTGGAGAGTCCTCGTACACAATCAGGCCCTCTTTCACGGACGGCTGAAGCGTCAGGCTCTGCACGGTGGTGTCCCTAGGGCGGCAAATCACGGACAGGCTTCTATTCATGCATCCCAGCTGACCGCGTCAGTACATTGGGGAAAAGTGGGGGGGGAGGGAGGGAGGGGGAAGTTGCATTTGCAAACATGCTGTGCTATTTTCTACTCCCTGATTCACAGCGGGAGGCAGCATATGTTTATGTTTATTTAAATTTATGTTTATTTAAACAAAAAATTTAAATAAACATATATTTTTTCTTCTCTTTTAATCATTTTTGCCGGTCGCCGAGCGTTCCCTTCTCCAAAGGCCAGCAGGGGCCACTTAAAGCCCTAACATCCAAGCTGGCGTTTTGATTCCAGTTGGAGGAATCTAAGTGCCTTAGTGGATCTGTAGTACAGGTAGCCCCCGGCTTGCAACAATGGGGGCCAGAATCTCCACTGCTAAGCAAGGCCGCCGTTGTTAACGGAGTATTGCAGCATTGCAGGCTGACTCTGCCCGTCGCCAGGAAGTTCGAACCTGACTGGCTCAAGGTGGACTCAGCCTTCCGTCCTTCCGAGGTCGGTAAAAATGAGGACCCAGATGGTTGGGGGCTCATATGCTGACTCTTTAAACCGCTTAGAGATGGGCTGTAAAAAAGCACTGTGAAGCGGTATATAAGTGCTATTGCTAGTGCTATTTTGCCACAGTTGTTAAGCAACTCCCTGCGTAAAACGAACTGTCGTAAGTACATGCCAGTTGCCAACGGTCTGAATTTTGATCAGGTGACCGTGGGGATATTGCAACGGTCATAAGAGTGAAATATGGTCGTTAAGTCCCATTTTTCAGTGCCGTTGTAACTTTGAACGGTCACTAAGCGAATGCTTGTAAGTCAAGGACTACTTGTATATATAACTCCTCAATTCCTCAGAGGGGGGCCTCTGGTTTCTCTTCAGATTGTGTGCGTGTGTGTGTGTTTGTGTGTATGTATATGTATGTATATAAAAATAGTTTTTTAAAATATGTTTAATGTTTATTTATATTTCATATTGGTCTATCCCTCAGAGAGACATTCTGGTTTCTCTTCACATAATATGTGTAATAGATTCCTAAAATATTTTTAACCTTTATTTATCTTTTTATATTTCTCAACTGCCCACTCCCTCAGAGAGGGGCACTGTGTCTCTTGACATTATATATGTAATAGTTTTCTAAAATATTTTAACCTTTATTTATCTTTCATATTTCTTAACTGCCCACTCCCTCAGAGAGGGGCTCCGATTTCTCTTCACATTATATATGTAATAGTTTTCTAAAATATTTTAACCTTTATTTATCTTTCATATTTCTTAACTGCCCACTCCCTCAGAGAGGGGCTCCGATTTCTCTTCACATTATATATGTAATAGTTTTCTAAAATATTTTTAACCTTTATTTATCTTTCATATTTCTTAACTGCCCACTCCCTCAGAGAGGGGCTCCGATTTCTCTTCACATTATATATGTAATAGTTTTCTAAAATATTTTAACCTTTATTTATCTTTCATATTTCTTAACTGCCCACTCCCTCAGAGAGGGGCTCCAATTTCTCTTCACATTATATATGTAATAGTTTTCTAAAATATTTTTAACCTTTATTTATCTTTCATATTTCTTAGCTGCCCACTCCCTCAGAGAGGGGCTCCGATTTCTCTTCACATTATATATGTAATAGTTTTCATACATATATATATTAACAGCATAATGTTGGGGTTCATGTATTTAACAAAAAATAATAGACAATAGTTAATTATCATAAACAATATGTTAATTAATCACTTGATGGTCTTTTTCTTGCTAATATATATTCAAAGTTACATATCACATTTCTTTCTAACTCGTTTTTCTAGCCATTGATAGAAATTATCCCACGTTCTAAAATAGACCGAGTCTTCTTTCTCTTTTCTCTTTAAAGTCAATCTATCCATTTCTGCACACTCTAAAATTTTCTTAATTAGTTCTTCTTCAGTTGGCAAATTTTAATTTTTCCAATGTTGGACAAATACAATTCTTGCTACAGTTAGTACGAGTAAAATTAAGTATATACAATCTTTCTCGTAGTTTGCTCCTATTATTCCTAACTAAAATAATTCCGGCTTAAAGTCTATTTGTTTTTTTAGTCATTTTCTACAACCATAAATGTATTTTTACCAAAAACTTTTTGCTTTAGGGAACGTCCACCAGATATGGTAATAAGTACCTTACCTGGTCTTTGTTTGCATTTCCAACACTTATTGGAAGTATTTTTAAACATTTTTGCTAATCTCACTGGTGTCCTATGCCATCTGTAAAACATTTTATTTAAGTTTTCTTTATATGCCACTGCTTGAGTTAATTTGACATTTCTGGTTTTTCTTCGGATTATATATATAGTAGTTTCCTAAAATATTTTTAACCTTTATTGATCTTTCATATTTCTTAACTGCCCACTCCCTCGGAGAGGGGCTCTGATTTCTCTTCACATTATATATGTGATAGTTTTATAAAATATTTTAACCTTTATTTATCTTTCATATTTCTTAACTGCCCACTCTCTCGGAGAGGGGCTCCGATTTCTCTTCACATTATACTGTATATATAATAGTTTTCTAAAAATCTTTTTAACCTTGATTTATCTTTCATATTTCTTAACTGCCCACTCCCTCAGAGAGGGGCTCTGATTATTCTTCAAACTGTGTATGTATACACACAATCTGAAGAGAAAACAGAGCCCTACTCTGAAAGAGTGGGCAGTTAAGAAATATGAAAGATAAATGAATATTTTTTTAAAAAAAGCCTTTTGCCTAACTCCAAACGTTGACAGCAAGAATCCCACCCACCAAAGTTTGGCTCACCTGTGCAGCTGCAAATATTCTCTGGGTCGATTTAACAGCTGGAGGAATCTGTCGACCACTTTATTTTTCCCCACACCCTGCAACAACAACGCAACCACAATGAGGGATATTTTAGAGGAGAAGATAGGGTGGAACAGTCTCTACGAAGGAGCTCAATTTGCCAGCTAAAAATGAGAATCGCCCTCAGTTTCTGGCACTAAAACTCCAGGCCACGACATCCCAGGTAAATACAAAAAGGATGATGATCAGGCTACATCCCACTTAAAACCAGTATTAACTCACTGAACTCCTTGCAAACAAAACAGCTTTAATTGCATCATTTTTAAATCAAAAGGGAAGGTTGATTTGCTGTAGAGTTAACGGCCGTAACGCCTCACGGCTACATGCAGATAGTCCTCGGCTTGTTGTTGTTGTTAGTTGCAAAGTCGTGTCCGACCCATCCCGACCCCATGGACAACGTTCCTCCAGGCCTTCCTGTCCTCCACCATCTTCTGGAGTCCATTGAAGCTCACGCCTCCTGCTTCAGGGACTCCCTCCAGCCACCTCCTTCTCTGTCATCCCGTTCTTCTCTTGCCCTCCATCTTTCCCAGCATTAGGCTCTTCTCCAGTGAGTCCTTCCTTCTTCTCATTAGGTGGCCAAAGGACTTGAGTTTCAACTTCAGGATCTGGCCTTCTAAAGAGCAGTCAGGGTTGATCTCCTCCAGGTCTTCCTGTCCTCTACCATCTTCTGGAGTCCATTGAAGCTCACGCCTCCTGCTTCAGGGACTCCATTCAGCCACCTCCTTCTCTGTCGTCCCCTTCTTCTCTTGCCCTCCATCTTTCCCAGCATTAGGCTCTTCTCCAGTGAGTCCTTCCTTCTCATTAGGTGGCCAAAGTACTTGAGTTTCAACTTCCGGATCTGGCCTTCTAAAGGGGTTGATCTCCTCTAGGACTGACCGGTTTGATGGCCTGGCAGTCCAGGGGATTCGCAGGAGTCTTCTCCAGCACCAGAGTTCAAAGGCCTCCATTCTTTGGCGCTCAGCCTTTCTTATGGTCCAACTTTCACAGCCATACATTGCAACTGGGAAAACCATGGCCTTGACTATGCGCACTTTTGTTGGCAGGGGGATGTCTCTGCTCTTTAGTGTGCTGTCTAGATTTGCCATAGTTTTCCTCCCCAGGAGCAAGCGTCTTTTAATTTCTTGGCTGCAGTCCCCATCTGAGGTGATCTTGGAGCCCAGGAAGATAAATTCTGTCACTGCCTCCATTTCTTCCCCATCTATTATCTGATCCCAAAATTCCTGTTGCTCAGCGAAAAAGGGACTTTTCCCCCGTTTTACAACCTTCCTTAACAACTGCAGTTGTTAAGTTAGTAATGTGGATGTTAAGTGGAATTGGCTTCCCCATTGACTTTGCCTGTCAGAAGGTCGCAAAAGAGGGTCACGTGACCCCGGGTCGCTGCGACCGTCATAAGTACGAGTCAGGGGCCAAGCGTCTGAATTTTGATCAGGGGATGCCGCAACGGTCGTAAGTGTGAAAACGGTCGTACGTCACTTTTTTTTTTCCAATGCCGCGGTAACTTTGAACGGCCCCTAAATGGACCGTTGTTAAATTGAGGGCTGCCCGTATTCGGAAGTCACGCTTACAATTTCAGGGAAATTGACTCGTTGGCAGAACAGATAGAGAGCTTTGAATATTTAAATGTGCAAAAGGGATTGGATAGAGAAAAAAAAATGTGATTTCTCTTACCTGGTTGCCCACTAAAAGAAGATGCTCTCCGAGCAAAAAGTCTTTTAACATGTCTTCCATCACCATCATATGCTAACGCGGAAAAGAAAGCCATGTTTTAAAATTGGGAAGAAAATAAGTGAGTGAAAACACTGAAGTATTAATGCTGTCGTGATTCTTCTGAGTCAGCCACACAGAATTATACTCCTCGGAGAATCATTACGATGAGGGGTCCTTGGTGCTCTCTGAGCTTGGTGGTTTTCTTGCAGACGTTTCATGACCCAACTGGCCAACATCATCAGTGCTGGGAGGAAGTGTTTTTTTTGGGAGAGGAGGAGGAAGAGGAGAGGGGGGGCTGTGGGGTCCTTGGTGTTCTCTGAGCTTGGTGGTTTTCTTGCAGATGTTTCATTACCCAACTAGGTAACATCATCAGTGCTACAAGGGAGTCCTAGCTAGCACTCATGATGTAACCTAGTTGGGTCATAAAATGTCAGGAAGAAAATAAACAAGCTCAGAGAGCACCAAGGACCCCACAGTCGCCCCCTCCTCCTCTTCCCCCTCCCTCCTCTCCAATAAACCCCACTTTCTCCTAGCACTGATGATGTTACCTAGTTGAATCACGAAACATCTGCAAGAAAACCACCAAGCTCAGAGAGCACCAAGGACCCCACAGTCATTCTCCTCCTCCTCCTCCTCCTCCTCCTCCTCCTCCCTTCTAGCACTGATGATGTTACCTAGCTGAGTTATGAAACATCTGCAAGAAAACAACCAAGCTCAGAGACAACTAAGGACTCTGCAGTCCTCTTCCTCATCCTTTCCCTTCTAGCACTGATGACGTTCCCTAGTTGGGTCATGAAATGTCTGCAAGAAAACCCCCAAGCTCAGAGAGCACCAAGGACCTCACACTCCTCCTCCTCCTCCTCATCCTCATCATCATCATTTCCACAAAGCCAAACCCTTCTAGCACTGATAATGTTACCTAGTTGGGTCATGAAATGTCTGTAAGAAAACCACCAAGCTCAGAGAGCACCAAGGACCCCCCTCTCCGCTTTCTCCTCCTTGGGACAGCAACAGAAGGGAGAGAAAGGAAGGTGCCTTTGAAGCCTAGGGGGTGAGCAGACCAGTAGTAATGCTGCACTGGGAGATGCTGAAGGGTTTAGAAGAAATAAAGATGACTATATACCTTGGTCCAGAACCCTAATGTCTGAAACAACAAAAATGTTCTTACGTTTCATTTCTCCTGAACCAGGATCTGCTCTAGATTGGCCCATCAGAACCCCAAGAACACAATACGCTTGTTTTGGGTTTAAAACGGAACACACTTTCCAGATCATTCACACACACAAGAACTAAGAAGGCAGCAATGATGCACCCAATAATCTTGGATAGGTTCCAGAATTGAGCTAAATATAGCTCACAACACACAACGGAAAGAAATGCAAAACCTCTTGACTTGGGAAAAGCATGAACTCGTAGAGCAAAATGGACACCGTCAACAAACTTGGAGTGCTTGGGTATGGTTAGGAGTGCGCTGACTTTTCTAGGCTGCCCTATCTATGTTTCCTGGCAAAATACATGGGAAAATCCCATTGGAGGAAAATTCCACTTAGGGTTAGGGTTAGGTCACCATGAACTCACAGAGCAAAATGGACATTGCCAACAAACTCTGAATGCTTGGGTATGGTTAGGAGGGCACTGACTTTTCTAGGCTGCCCTATCTATGTTTCCTGGCAAAATTCATGGGAAAATCCCACTGGAGGAAAATTCCACTTAGGGTTAGGGTTAGGTCACCATGAACTCGTAGAGCAAAATGGACATCGCCAAGAAACTTGGAGTGCTTGGGTATGGTTAGGAGGGCACTGACTTTTCTAGGCTGCCCTATCTATGTTTCCTGGCAAAATACATGGAAAAATCCCATTGAAGGAAAATTCCACTTATTCTATTCTATTCTATTCTATTCTATTCTATTCTATTCTATTCTATTCTATTCTATTCTATTCTCTATTCCATTCTAATTCTAATTCAATTCTAATTCAATTCTAATTCAAATTCTATTCTATTCTATTCTATTCTATTCCATTCCATTCCATTCCATTCCATTCTATATCCTAATATGGCACACTCACCCCTTCGCAACAGGCCAGCTTCTAACCCAATAGCCATTTTGTAGATGCCCACAACATGATCTCAAAAGGCCAAATATGCCCATTTTGGGGAGAGACTCTGACTGAGAGCCCATCTTCAAAAGTCAGCCCAGAGGCTTGGTCTCCCTCCACCTGAAAGGGCAGGAGATCAAAGGGATACTTACTTGAGTATTTTCATAGAAAAGAACGTCAGGCACTTTCATGCTCTCGTCGGGGTTGTAAACCGGAATTTGGACACTTCCAATCCTGAGGACTCCTGACTTGATTTCACCTGGATGTGCACACAAATCAAGGATGGTGACTTTCTGCCCAGATGGGCACAGCTCTTGGCATTCGAAATGCCACTGAAATACTTCATTTTGGAAAGTCCTCTGAGAAAGACTGCGAAAGTGGCTTTTGAAATGGGACTTGGCTATACTGTGTTTCTCCCAAATATAAGACCCCGCCGAAAAATAAGCCCTAGCATGATTTTTCAGGATGCCCACCCAAAAAATAAGCCCCAGTTAAGATTGTCAGCCAGACTGAAGCATTTAGTATTGTATTTAAGCCCTAACCGGAAAATAAGCCCTAATGCTTAATTAATTTAAGACCAGGTCTTATTTGGGGGGAAATACGGTAGATGCATTTTGGTGTCTGCTTTGTTTGCTTTTAGATATTAGCTTGATGTTTGTCTACCTAACTCTGGGTCTTTTAGAAAACAAAGATGTAACCGTGATTTGTTCTATTCTATCCTATCCTATCCTATCCTATCCTATCCTATCCTATCCTATTCTATTCTATATTTTCTATTCTATTCTATTCTATATTTTCTATTCTATTCTATTCTATTCTATTCTATTTTTTCTATTCTATTCTATTCTATTCTATTCTATCCTATTCTATTCTATCCTATGCTATTCTATATTTTCTATTCTATTCTATTCTATTCCATTTTATATTTTCTATTCTATTCTATTCTATTCTATTCTATTCTATTCTATTCTATTCTATTCTATTCTATCCTATCCTATTCTATATTTTCTATTCTATTCTATTCTATCCTATCCTATCCTATGCTATTCTATATTTTCGATTCTATTCTATTCTATTCTATTCTATATTTTCTATTCTATTCTATATTTTCTATTCTATTCTATTCTATTCCATTCCATTCCATTCCATTCCATCCCATCCCATCCCATCCCATCCCATCCCATCCCATCCCATCCCATTCTATTCTCCCTTCACCTTACATTTGTTCCCTACTACTTGCTTTTGCATTTTCGTATTTTATACTATACTTTCCTTGCAATCCCAGTTATGGAATTTCCTGGCATAGAAATCTGCAAAAATTGCAGCTGGCATGACACTAACCAAATTACAGTACTCTAAAAAAAATGAAGCAAGTCCCTAGGAAGCCTCAGAACCTTTTGGTTGCTAATGGGTGAAACAAGATTCCCGAGTTAGAAGTAGGACAGAATCGGGCCCAGTTTGCACGCGTACAATTTAATTTAACAGGAAAAAAAGAAAAGAAAGAAAAATACCAAGAGCTTACAGCTATAGTCTCTTCCCTCCGTTTTCTGGATATCGGCAGAGCTTGATTCGATCTCGGCATCCAGCAGGTTTTTATGTAAGGCAGATTTGGCGAGGTTGGGTAAAAACCTAGATACCACAAGAAAAAAAGGGGGAGGTTATTTCACAGAGAGAAAAAAGTCTGTTCTGTAGACTTCTTAGAGGTGACCAGATCCTATAGTGATCTTGCCAGCCGTGTGCTGCAGCTGCCAAAAAAGCCAACACAGTGCTGGGCTGCATTAACAGAGGGATAGAATCAAGATCACGTGAAGTGTTAATGCCGCTTTACAAGGCCTTGGTAAGGCCACACTTGGAATACTGAGTCCAGTTTTGGTCACCACGATGTAAAAAAGATATTGAGACTCTAGAAAGAGTGCAGAGAAGAGCAACAAAGATGATCAGGGGACTGGAGGCTAAAACATATAAGGAAAGGCTGCTGGAATTGGGTATGTCTAGTTTAATGAAGAGAAGGACGAGGGGGGACAGGATAGCAGTCTTCCAGTATCTCAGGGGCTGCCCCAAAGAAGAGGGAGTCAAGCTGTTCTCCAAAGCGCCTGAAGGCAGGACAAGAAGCAACGGATGGAAACTAATCAAGGAGAGAAGCAACCTGGAACTAAGGAGAAACTTCCTGACAGTGAGAACAATTAACCAGTGGAACAACCTGCCTCCAGAAGCGGTGAATGCTCCAACACTGGAAGTTTTTAAGAAGAGACTGGACAGCCATTTGTCTGAAATGGTACAGGGTTTCCTGTCTGAGCAGGGGGTTGGACTAGATGACCTCCAAAGTCCCTTCCAACTCTGCTATTCTATTCTATTCCATTCCATTCCATATTTTCTCTTCTCTTCTCTTCTCTTCTCTTCTCCTCTTCTCTATTCCATTCCATTCCATATTTTTTCTATTCTATTCTATTCTATTCTATTCTATTCTATTCTATTCTATTCTATTCTATTTTATTCTATTCCATTCCATATTTTTTCTCTTCTCTTCTCTTCTCTTCTCTTCTCTTCTTCTCTATTCCATTCCATTCCATATTTTTTCTATTCTATTCTATTCTATTCTATTCTATTCTATTCTATTCTATTCTATTCTATTCTATTCTATATTCCCTACTACTTGCTTTTGCATTTTCATATTTTATACTATACTTTAAGTTATAAGCTGACACAATTGTTTTGATGCAACTGCGGTCGAGGGCATCCTGGAGGTTGAGATGAATCACAGCCAACTGAAAAAACGTTTCTTGTCCATATCTTCCAAACAACGAGGAAATTAATGACAGACTTCCAGACTTGAGATTAAAAAACAAAAAAAACGCCTGCCCAAAAGAAAACACTTCCAAAAAAAATCCTACCTTGAAAGACAAGCTTTATTGATAGCGTGGTGGAGACTTTCATCCGGATAATGAGATAGACGCCGGCAGATCCTCAAGAGCTGGCGGGTAGATAAGGAGGAGGCCAGGGATTGTGCCTGTTAATGAGAAATGAATTTAATTTCCTTTATCTTCCCCTGTGAAAGACGAGAGACGGTTCTTTCAAAACGTGCAATGCTTGGCAGAAGAAATCTTTCCCAGTCTGATGCCCTCCAACGGCCTTCAACGCCCGTAGAGGACTCCCTATATCAGTGGTGGAGAACCTATGGCACGGGTGCCAGAGGCGGCACTCAGAGCCCTCTCTGTGGGCACGCGCACCGTCGCCCCAGTCCTAGGCCTTCAGCTGGGTTTTATAAAACCTTTTTGCTTTAGGCCTCCACCGCCGTGTACAAAAAAAAAAGGTTCAATCAATCAGTCAATTTCAACTTCTCACAGGGGAAAAAAAGATCTTGCAAAGTTGGAATTGATTGATTGAACTTTTTAGTCCCACCCAGTCTGCGGTTACCACCGCAGCCACGCCCACCCAATTGGCCACACCCACCCAATGAGCCACGCCCACCCGGCACCCGACGATGCCTAAGTGGGTTTTGGGTTGCAGTTTGGGCCCTCGGTCTCGAAAAGGTTCGCCATCACTGATATAGGGCAGCGATGGCGAACTTTCTAGAGACCGAGTGCCCAAACTGCAACCCCAAACCCACTTATTTATCGCCGGGGGCCAGGTGGGCGTGGCCCACAGGGTGGGCGTGGTTGTGGGGGTCCTGGCAGACTGGGTGGGTGTGGCCAAGGTGGGCGCGGTCACCTCGATGTTGTTCATGGGGAGGGACACCTGTGGGGGCCGGAAAGGATAGGGGGAGATCCAGGGGGTCTCTGGCAGGTGGGGCGGTGGGCAGGAGGCTCGTCCTGCAGGGTAAGGCAAGGCAGGCCGAGGGTGCCATTGTCGCCGGGCAAGGCGAGGCAGGGGCGTCCGCTGTCTAACACTGTCGGGCCCCGCACACAGAGGCCAACGAGCGCATGGGGGCCGACAGTGTCCGTCAGCAGCCACAGCCTGCCGGCCCCTCGATTGGCGCACTCTGGGGCTCCGCAGCCCACCGCCAGCAGTTCAGAGAAGCCGCCTCTGAGCTGGATGGCCGGCCGACAGCTGAGGAGGTGGTGCAGTGGGTTGTGCCCGGGAAAAGGAGCGCATGCGAGGCCAGGAGGGATGGGACGCGGGGGCGGAGGGAAACCAGCCGTGCTGGGATGCATCCGGCCACGTGGGACCTCGGCGAGTTAGTGGGCAGCTGGTTGAAGAGGGATGGTTGCCATCTCAGGGGCATGGCATGCGTGCCCACAGAGTGGGCTCTGCATGCCGCCTCTGGCACGCGTGCCATAGGTTCGCCACCACTGTCCTAGTCTCTCCTTAAAAATCTCCAGTGATGGAGCGCCCACGATTTCTGGGGGTAAGGCAAGTGTTTTCTGCCCGGAGGCCCTTCCTGACGCCACACGGATGCACCGCCGCTAATCAACTGTCATTAACTAGGATGTGGAATCAGAGTTTAAAGCTAAGTAGCCGCAGCATTAACGACCAGGGAATGCGATGCTTCATTACCGCTGGGGCGGCCGAGAGTCTTTCTCCCACAGAGAAGCAAAACTGGGATGAAAATGGAAGGGATTACAAAAAATATATATATACAGGAACCAAATCTGTTTTCTGTGGCTTGCACAGCTGACGGGTTAAGCATGCATTGGCTTCAAATCTGGGGGGTAAACCCAGCTGGGTGAGATTAATGTCTTATTAAGCAGCCCAGCATCGCCAGACAGATGGTGCAAGCTGGGAACGGAAAAGGAATAAAGGAAATTCAACGCAATTTTGTCTGCTCCTCTCAAATATCAGCCGAACTGGAAAGTTTGCTACGAAAGAGCAACGCTGTAGCCGCAACTGATAAGTCCTCCAGTTACGACCGCAACGGAGCCCCAAAATTTATGTGGCTAAATGAAACGTTTGTTAAAGTGAGTTTTTTGCCCCATTGGACACCTTGCCTTGCCACGGCTGTTCAGTGAATCTGTGATGACCCAGGGCACAGCAGCGAGGCAATGCAGTCAGCTGGCAATTCAACCCATCCTTTAATTGCTCCAAATTTTCCCCAAATGTTCCCACGTTTCTGGCAAGCCCCAGAACAAAGTAAGACACACACACCTCTGGCTGCAAGGAGTTTCATATATCGTCTGATTAGGAGAGGAATTTACTCAAGGTCACGGAGATAACAAGGAATGACACGTACATCATAAACCTAATGAGTCTGTGTGAAGACACGCTTGCCTGAGCAGTTTCAAAAGGGAAGCCACAATATAGTCTGAGATCTTTGAACATCCAAGCAATGTTGTCAGCCAGTCCAATGGTCAGAGTTTCCGGGTTTCCAAGCAGAAGTCACAGAACAAGAGATCAGCAACAATACACACAACACTCCAAGGAATCAGCATTTGTTCCTGACAAATGCCTCTCCCCACAGGGTCTGCTTAAGTCTCATTCTCCAGGTGTGCCTTGTGGAGAGGGGCAGGATGCTCTCCTCCCGAGTAGTTGAGCCTGCCTGCGTTGTTCCCTCCTTCTCTCCACTCTCCGTGCTCTAGGATCAGGAGGGGGTGGCCGTTGCTCATCGCCTGAACTCTGCCTCTCCTGTTCATCTTGTCCCACTCTTGAAGGGCCCTGGCCTGCCTCGGCCTGCTCTTCCCCACATTCCTCTGAAGCCACAGACACCTCTCCCTCGACCTCCATAGGGTCCCGTTCCAGCTCACTTTCCTCCGCATATTCAGGCTCCGACGGAGGCATGACAGAATCATTGCATTCGTTCAGCTAGTAACACGGTTGTTAAGTGAACCTGGATTCCCCATGGACTTTGCTTGTCAGAAGATCGCAAAAGGGAGGATCACTTGACCCCGGACAGTGCAACCGTCATAAATATGAATCACTTGCAAAGGATCTGGATTTTGATCATGTGACCCTGGCGATGCTGCAACGGTCGTTAAGTGTGAAAAAAGGGCGTAAGTCAGTTGTAACTTTGAATGGTCTGCTGTAACTCGAGAACTACTTGTATCATGTCATCCCTTTATGGAGATTCTCAATCATCCAAGTCATATCTCGGAGTCCTAGTGGACAATCATTTAAATGGGAGCCAGCCGTGTGCTGAAGCTGCCAAAAAAGCCAACACAGTGCTAGGCTGCATTAACAGAGGGATGGAATCACGATTATGTGAAGGGTTAATTCCACTTTACAAGGCCTTGGTAAGGCCACACTTGGAATACGGCATCCAGTTTTGGTCACCGCGATGTAAAAAAGATGCTGAGACTCTAGAAAGAGTACAGAGAAGAGCAACAAAGATGATTAGGGGACTGGAGGCTAAAGCATGTAAGGAACGGTTGCTGGAATTGGGGATGTCTAGTTTAATGAGGAGAAGGACAAGGGGGGACATGATAGCAGCCTTCCAATATCTCAGGGACTGCCCCAAAGAAGAGGGAGTCAAGCTCTTCTCCAAAGCGCCTGAAGGCAGGACAAGAAGCAACGGGTGGCAACTGACCAAAGAGAGAAGCAACCTGGAACTAAGGAGAAACTTCCTGACAGTGAGAACAATTAACCAGTGGAACAACCTGCTTCCAGAAGCTGTGAATGCTCCAACACTGGAAGTCTTTAAGAAGAGACTGGACAGCCATTTGTCTGAAATGGTATAGGGTTTCCTGCCTGAGCAGGGGGTTGGACCAGATGACCTCCAAGGTCCCTTCCAACTATTATTATTATTATTATTGTTGTTGTTGTTGTTGTTGTTATATTTGTTCCCAGAAGTGCTTTTCTGAAAAGCAACAGGACTTTCTTAATCCCCCCCCCCCTTAAAAACATTTCACCTCTCATCCAAGGAGCTTCTTATTTTGAACTGAGGAAGCTTCTCGGAAGAGAAGCGAAACGCTTTCAAAGAAAAAAAAATCCGAGAAAGTACAATTGCCTTTTGGGGAAGAAAAAAAAAAAGCACCTTTGGCCCAATCTGCCTTAATTAGCTATTATAATTATGTCAACAGAGGAAAAGCCAATATTCCCACCGGGACGGGAACGTTTCCTGAATTTGTTCAGGAATTTGATTTTTCTCTCCTCTTAAGACAGAAATGAAAACAAAACACGGCATTCGAAGACAATTCATGAACACCAGGAATATCCAATCTTGGCAATTTGAAGACTTGTGGACTTCCACCGCTGGCTGGGGGATTCTGGCAGGTGGAGTCCTCAGGTCTCAAACTTGCCACGACTGGAACAGCCCTGACCTAGACAGTTTCCAACATGTATTGTTGTTGTTAGTTGAGAAGTCGTGTCCGATCCATCGCGACCCCATGGACCACGTTCCTCCAGGCCTTCCTGTCCTCTGTCATCTTCTGGAGTCCATTGAAGCTCACACCTTCTGCTTCAGGGACTCCATCCAGCCACCTCCTTCTCTGTCGTCCCCTTCTTCAGAACGGGAGGTAGAAAGGGTCGTAGTCCGAGAAGAGGTCCCTCAGGAAGGAAGAGTAATCCACCGGCTTCATGAACTCAAAGTTGAAGTCCTAGACCGGAAGAGTTCTCGTCAGTCCCAACTAGAGGAGGTCCGGAAGGACAGGAGATGGTAGAAGACCTCAGGTAACTTCGAGTACGGAGGACGAAGTCCCACTCCATCCAGCCACCTCCCTCTCTGTCATCCCCTTCTTCTCTTGCCCTCCATCTTTCCCAGCATCAGGCTCTTCTCCAGGGAGTCCTTCCTTCTCATTGGGTGGCCAAAGTACTTGAGTTTGAACTTCAGGATCTGGCCTTCTCAAGAGCAGTCGGGGTTGATCTCCTCCAGGACTGACCGGTTGGATCGCCTTGCAGTCCAGGGGACTCGCAGGAGTCTTCTCCAGCCCCATAATTCAGCTCAAAGAAATCTAAACTCGTTGATATCCCACAGAAAGATTCAATGCGAGGACCTGGATCCACGTTTAACGGGGAGAGCCATCGGCACACTGAGCTGGCAACCGCATTTGTGAATCAGCACACATCTGGAAGCTTGCAAATCTTACTTTTTTCCCCCCTCTAGGTACCTAAGGCATGAAGTTCAATTGACAGCAAAAGCAAGCTATTTTTATCTCTCTCTCTTTTTTTTTTTCCTGTGGATGCTTTGTCGCTATTCATCTGTAAGAAGCATTTCCCTCTCGGTCTAAATGTGACTCATTTTGATGTGATAGCAGCCTCTGGACATTTTGCCATTTTTAAGAAAAACTGTACTGAGAAAAACCTACTTTTCAGACCGACGCCCTGTAAACAATTTGGACACGAAACGGAATTGACGTGAAGCGCCGCGTGGATCTTGCGACACTGAGCGAGATTATTAACACTCTTTTTTTAAAAATGGTATCATATTCTTTATCTTGTTCTTCCAGTCTTCCCATTTATATATCTGATTTTTTTTTTTTTTCTAATTTACTAATCCAATCTTTCAATTCCATCTTAGGGAATTTCTCCATTTCTACCACCGGCGTTAAAGGAGAAATTCCTGGCATTAACTGATATCTCCATTTATTCCATCAAATTTTTAAAAAAGGGATTTTGAATTCTCTTAACAGTTTTTTTAAATATCCTTTTTAAACCAATATGTTTCTATAGGATCGCCTATTTCCCTTAATTCCTTCAATTCTATATCGCTCCATAATAAATCTCTATGTACTGCTATAATATCTGGGACCACCCTTAATTGATTAGCTACCCAATTTGGAGGGGATAAGGGGCACAATTGAAATATATTGTATGTTGTTAGTTGTTATATGAGAAGAAATATAGGTAATAAAAATGGTCTCCGGGGTGTGGGTGCACTGTAGTATTCGCATTTTTTTTTATCGTTTTTTTATTTAGATTTGTATGTGTTGTGTTATTTGTATTTGAATGAAATAAAAATTAAAAAACACTTTTTTTTCTTCTTAGAACAGTGATGGCGAACCTTTTAGAGACCGAGTGCCCAAACTGCAACCCAAAACCCACTTATGCATCGTCGGGTGCCGGGTGGGTGTGGCCCATTGGGTGGGCGTGGCCCATTGGGTGGGCATGGCTGCGGTGGTAACAGCAGACTGGGTGGGACTAAAAAGTTCAATCAATCAATTCCAACTTTGCAAGATCTTTTTTTTCCCGCAAGAAGTTAAAATTGACTGATTGTACCTTTTTTTTTTTTGCACACGGCGGCGGAGGCCTAAAGCGAAAAGGTTTTATAAAACCCAGCTGAAGGCCTAGGACTGGGGCGACAGTGCGTGTGCCCACAGAGAGGGCTCTGAGTGCCGCCTCTGGCACCCGTGCCATAGGTTCACCACCACTGGCATAGAACAATGTATAAAATAAACGAACGTTAAAGGGTTTATATTCCTTGCCGTCATCTGGTCATTTGCACCCTCTCCGAGAGTCGTTGAGGCCACTGGGGCAGATAAACAGATAAACCTCCAATTGGCCTCAATGACTCTCAGAGAGAGTACTAATGACCAGATGACTGCAAGGAATGTAAATCCTTCCGTCCTCCACCCTCCAGTCAGAACCGAAGAAGCTTCTTGGATGAGAAGCGAAACATCTTCAAGGAAAAGCAAAGAAAGTCCAGCTGCTTTGGAAAAAGCACCTTTGGGACAACAGGAGTGGTGTCAACGCTGCTAACGTTGAATGTTTTTGCTTTGACAACAGTTAAAGATGCAGCCATTTTCCTCTTATGTTTTACTTTTAGAGTTAGATGATGCTGGCGGGGGGAGGAATGTGCACTAGATAGACATAACAATACTGGGCCTAGGGTGAGAACCAAGGTTATTGAAACAAGAGATGATAAGAATTGGCGGGCTGGAGAACAGGAGGGAAAGCCTGCATTTCAAGCTAATTGGGGAATGTGATTTATGACGGTTAATTGGAGTAAGGAATTGTGCTCTTGATACTATGGGCTCAGGGGAGGGGAATCCAGTTTTTGGCTTCGACTGTGTTAGTGCCGATGCCCTGCTACTCAAATAAAGTTTCTTTAAGGTAAACAATGCCTCCAAGTTCTTCCGAAGACTTTCATCGGTCGGAACCATGACAAGTGGACTTTTAGGGATTTGACGATGGAAAAGCAAGACAAAGGATCAAACGTGGAAACGTCAAAACTCACGGTGGGATCGTTGGTCTCACGAAGCTTGTGCGTTAACTTCAGCAGCTTCTCCACCGAGGCCCGGGCTACATTTGGAACCTGAAACAAATAATGCATAAGCCTCCTTCTGTGCCGACCCTGGTGTAGACAAATCCACACACACACACAAAACCTCAAAAGGGCACAAGGAGATTTAAGAGAAGCGTCAAGGAATGTGGGACAAAAGTTAATGCAAACAAATGAACGTGGAGAAGACCAGCGAACACTTAATATACTGAAAAGAGGAGAAATTGAATATAGCAATAACAATAGCACTTAGACTTATATACCAGTTCATAGTGCCTTACAGCCCTCTCTAAGTGGTTTACAGAGTCAGCCTGTTGTCCTTAACCATCTGGGTTCTCGTTTTACCGACCTCGGAAGGATGGAAGGCTGAGTCAACGTTGAGCCGGTCAGCATCGAACTGCTGGCAGTGGGCAGTGTTAGCCTGCAATACTGCATTCTAACCACTGCGCCACCACAGCTCCTTCCTTCCTTCCTTCCTTCCTTCCTTCCTCCCTCCCTTCCCACTTACCAACAGCACTTAGATTTATATACCACTTCACAGTGCTTTACAGCCCTCTCTAAGGGGTTTACAGCATATTTGCTCCCACCAATCTGGGTCCTCATTTTACCGAACTTGGAAGGATGGAAGGCTGAATCAACCTTGAGCCAGTCAGGATCAAACCCCTGACTGTGGGCAGAGTTAGCCTGCAATAGCAATAGTGCGATGATTTGTCACGTCCGTTCGTTTTCACTGCAGTTGTAACTTCGAACAGCCGCTCAACAAATTGTAAGTTGTAAATCAAGGACTACATGTAATTCAGCTTCTCGTGCGTGTATGACTTTGCCGTGACTCATTGTGCAAAACAGAGAGGAAGACGAACAGGGTCAACGGTGACTCAAACGTCAAATCTCTGGAGTGGCTTACCATCTCTTTAATCACTTTAATTTCTTCGTTCTTGCTTAGCGGCTTCATATAATGGAAAAAGAACAGGGTCAAAAGCTCTGGGCCCAACCACTGCTGGGTGGTACTTCCAACGGAAGGCGGTTCTGCCAACGCGACCACTCGGAAGGAAGGGTGGATGGGAAAAATAGCCCTAGGAGAAAAAGAATGTAAAATAACAATATTGAGTTGTTTTGCCTTGCCAAGAACCGAAGGGCATCTGAATGTTGTCTAAAAGCATGACAGTTAGGGCAAAGAATACACATTAAGTTCTAATTAAACTGATTTATTTCTCAAATCTATAGGCAAGAATCCAGTCAACTAACGGTCAGCATTAAATTGGCGCGAGATAAAGAGTTAATGGAATTCAAGAGGAATTGGATTTAGAGCATTTGTGGGAACGTAAGGATTCCATGTTGATTCCTCTCTTGACTCCGACCCCAGGTTCTGCCTATCCTTCTCCTCCAGGTGTTCAGTTTCTGCATTTCTGTTCTGGGTCCCCAAATAAATACCCAAGCTAGCATTTCCCCCCCCCCCCCATACAACTTACTAGCCTGAATTGATTCGTCTAACCAGGCGTAAGGATATTAGATCAGAATTAAACCCTTACCTACGCATGCAATCGCTCTTTGCTGTCTTTAACCCCGATTCACCCGGGAGATTTCCCTTCACTACAAGATTACCGAGAATTAATGATGCCTAATTAATTGGAGAAAGCCAGAGCAGTAAGCAGACATGACGCATTTACTCGAGCCAAGCGTGCTCGCCTGCTAATTGTAAATTTTGACTAAAAGAAGACTTTCTGTTTCTTTGCCAGTTCACCCAACAGAGTTGTGTACTGCGAGGCAAAAGATTTAGTCCAACTTTGGTCTGCAGGAATAATGTGAAGAAGTTACACAGCAGTGAGCCCTCTTTTTTTTGGGGGGGGGGGGGAAAGCCCAAGCAAAAATGCAAAAGGGTCAACTGCCGTTTCTGAAAACGCTCCTGCAGATCAAAGCCTTGAAGTTCAAAACGGTTATTTTTAGCCGAATGTTGCAAGCCTCAAAGCTGAGCCTCTGCTGATAAACATGGAAGGGGAAAGATCAGAAAGAAACATGGGAAACGGGAACAAATGACACGGCAGCTGTCAACATCTAGAAGGGCAGCAGTGTGCCTGGCTAAGGAATTATGGGAGTTGAAGTCCACAAGTCATAAAAGGGCCAAGTTCGAACACCCCTGTCTTAAATCTAACAAACAAAATGGAGGCTGGCTGAGGAATTCTGGGAGTTGAAGTCCACGAGTCGTAAAAGGGCCAGGTTTGAAGACCCCTGTCTTAAATCTAACAAACAAAATGGAGGCTGGCTGAGGAATTCTGGGAGTTGAAGTCCACGAGTCGTAAAAGGGCCAGGTTTGAAGACCCCTGTCTTAAATCTAACAAACAAAATGGAGGCTGGCTGAGGAATTCTGGGAGCTGAAGTCCACAAGTCATAAAAGGGCCAGATTTGAAGCCCCCTGTCTTAAATCTAACAAACAAAATGGAGGCTGGCTGAGGAATTCTGGGAGCTGAAGTCCACAAGTCATCAAAGGGCCAGGTTTGAAGCCCCCTGTCCTAAATCTGACAAACATAATGGAGGCTGGCTGAGGTATTCTGGGAGTTGAAGTCCACAAGTCATCACAGGGCCAGGTTTGAAGACCCCTGTCTTAAATCTAACAAACAAAATGGAGGCTGGCTGAGGAATTCTGGGAGCTGAAGTCCACAAGTCGTAAAAGGGCCAGGTTTGAAGACCCCTGGTCCAGATCTTCCCAAAGACATACAGCAAGTCCTTTACTTTCCTCCCTCTGCCTGTTTGAAAATGCAATTCGTTTTAATAAATGTCTAGCAGGTTACCTTTGCTGCAGCTCCTCAGCTGAGATTTGAAGGTCTTCCTGTAACTTTCGGTATCTGTCTTCCCTCAATAATCTGGTACCGTCGTAAAGTGTAATCTCTCTATCGTGAATCAATCTGCAAGAGGTTTTGCGAAAGAAATAAACAAATAAACGGGGTTGTCATCAGTCTGGGTTTTCTGGGAACATATATCCAGTTTTGGTCCCCACGATGTAAAAAAGATGTGGAGACTCTGGAAAGAGTGCAGAGAAGAGCAACAAAGATGATTAGGGGACTGGAGGCTAAAACGTACAAGGAATGGTTGCTGGAATTGGGAATGTCTAGTTTAATGAAGAGAAGGACGAGGGGGGACATGATAGTGAGTTCCCCTGAAAAGCTTGATTGGTTTTTTTTTTTTTTTGCAGACTTTTCATGACCCAACTAGGTAACATGATCAGTGCTAGAGGGAGGAGGAAGAGGAGGAGGAAGAGGAGGAAAATTGTGGGGTCTTTGGTGCTTTCTGAGCTTGGTTGTTTTCTTGCAAACTTTTCATGACCCAACTAGGTAACATAATCAGTGCTAGAAGGGAGGAGGAGGAAGAGGAAGAGGAGGAGAACTGTGGGATCCTTGGTGCTTTCTGACCTTGGTGGTTTTCTTGCAGACTTTTCATTATCCAAACTAGGTAACATAATCAGTGCTAGAAGGGAGGAGGAGGAGGAGGAGGAGGAGGAGTTCTTCTTCTTCTTCTTCTTCTTCAAGAAGAAGAAGAAGAAGAAGAAGAAGAAGAAGAAGAAGAAGAAGAAGAAGAAGAAGAAGAAGAAGAAGAAGAAGAAGAAGAAGAAGAAGAAGAAGAAGAAGAAGAAGAAGAAGAAGAAGAAGAAGAAGAAGAAGAAGAAGAAGAAGAAGAAGAAGAAGAAGAAGAAGAATAGGAGGACTGTGGAATCCTTGGTGTTCTCTGAGCTTGGTTGTTTCCTTGCAGACTTTTCATGACCCAGCTAGGTAACATCATCAGTACTGATGACGTTACCTAGTTTGGATAATGAAGCATCGGCAAGAAAACCACCAAGCTCAGAGAGCACCAAGGACCCCACCTATTCTGCACACGTCTTGCAATTACGCTCCAACAAGGCCCGTTCTGCCTCTTCTCAGATGGAAGAGTGAACCTGACCACAGGCTGTGCACGCGGCTCAATGCTTCGTAGCATTCCACAAAGCTCCCCACCACGGCTGCGATACCTTTGGAGGACGGCTAGCGTGCCTGGGTTGACCCGGTGAATGCCATCCAGAATGACCAGCTTCCCCTGGAGGGCCGCGGTGACCAGGGGAGAAGGCCTCCAGGAGGTGTCCCCGTTGGGCAGAGTGTACCTTTGCTGCAGAAGGTCTCGCGCTGTCATATCCTGGGAACAATGAGAAGAGCACCGCGACCGCAGTCAAACTCAGCTAGATTTGGCTGTCCCAAAAAAAGGTGCTTTTTCCAAGAGGAAACTGGACTTTCTTTGTTTTTTCCTTGAAGATGTTTCTCCTCTCATCCAAGAAGCTTCTTCAGCTCTTGATTGGATGGTGGAGGACGGAAGGATTTACGTTCCTCGCCGTCATCCGGTCATTTGCATTCTCTCCGAGAGTCGTTGAGGCCACTGGGGCAGATAAACAGATAAGCCTCCAAGTGGCCTCAACGACTCTCAGAAAGAGTACTAACAACCAGATGACTGCAAGGAATGTAAATCCTTCCGTCCTCCACCATCCAGTCAGAGCCGAAGAAGCTTCTTGGATGAGAAGCGAAATGTCTTCAAGGAAAAACAAAGAAAGTCCAGTTGCCTCGTGAAAAAAGCACCTTTGGGACAACCAGGACTGGGACGATGGAGAATCTCCAGAGCCATCTAGATTTAGCTGCCAATGCAGAATTCTTTAAACAAATCGTGGGCTCAAACACTTAGAAAAAGAGTCTTCACTATTTCAGCCAGGTATCTATCTTCGGATAACACAATGCCTGGAAATATTTCTTAAGAGATGTTCTAGGTTTCTAGAAAAATCTAGCACAACTAGACATTTTTTTCTGTGGACATGTCAAACGATTGACCTATGAATAGTCACCTCAGCTGAGTATACAGGTACTCCTCAACTTATAACCATTCACAGCTAACCAGCTTGTGTAATGTAAGCTGTAAGCTGTAATGTAACAATGAGAATGACTCAGCAGGGTCTGTGTCCTTTGAAGAGCCTTTATATAAAGGGACGTGTTCTCGCTCTTCCGTTTCCTGCTGTAATTGTGGCTTGTTGGATCCTGCTGTATCAGCACGAGTATATATATATTGTTCCTGGTGTGTGACATTGTAGACAGTGTAGGATAAACCGCCATTTAATATAAATATAAACCACTGTTTACTGTGCTTATTCCTGCATTATCTCAGCGCAATAAGACTGTACACGCTCAATTAGGAATCAATTATGGGAAAGAGAATGAATATTGCACGTATTGACAGTGGCGAAAATAGTATTTGCCCAACTTTGGAAAAATGAAGGTTTACCACCTGACCAGACTATAATTACTAAAATCTTAGAATGCGCAGAAATGGATAGATTAACTTTAGAGATCAAAGAAAAAGAAGGCTCTATCTATTTTAAAACATGGGAAAATGTTTATCAATGGTTGGCAATACGATAGAGCAAGAAAAGACTCTGAAATTAAATTGGATGAATGTGATTTTAAGCATTAGTGATTATAATTAATTAGTATTTCATTAATTATCCTTATTTAGCAAGACGAATCATATTTATTTACTATCCTTTATTGTTATGATTATTGTTAACCCAGTTTATGATAACTGTTTAGTATTATATAAGTGATCTTTATTCAACATTTATACCCGGACGGTAATTTGCTTGCGAAGCGTGGAATTTTTGTTGGGGGTAACCCCATCATTGTACCTATCCTTAATCCATTCCCAATCCCCTAGTCCAGTGGTGGCGAACCTATGGCACGGGTGCCAGAGGTGGCACTCAGAGCCCTCTCTGTGGGCACGCGCACTGTCGCCCCAGTCCTAGGCCTTCAGCTGGGTTTTATAAATCTTTTCGCTTTGGGCCTCTGCCATCGTGTGCCAAAAAAAAATCAGTCAATTTCAACTTCTCGTGGGAAAAAAAAAGATCTTGCAAAGTTGGAATTGATTGATTGAACTTTTTAGTCCCACCCAGTCTGCCGTTACCACTGCAGCCACGCCCAGGCAATGGGCCACACCCACCCAATGAGCCACACCCACCCGGCACTCGACGATGCATAAGTGGGTTTTGGGTTGCACTTTGGGCACTCGGTCTCTAAAAGGTTCACCATCACTGCCCTAGTCCTACCCTTTCCTATACCCGCAGCGATCCCATCCCTTTCCTATCCTTATAAAACCTAATAAAATATTTATATATATAAAAAAAGCCTATGCACGCTCTGATATATTATCATCATCATCATCATCATCATTATTATAAATGGCCGAGGCCGGAGAAGCATGATACAATTCACCAAGTATAGAATTTACCTGATACAGCATGATGGGTTCTATGTGATATCCTAACAGGGCCGCAAAGGCTTTAGCCACAACCGTTTTGCCGCAACCCTGCGCGGAGAGAAGGGAGAGAAAAGGGTTCGAAACGGTCGCGCAAAGAAGCGCTTCGATTGGAGAAGCGGCAAAGGCTCCTCCGTCGATGAACGTGTTTTAGGGTGCTTACCTTCTGTCCGATCAAGCAGACGTCTTTAACCATGTGAGACTGCATCATCTCGGCCAGCAGCCGTTCGTGGCTGAACGTTCGGACAAAGCCTTCGGTCCCCGGACTCGGGCCGGAGAGCTGAGCCCCAGCAGGGACCTGCAAAGAGAGGTCGTGATTGGCACCGTGAGGCGGGACGGGGGGGTGGGGGGTGGGGGGAGAGGCCCGCCCGGCATCTCTTAGGCCACGAACGTGACGCCGAACGCTCGGGGAGACCTGGCCACAGAGCCGGCCTTCGGACGCCTGGCTCATGGCTGTCCCGTTTTGGCTCCTCTGCCACTCAACCAAACTGGCTGCGATAGCCGGGCTCTGACAAAGAGTGCCTATTCTTTATTTAACTAATTTATTTGTCTATTTACTTATTTAGGGAGGGAGGGGATGGGAGGAAGGAAAGGAGGGAGGGAGAAAGGGAGGGAGAGAGGGAGGGAGGGAGAAAGGAGATGGAATGGAGGGAGACAATGGGAGGGAAGGAGGAAGGGAGGAAGGGAGGAAGAAAGGGAGGGAGAGAGGAAGGAGATGGAAGGAAGGAGGGCAATGGGAGGGAGGAGATGGATGGATGGATGGATGGAAGGAAGGAAGGAAGGAAGGAAGGAAGGAGAGCAATGGGAGGGAGGGAGGAGATGGAAAGAAGGAGGGAAGGAGGAAGGGAGGGAGGGAGGAAGAAGATGGAATGGAGGGAGACAATGGGAGGGAAGGAGGGAGGAAGGGAGGAAGAAAGGGAGGGAGAGAGGAAGGAGATGGAAGGAAGGAGGGCAATGGGAGGGAGGGAGGAGATGGATGGATGGAAGGAAGGAAGGAGATGGAAGGAAGGAGAGCAATGGGAGGGAGGGAGGAGATGGAAAGAAGGAAGGAAGGAAGGAAGGAAGGAAGGAAGGAGATGGAAGGTGATGGGAGGGAGGGAGAGGATGGATGGATGGAAGGAAGTAAGGGGGGGGAGGGAGGGTATGGATGGATGAAAGAAAGGAGGAAATGGAGAGAGGGAGGGAGGAAAGAAAGGAGAAGGGAGGGAGGGAGGAAGGGAAGGAAGGGAATTAGATGCAAGGAAAGGCAAAAAATAAGCCTATCCTTTTTTCTTATTAAATACATCTTTAAGTGAATACCTGGAACGTCACAGCTTCTCCAGCTATGGCGATGGTCACGTCAGCCTGCAAGCTCTTGTCACCCTCCCTCTTCGTCACGCTTATAACGTTCGTAGGGACAGAAAATTTCCTGGAATCTTGGAGTTCAAATCGCTATGGAAGAGAGAGACCCTTTATTTTTTTTCTTGCATTTTTTTTTTTGACGTGTAAAGCAACGATTACAAGTAAAGTGAGATGGTATTTTTTTCTCCCTCCAGAACCTGAGATATGTCTGATTGCGCTTGAATGAGCTCCTCCTTTGAAGAGAAGCAAGCAAACCGTGGCGTAAGAACCGAGCAGGCCAAAATAAAAATGCTCAGCTTGGAAACGGACCCCGTGAGATATACGAGGAGGTACTTGGTACATTTAAGGTGAGAAAGTCTGTCTTTTAAGAGGGAAGGAGCGGAGGCGGCAGCGCGAGGGCGACAGGAGGCTATGGAACGTCTTGGCTGCAGCCCTTTAAGTAATTTTCTTAAGTAATTTTCATCTATTATTGCCAAAGGAGATGGATTTTAAATAACTTAGGAGGATTTACAATGACATTAGAATAGAGTGAAACTTCCTTTTAATGGCTGGGGGAGGCCTATTGCACATCTCCCTCCCTCCCTCCTTCCTTTCTTTCTTCCTTTCTTTCTTCCTTCCTTCCTCCCTCCTTCCTTCCCATCGTCTTCCTCCTCTCTCTCCTTCTTCCTGTCTTCCTTCCCTCCCATCTTCCTCCCTCCCCCTACTTCCTTCCCACCTTCCTCCTTCCCTCCCTTCTTCTCTCCTTCCTTCCTTTCTTCCTTCCCTCCCATCTTCCTTCCTTTCCTTCTTCCCTCCCTTCCTCCTTCCCTCTCTCTTCCTTCCCTCCCATCTTCCTCCCTCCCTCCCTCCTTCCTTCCCTCTTCCCTCTCTCCTTCCTTCCCATCTTCCTCCTTCCCTCTCTCCCTCTTCCTGTCTTCCTTCCCTCCCATCTTCCTCCTTCCCTCCCTCCCTCCCTCCCTCCTTCCCATCTTCCTCCTTCTCTCTCTCCTTCTTCCTGTCTTCCTTCCCTCCCATCTTCCTCCCTCCCTCTCTACTTCCTTCCCACCTTCCTCCTTCCCTCCCTTCCTCTCCTTCCTTTCTTCCTTCCCTCCCATCTTTCTCCCTCCTTCCTTCCCTTTCTTTCCTTCTTCCCTCCCTCCTTCCCATCTTCCTCCTTCCCTCTCTCCCTCTTCCTGTCTTCCTTCCCATCTTCCTCCCTCCCTCCCTCCTTCCTTCCCATCTTCCTCCTTCCCTCCCTTCCTTTCTTCCTTCCCTCCCATCTTTCTCCCTCCTTACTTCCCTTTCTTTCCTTCTTCCCTCCCTCCCTCCTTCCTTCCCATCTTCCTCCTTCCCTCCCTCTCTCCCCCTTCCTTCCTTCCTTCCCTCTCAACTTCCTCCCTCGCTCCCTCCTTCTTTCCCTCTGATCTTTCTCCCTCCCTCCCATCTTCCCTCCCTCCCTCCTTTCCTGTCCTTCCTCCCTCCCTTCCCCCATCTTCCTCCTTCCTTCCCTCCCTCCCATCTCCCTAACAACTGTGGCAAGACCGGTCATAAAATGGGGTAAAACCCACTTAGTCTTGCTTAGCTACCGAACAATTGGGATCATAAGTTGAGGACTACCTGTACTTTAGCAAAATCAAATTTGGTTTCTAGCTTCGTGGCTAAGGCATTCCGAAGCCAATTCTGGCTCCCGCTTTAGACAACAGCACCATTAACATGTATATTTTATTTCAGTTATTCAGTTAGTCCATTAAGTGAAGACAAAGTCCTTCACAGAACGTGCTACACATCGTCATTATTATCTTCAAGACGTTGAACAGAATTCAATGGAGAAAAGACGAGAGGGTAATTTTAAAGCGCCGCTTTCGTCATTTTTTTTTGCCTCTTTTACCCCTGAAAACAAAAAACAAAAACTGCAAAAGCCACAGGAATAAAACGACGACGACGATCGGAATATCTATTTGGCAAAACCCCAATAACGTATTTCCAGAATAAAAAAAGCTCTTAGAATATTTCAGTTTCTAGAATGTAAAAACCAAAAAAACATATTCTGGAATAACACGGAATAACAGGGGGGCTGGGAGGTCATCTAGTCCAACCCCCTGCTCGAGCAGGAGACCCTATACTAGGGGGTAGGCAACCTCGGCTCTTTTATGACTGGTGGACTTCAACTCCCAGAATTCCTCAGCCAGCCATGCTGAGGGGAAAGGGAGAGGGTTCCAAGCTGAGCCATGCTGGCTCAGGAATTCTGGGAGTCGAAGTCCACGAGTCATGAAGGGGCCATAGTTCCTCCATGCTGGCTCAGGAATTCTGGGAGTTGAAGTCCACCAGTCATAAAAGGGGCCAAAGTGGCCTACCCCTGCCCTATACCCCATGTTTCTGTTCCAGAAAAGTCTGGAGTTCTAATCCAGGGGCTGCTATATTCTAACATATGAAAAATTTCCTACAAATTAAGAAAATAGAGATCAAGGAAGGGATATTCTCCCTGGGCTGAATTAAGTTTTCCCAGCACCATTTTTTGATTCGGTTGGTGCAGCAATTCAGTAAAAAAAAACTCACTTTCAGGGTGTCTTCAACGGCTGTCTGGCCTTCTTTTCCTAGCAAAACATTATACGGATAAAGCCAGTTGAGGATATGTTGCACTGACATCATAGGGAAGGAATTCTACGGAAGACAAAGAAGCAAAAACATAAAAAATCTCAGGCCGATGTACCTGGGAGGAGAACTAATCCGAGTCCTTTGGCTAAATATTTGCAAACTTCCAAGGTTAAACTTGTGAAGCTTATCTGTTGAGATTCCAAGTCTCTGGCAGCTTGAAGGAGAAACATCTCTAGAGATTGGGAAAGAATGAACGGGTGTTTGTGTGTTTTTTCCCTCCTTCCCTTCTCCTTCCCTTTTAAGTCGCACTTGTTCAAGGCTACATCATACCCAGCCGGAACAGATGTGTAGCTCAATATAAAGAGGCAGAAATCTAAATATGTAGATTTTACTTGGCCCTTTGATGACTTGTGGACTTCAACTCCCAGAATTCCTCAGCCAGCCTCCATTTTGTTTGTTAGATTTAAGACAGGAGTCTTCAAACTTGGCCCTTTTATGACTTGTGGACTTCAACTCCCAGAATTCCTTAGCCAGGCACGCTGGCTGAGGAATTCTGGGAGTTGAAGTCCACAAGTCATAAAAGGGTCATAGTTCCCTCACGCTGGCTGAGGAATTCTGGGAGTTGAAGTCCACAAGTCATAAAGGGGTCACAGTTCCCTCACGCTGGCTGAGGAATTCTGGGAGTTGAAGTCCACAAGTTATAAAAAGGTCATAGTTCCCTCACGCTAGCTGAGGAATTCTGGGAGTTGAAGTCCACAAGTCATAAAGGGGTCACAGTTCCCTCACGCTGGCTGAGGAATTCTGGGAGTTGAAGTCCACAAGTCATAAAAGGGCCAAGTTTGAAGACTCCTGGTTGTGAACTTCAACTCCCAGAATTCTTCAGCCAGGCACACTGTCTGAGGAATTCTGGGAGTTGAAGTCCACAAGTCATAAATGGGTCATAGTTCCCTCACGCTGGCTGAGGAATTCTGGGAGTTGAAGTCCACAAGTCATCAAAGGGCCAAGTTTGAAGACCCCTGATCTATGCCAATGATGTAAATCAAAGAAAATAACTCCGCTCCCCCACTGGAGATTTAACTTTAATGGCCAACAAACGGCCTGCAAAATCAAAGATCTACTGAATATTTAGACATGTTCCATTAAAATAAAATAAAATAAAAAGAATCAATGAAGCCTGAAATATATATCTACTGGGCAGGCGACAGAAGTGGTTTGTTGCAAAAAATAAATAAACAAACAGGTATTCCAGAAACAGTGAATGAAGATTCCCAGACATGATCAGAAGGAAGAAAAGAGTGTCTGAGTCACAAAATAGATTTTTAAAGAGGGCTCCGGATTCTAAGAACCCAAAGCATCCGGATAAATCCGAATACAGGTTAAGTCCTTGACTTACAACAGTTTGTCGTTCAAAGTTAACAACGGCACTGAAAAAAAGGGACTTCTGAGCGTTTTTCACCCTTATGACTGTTGCAGCAGCACCCACCATGTTTCAGGTGATCCAAATCCAGAGGCTTGGCAACTGGCATGTACTTATGACGGTTGCAGAGTCCCGGGGGGTCTCGTGATCCCCCTTTAATGACCTTCTGACAAGCAAAGCCAATGTTAAGCTAACTTAACGACTGCGGTGGAAGACGGTCATAAGTCTCCTTTTTTTCCAGTGCCGTTGTAACTTTGAACGGTGGCTGAATGATCGGTTGTAAACCGAGGACCCCCTTATAATGGGCACAGACCTACCAGAATCTGCACAGCAGAGGACAAACTGTCTAAGGGGAAATCGGGCAGGCCCAGCGAAGACGATTCTTGGGTGCAGAGAGTCGTGGCAAAGGACAACATCTGCGAGATTCTAGAAATAAATAAAAAAAATCAGTATTAACTTGCCTGGAAGACTTGGCACGCTTGCAATAATTTCAAAGGGCCTTTTAAGGAAGGCAAAGCTTGGTACCGGCAGTCCTCGGCTTACGGCCCGCAATGGAGCCCAAACTTTTCATCGCTAAGCAATGCAGTAAGTGAGTCGTGCCCAATCTTACGTCCTTTTTTTTTTTTTTTTGGCAGTGGTAGCAAAAAGTAACTGAGAATCTCCATAGATACTTTTAAGTACAGTATATTGATTTGAATTAAAAGTTGGTTATTGGAAGTTGGTCTAAGGGGGAAGAGAGCAGAAGACACCACCCCTGAATGAATAGAATAGAATAGAATAGAATAGAATAGAATAGAATAGAGCTGGAAGGGACCTTGGAGGTCTTCTAGTCCAGCCCCCTGCTCAAGCAGGAGAACCTATACCATCTCAGACAGGTGACAGAATAGAATAGAATAGAAAAGAAGAATGACAATAGAATAGAATAGAATAGAATAGAGCTGGAAGGGACCTTGGAGGTCTTCTAGTCCAGCCCTCTGCTCAAGCAGGAGAACCTATACCATCTCAGACAGGTGACTGTCTAGTCTCTTCTTAAAAATCTCCAGTGATGGAGCGCCCACGATTTCTGGTGGCAAGCTGGTTGATTGTCCTCACTGTCAGGAAGTTTCTCCTTAATTCCAGGTTGCTTCTCTCTTTGATCAGTTTCCAACCATTGTTTCTTGTCCTTCCCTTTGGTGCTTTGAAGAATAATGTGTCCCCCCCCTCTTCCTTGTGGCAGCCCCTCAGATACTGGAATGCTGCTATCATGTCTCCCCTATTTCTTCTTTTCTTTAGACTAGCCAGACCCAAGTCCCGCAGCCGTTCTTTGTATGTTTTAGCCTCCAGGCCTTGGATCATCTTAGTTGCTCTTTTCTGAATTTTTTCCAAACTCTCAACATCTTTTTTGTGATGTGGTGACCAAAATTGGCTGCAGTATTCCACCTGTGGTCTTACTAGGGCTTTGTAAAGCGGTACTAATACTTCGCCTGATCTTGATTCTATGCCTGTTTATACAACCCAGGATTGTGTTAGCTTTTTTGGCTGCTGCTGCACACGCCTGGCTCATAGTCAAGTGATTGTCCACTAGGACTCCAAGGTCCCTCTCACAGTCGCTGTTTTTGAGCCAGGTCTCCCCCAATCTGTATTTGTGCCTTTGGTTTTTCCTGCCTAAGTGTAGGACTTTGCTTTTCTCCACGTTGAAACGCATTTTGTTGGATAGGGCCCATTGTTCGAGTTTGTCCAGATCTTTTTGGATCCCGAGTATAAACCCTCCCGTTCCCCACCATCCAGCCGGAGCTGAAGAAGCTTCTGGGATGAGAAGCGAAATGTCTTCAAAGCAAAACCAGAAAGTCCAGTTGCCTCCTGAAAAAAAAAGCACCTCTGGGACAAGCAGCGCCTGCGTGACGGAGAACCTCCGTAGATTTTTTCCCCTCTGTATCTGAATTCAGGGAACTGTGATTTAATTTACCCCAGTTTTCGAAAAAGCTCACACGATTTAAGTCAGAGTGCACCAATTTGCAATACGAATCAGAGTCTCACGCAATCAGAATTTCAGCTCAGCCCGATTCAAGGTTTGAGGTTTGGTTTATTACAGAGTCTGTCATCCTATTCCAAATATTTAAATTCCGAGGCAACTTGAAAGAGGCGTTTCAACCCTTCCGCAGAGATTTAATGTGCCTATTTACCTTTCTGTTGACACGTTCTTTCCAATAAAGTACAGTTGGGAAAGGTGGTCCTGAAACAAAAAAGCATCACAAATCATTGCAGGAATCTTCTTGTGCGAGGATATAACCCAGGATATGATCATTTAGGTTTTAACAGGTTGGATCTGGTTTTATTGCTGACTCAAAAACGCTTCATGTACCAAAGTGCTGAGCTTCGGAAAAATGAAATCGCTTTTAATCTGGAGTACAGCTTTCTTTTTTTTAATTAATTAATGGGTTGGCCATGAAGGAATAGGTGCATTAAGCTGCAGCCAGCCTTTGAAAATTAAAATTTGCAACGTTTACTTACCTTGAAGGGTAGATAATAAACGTCTCTGGCCTGAAACCTAGATCGAAGCGGTGGGTCTAGTGGGTTGCCCACATATCGGGGTACCGGAAGCCCCAGGGCAATCACCCGGAAGTTCTCACTAACTCTAACAATCCTCCAAGAGTCCAGCTCTTCTTTGTCGTGCTCCTAAACACCGAGTAAATAAAATAAAAACTGTTTTTAAATTATTATTATTATTATTATTATTATAATTCAGCAATGGCTTCAGGGGCAGAGAATTCAATTAAGGCATGTACTGATGACGTTACTGAGTTTGCGTAATGAAAGGTCTGCAAGAAAACAAGCAAGCTCAGAGAGCACCAAGGACCCCATAAGCCTCCTCCTCTTCCTCCTCCTCCTCTTCCTCCTCCCCCTCTTCCTCCTCCTCCTCCTCCTCTTCTCCTTCTTCTGCTCCACCTCTTCTTCTCCTCCTCCTCCTCCTCCTCTTTTTCTTCTTCTTCTCCTCCTCCTCCTCCTCCCTTTCTCCTTCTCCAGAAACCCCATGCCCTTGTAATATTGATGATGTTACTCAGTTGGGTAATGAAACATCTGCAAAAAACAACCAAGCTCAGAGAGCACTGAGGACCCCACACTCCTCTTCCTCCTCCCTTCTAGCACTGATGATGTTCCCTAGTTGGGTCATGAAATGCCTGCAAGAAAACCACACAGCACAGAGAGCACCAAAGAACCCACAGTTCTCCCTCCCCTCCTGCCCATCCTCCTCCTCCTCCTTTCCTTCTCCTTCTCTTCCTCCTCTTCCTTCTCCTCAAACCCCAGTCCCTTCTAGCACTGAAGATGTTCCCTAGTCGGGTCATGAAATGCCTGCAAGAAAACATCCAAGCTCAGAGAGCACCAAGGACCCCACACTTCTCCTCCTCCTCCTTAAACCCCACTCCCTTCTAGCCCTGAAGATGTTCCCTAGCTGGGTCACGAAACGCCTGCAAGAAAACATCCAAGCTCAGAGAGAGCTCTTCCTTTCAACCCTTTAGCTACAAATATTCTCCTTTATCGGTCAACGTCAATGCATCCCGAGGGTGCACACGGCGCTAGCGTTCAGGGAGACAGAAGGCAAGGAGAGGCCACTGGGGTTAAAAGCAACCCACGCGGCAAGTCCTGGCTACGTGACAACCTGTAAAATAAACTTTCGGAAAGGTTACGCATTCCTTGGCAACGTTCGTTCGTTGAGATGCATTAAGTCCGCGCAGCCTACTCGGCTGTCAATTTTGAAGGAGCTCCGAGGCGTCTGCTTACCTTCAGCAGTTTATCGTAACGCTCGGCCGACATCAGGAACCGGCCGTCCTCCAGCTGCATTTCCCGGTTCTCCAGCAAGTTGTTCAAGACGGGCAGGACGTTCCGCTCCGCCTTCTCCAGGCCTTCCAGAACCAGGATCCGACCTTCCGTAGCGGCCCGGACCGCACACTTAGGAATCAAAACGAAAATCAGCACCGGGGAGAGGAACAGCCGGGGGTAGTTCACAAAAGGACTTGACAGAGAAGACCTCTGGATCTTATTCAGCTTGCCCCCACCCAGATCGAGAACAGAGGCATTCGTTCGTTCATTCATTCATTCATTCACAGGGGGGTGGACTAGAGGACCTCCAAGGTCCCTTCCAGCTCTATTCTATTCTACTTTATTCTATTCTCCTTCTCTCTTCTCTTTCTCTTTCTCCTATTCTATTCTATTCTATTCTATTCTATTCTATTCCCTTTCTCTATTCTATTCTATTCTATTCTATTCTATTCTATTCTATTCTATTCCCCTTCTCTATTCTATTCTATTCTATTCCATTCCATTCCATATTTTCTATTCTATTCCCTATTCTATTCTATTCTATTCCATTCCATTCCATATTTTCTATTCTATTCCCTATTCTATTCTATTCTATTCTATTCTATTCTATTCTATTCTATTCCATTCCATTCCATATTTTCTATTCTGTTCCCTATTCTATTCTATTCTATTCTATTCTATTCTATTCCATATTTTCTATTCTATTCTATTCTATTCTATTCTATTCTATTCTATTCTATTCTATTCTATTCTATTCTATTCTATTCTATTCTCTATTCTATTCCATTCCATTCCATTCCATTCCATATTTTCTATTCTATTCCCTATTCTATTCCCTATTCTATTCTATTCTATTCTATTCCATATTTTCTATTCTATTCTATTCTATTCTATTCTATTCTATTCTATTCTATTCTATTCTATTCTATTCTATTCCCTATTCTATTCTATTCCATTCCATTCCATATTTTCTATTCTATTCTATTCTATTCTATTCTATTCTATTCTATTCTATTCCATTCCATTCCATTCTATTCTACTCTCTACCCTACTCTACTCTATTCTCAATTGCGCAACTAAAAGCTACCATTTTCCTTTCAAAAAATTTGCGACATACAAAATTGTTTCCCACCAAGATGAAACTCCTCCCCCCCCCCCGATTTATCTAGCTAAGGTTGTGCTCCGCTGATTCAGAATAAGGCAACAGCGTTTAAAACACGACTTGCTTCCGGCTCTTGCCACAGATTTCAAGCCGTTGCCTCTAAAACGTCGAAGCGATACAGCTGTTCTTCCAACAGTGAAATCCGACAGGTGGACCGGTCAGTCTCTACAGGTGAATCCTTTGGGTTTATAGCAAAGAAATCCTGAAGGGCAAAAGTGAGTTTTGCTACTCACTTGATCAATGTAGAAGGCAGTGCCAGCTCGGATCTCCCGTCGCTGTTTGAGATCGGTTTCGGTCGTGTCTCTGGAAAGGGCCATATATTCCACCTCTCTTTTGGTCAGTTCCTACAGAAAGTGGGATTTTATTGGACGAGGCAAATATTGATAAGCTGCGGAATTTAACCCCAAATTATTCCACGCAGCTCAAGCCCAAACCGCCACTGAATGGAAGGAAATCTAAGGCTGAAGAAACTAGTTGCAGGAATTGAGTACGTCTAGTTTCACGAAAAGAAGGACTAGGGGTGACATGATAGCCAGGGTTCCAATATTTGGGGGGGGCTGTCACAGAGAAGAAGGGGGTCAACCTATTCTCCTGAAAGCAGAACAAGAATCAACGGATGGATATAAATCAAGCAGAAAACCAACCAGGAACTAAGGAGAAACTTCCTGACAGTGAGAACAATTAACCAGTGGAACAACCTGCCTCCAGAAGCAGTGAATGATCCAACAATGGAAGTTTTTAAGAAGAGACTGGACGGCCATTTGTCCGAAATTGTATAGGGTTTCCTGCCTGAGCAGGGGGTTGGACTAGATGACCTCCAAGGTCCCTTCCAACTTTATTATTATTATTATTATTACTATTATTACTACTACTACTACTACTACTACTACTACTACTACTACTACTACTACTACTACTACTATTATTATTATTATTATTATTATTATTATTATTATTATTATTACCAAGAAAGTAAGGTTGCTTCCTGAAAAAACACCTTTGGGACAACCAAGATCTGGATGATTGACAATCGCCATCAACATTTAGTTTCCTGCATGCAAAATTATCCTCATGCAAGAAGCTTCTCTTGGATTTGGGGGAAAAAAATAGCTGACTAGGGAATTCTGGGAGTTGGTCCAGACATCTTAAAGTTGCCAAAGGGTGAGAAATGTAATTCTGATGAAAATCTCCCCAAACCCGATGGTGGGATTCAGCCAGTTCACACCACTTCAGCAGAACCGGTAGCTAATGTTTTGTTGCCCAGCAGGCCCGGAACGGACTTCCGGAAGCGGGATCCACACAGAGAACCAGTTGTTCAGCTATTTGAATCCTACCACTGGGTACATGGATAGATGGATAGATGGATAGATGGATAGATAGATAGATAGATAGATAGATAGATAGATAGATAGATAGATAGATAGATAGATAGATAGATAGATAGATAGATAGATAGATAGATAGACAGACAGACAGACAGATAGATGAGATAGATAGCAGACAGATATAGATATAGATAGATAGATAGACAGACAGACAGACAGACAGATAGATATAGATGATATAGATAGATAGAATAGATTAATAGATAGATGATAAATAGAGATAGATAGATGATAAGAGATAGAGATAGATGAGATAGAAGATAGACAGAGATAGATAGATAGATAGATAGATAGATAGATAGATAGATAGATAGATAGATAGATAGATAGATAGATAGATAGATAGATAGAGATATAGATAGATAGACACTGATAGAGATAGAAACTGGACAGCCATTTGTCCGAAATGGTATAGGGTTTCCTGCCTGAGCAGGGGGTTGGACTAGATGACCTCCAAGGTCCTTTCTAACTTTATCATTATTATTATTATTATTATTATTATTATTATTATTATTATTATTAGATATAGATGATATAGATAGATATAGATTAGATAGATAGATAGATAGATAGAAAGAAAGAAAGAAAGAAAGAAAGAAAGAAAGAAAGAAAGAAAGAAAGAAAGAAAAAAAGAAAGAAAGAAAGAAAGATACAGTGGTCACATACAGCTGGTTCACACCACTTCGGCAGAACCAGTAGCTAATGTTTTGTTGCCCAGCAGGCCCAGAATGGAAGCGGCATCCATGCAGAGAACCGGTTGTTCCCATATTTGAATCCCACCACTGGATGGATGGATGGATGGATAGATAGAACGGACTTCCGGAAGTAGCATCCACGCAGAGAACCGGCTGTTCCCCTATTTGAATCCCACCACTGCCCAAACCTTACCAGGTATTGCATGGCAATCGAACGCCGAAGCGGTCCCGGAGGTCCAATCAAGAAAACATCTTGCCCCAGGAGATCCTTCTGCATGATCCATCTTAGGTGCTGGATCACAGACTGAGCCAGGGAATCTGAAACTGAATGCAAGGACGGTCGCGTGAACTTTTGTCCAATTTCAGGAAATTTTAAAGAATCTATTTTCTATTCTGGCACTGATGCTGGTTTTTCTCTTCCTCAATTTGCCTTTTTTTTTAAGCTTACCCTTTCAAAGGTCACTGGACCTTCTAGTTCCATATAGATTGCGTGCCCAATCGTGTTCGAGTCCAATTAATTTAATAAAATATAGCGTGGGTAATGTCTAGAGCAGGGGTCTTCAAACTTGGCCACTTTAAGACTTGTGAACTTCAACTCCCAGAATTCTTCAGCCAGGCATGCTGGCTGAGGAATTCTGGGAGTTGAAGTCCACAAGTCATAAAAGGGTCATAGTTCCCTCACGCTGGTTGAGGAATTCTGGGAGTTGAAGTCCACAAGTCATAAAGGGGTCACAGTTCCCTCACGCTGGCTGAGGAATTCTGGGAGTTGAAGTCCACAAGTCTTAAAGTGGCCAAGTTTGAAGATCTCTGCTCTAGAGGGTTGGCTTTAAATTGCGGGGGTGGGGGGAATACAGGCAGTCCTCAAGTTACAACAGCTCATTTAGTGACCATCCAAAGTTACAACAGCACTGGAAAAAAGTGACTTATGACCGTTTTTCAGACTCACAACCATTGCAGCATTCCCCCATGGTCACGTGATCAAAATCCGGACGCTTGGCCACTGACATGTACTTATGACTGTTGCAGTGTCCCGGACTCCCGTGATCTCCTGATGAGCAAAGTCAAAGGGGAAGCCGGATTCATTTAATGACCGCATTACTGACTTAACAACTGCAGTGACCGGCTTAACAACTGTGGCCAGGAAGGTCGTTAAATGGGGCAAATCTCACTTAACGACTGTCTCGCTCAGCCACATAAATTGAAGGGCTCAATTGTGGTCGTAAGTAGAGGACGACCCGGAGGACCAAATTCATGACCTTCTGTTAAGTTTGTCCTCGGCTTACGAGCGCAATTGAGCCCGACGTTTCTGTTGCTAAGTGAGACCTTTGTTGAGTGAGTTTTGCCCCTTTTTACGACCTTCCTTGCCCAGGTTGTTAAGTGAATCACTGCAGTTGTTAAGTCAGTAACACGGTTGTTAAGTGAATCCGGCTTCCCCATGGACTTTGCTTGTCAGAAGGTCGCAAAAGGGAGACACTGCAACCGCCACAAGTACATGCCAGTTGCCAAGCCTCTGAATTTTGATCACGTGACCCGTGGGGGATGCTGCAAGGGCTGTCAGCGTGAAAAACGTCGTACGTTACTTTTTTTCCGTGCTGTGTCACTTCGAACGGAACGAAACCGACTGTTTTAAGTAGAGGACCGTTTGTATCCTTCGTTTCGTATAAAAATAACTTTCAGACTCTGTTGAACTTCTTTCTCCTTGCTACTCTAGGTAAGTGCTTGACCTCCTCTTTGGACAAAGCCGGCCCGTTTGCACGGACGATCCTCCATCTCTGCAACAGATTTGCTATTGTTGAAGGAAAAGTCTTCATCAGGGTTCGGTCCAAGCCGGGGATGAACAAAATGGAGACTGCTTTAGAAAGAAGGTTGCAGTTTATTGAAGAGGAGAGCCAGACAGAAAGATGGCTCTGGAAGAAAAAAAAAAGAGTGAGAGCACATGTAGGGAGTGGGTTTTTATACCCTCTGGAGCAGTGGTTCTCAACCTGTGGGTCGGGACCCCATTTGGGGTCGATCGACCATTTCATGGGGGTCGCCAAGCAAGGCTGTCTGCCATTTTTTTTGTCCGCCATTTTTTTTGTCTGCCATTTTTTCCCCTTTTCCGGCGGGTGCCTTACCTCCCTTGAGCTGGGCCAGCTGGTGGTCGGCCTGCTCCGTCTCTGCCGCTTGCCAGCTACGCCTCGGCCGGCGCAGGGGGCGGAAACACGCATGCGCAATGCTCCCGGGAAGGGAAAGTCCTCGACGTACGACCGGTTGGGTAGTCCTCGACTTACGACCGGTTTAGTCCTCGACTTACGACCGGTTTAGTCCTCGACTTACGACCGGTTGGGGTCGCGGCATTAAAAAGGTTGAGAACCACTGCTCTGGATCCTTTTGTTTGGAGTTGTTTCCTGTTCCTGTTTGAGGCTTTGTATTTCCTGTGTCATGTATTGTGACCTGTGTCCCTTTGGCATCTGTGAGTTCATCCTATTATGTCCTGTCTTAGACTTTGGGTGGGGTATGTAGATTTTAGGTCTTTATCTTCTTAATCTTCTAGCTGGGGGCCTCCAACCTTCCTGGATTATTTACATCTGCATTTCTACAGAGCTGATTTCTGCTTGGGGGAGGGAGACTTGGGGCTATTAAGAAAACTGGGCATGCTTTTCTGCCTCTTTAAGATCCTTTGAGGAAATATATTTTTCTGCCCTTTTAATATTTCCTTCTCTGGGGAGGGGGGGGGCTGACTTCCCACACTATCATACTGTTTTCCACGGACTGCATGAAAACTAACTCTCCATTTATTTATTTGTGGCGATGCCCTTCCTTTCCCACGGTGAACTTCTTCCCTGCTGGGCAGAAGCAGCTGCGAGGGAAAAAGATCACGGATACGATGAAATCGGGAATCGCATTCTGTGGGCAGGAACCAAGGAACGGAGTGTGTCACCCTCAGGAAACAAGTATACAACTTCAGTAGAGTAAAGGGGAAAGAAAAACAAAACAACAACCGAAGAACAGGAGACTGGGTAAGAGTGCAATCCTTAGGAGTGTGGAAAGGGCTTTTGTGCGAATTGCAAATGCACAACGGCAAATACACACGTTTACCCTGTCGGAAAGCCCTACGTCCCAGGATTGCGTAGAGCACCTGAAAGAGGTTCTCACGACAAATGTGAATTATAGCTTACAACAGTGACCGTTCAAAGTTACAACGGCAGCGGAAAAAGGGACTTAGGTCTATTTTTCACACTTGCGACCGTTGCAGTATCCCCACGGTCACGTGTTTTACATTCAGATGCTTGGCAGCTGACTCATACTTATGACCGTTTTAATGTCCCCTTCTGACAGGCAAGGTCGACGGGGGAAGCCGGAATTCACTTAACAACCGAGTTACGAATTTAACAAGTGATTAACAAAGGCAACGAGAAAAGTTTGTAAAATGGGGCAAAATTCACTTAACAAATGTCTCGCTTAGCAGCGTAAATTTTGAGCTCAATCTACATACCCCACCCAAACTCTAAAACAGGACATAATAGGATTTACCCACAGATGCCAAAGGGGCACAGACTCAGGTCAAAGTACATGATACAGGAAATACAAAGCCTCAAACAGGAACAGGAAACAGCTCCAAACAAAAGCCCAAGAGGGTATAAAAACCCACTCCCTATTACATGTGCTCGCTCTTTTCTTCCAGAGCCATCTTTCTGTCTGGCTCTCCTCTTCAATAAACTACAACCTTCTTTCTAAAGCAGTCTCCGTTTTATTTATTCCCAGCTTGGACCGGACCCTGATGAAGATTTTTCCTTCAACAGATTTTTCCTTCAACCAGATTCCTTCCACCACAATCACACAAGTCACCTGCTCTCCTGCTAGATGATCCTCAACATCACACTACACGACAAGATCCGATATCGAATACCGAAGACATAAGACCCTGGAGGCAGAGATATTCCACGACTCAAGCAACAGATCAATAGTAAACCCAATCCGGTTTGAGAAATTGATCTGCCTCCATACCCACTCTGAGCTTCTTGGAATCTAGTAAGATTCATTAACCTTCAGAGGTTCATCAACATCACCACCTAATCAACCAATTAGAAAACGGGATGGGATTTCCAACACTATAATAGCGAATTTCTTTTCAAAAGTTAGTGACACTAAGATTAAACTGCCCAACTGACAAATGCCTTAAGAGCAGACCTAAATTTTGGTTTGATTTGATGAAGTGCTTCAGACCCACCCTTTTTTCCTCAATTATTATTGGTCCTCAATAATTATTTATTTTAGTATTTATTAAATTTGTTTGCCGTTCATCTCTCCACAAGGATGACTCGGGATGGCTTTTACGAAGCCTATGTGACTCTGTATATTATAAGATAATTCTCAACTGTGGGTCATGTCTCTTAATCTGAATTTCCAGCTTCAGGGCTTTGTAGACGGTGAGACGACATCAGAAATCTTAACTCTGGCCTTAATCTAGCAGATTTTTAAATTGCTAAAGGAGTTGCAACTCTAATAGAAATCTTTTTTTTTTTTTTTGCAATATAACCGAATGTTGCTAGTAAATTAGTACGTTTAGTTCGTTCTATTTTAGCTATAATTTGAAGAAAAGAAATTGGATCGCACTTAAGAAAGGCCTAAAATAGAAACTAAATTTAAAACGATCTTTCAGGAAGAACAGAACATAAAGGAGACAAATACTGTTCTGAAAACAAGAATATTCCAAAATCTGAAGGAGATAGCCGGTTAAACCCCCAAATGCATTTGTGGCTTTCTACTTATCTTCATTTACCTAATATTTAGTCTAGAACTTTAATCCTTTGTTTGCGTCTAACAGAACGGCTTCTAGGCACCGCTTAAGGTCACAAATATTTAGTTGAGCTTATTTATAGAATTCACCAATGCAGCTAAGGACAGTAAAAATGTTTCTTCTTTCAGCTGTTCTTCTATGTATTTTATCTTGTTTCATTTCAACAGCCCTCCTGCTCTCTCTCCACTCTTCAGAAATCTTGGTGTTTGTTTTGTAAAAAAATCATTTTAAGAAAAGTCGCGATAACAATTCTCCTTGCTTTAAACATCACAGAGAATTAGATCCGATTAGAAACATTTTATTTGCAAATGGACCTCAGCGAAGCGCAAACCAAAATCAAACTGGAAACACATAAAATACATTTAATGTAACTAAGCCTTGCATTAAATAAACACAGGTCATGCAAAACTAAAACTTAAAATTGACACAAACTTCCAGGTCCCCCCACCGTAAAACCATGATTTTTGTTGTTGTTGTTAAAATCATTACCACCAGTCTTGATTTTGATATTTAAGCATCCAGCATTTAAAACAAATTCTTCAGTTTTTCTCTCTGATATTACGCTGCGTTATAAACGCAGAAATAGATATTAAAATTTCCCTGAACCACAAGGATAAACCACCCAAAAAAGCTTAGTATATCTATCTTAAAATTCCACTCATGGTATCGGATTCAACTTGAATCAAAGCTATTCCGTTTTTATCATTATGGGTAAATTGGTGGAGCAAACGCCAATAAAGTTAATTATTTTTGAAAGTGGTAATTGTGCTCCATCTCTATAAATGGGTGTTGTGTGAACGCTTTGCCTCTAAATTGTCGTGCAAAAAATAGATCTATGTGATCGCTAGGAACTGAAAACAATTTGATAGCACATAATCAATAAAAATCTATCCCTAAAATCTTATTGTATGGTAAAAAAAATTGGCTGCCGAGACGAGGTAAATAAATAACTCTTGACCAGTATTCATTTTGTTGAGTGTGCTCTCTACAGGACCGTGAAAATCTTAAAAGCTACTCTTTGCCAATTTTCAGCCACTGTTTTGCGAGCCATCGTCTCTGCATTAAAGAAATTGCTAATCTCTGTAATTTTGTTTATGAGAGATTACGAGGAAATGGTGATTTGAACAGTCACATTTTTTTTAAAAAAGTGACCTGTGAGTAAATGGGTAGAAATTTTTTTTGCAATGCACTATATAACTAATACAATTGCCTGCTTTAATTCGATGGGATTGTTAGAAGTATTAATTATCGTATCCATCCAAAAAGGATAGGTCACTTAGATGGGGATTACAAAGCTTACTTTAAGTTGTAGCTATGGTGGGAATAAAACAACTAAGAGGGTTTGGTCGGAGTCCAAAATGCAACATTTCATTTAGTGACCGTTCCAAGTTACGACGGAACTGAAAAAAGTGACTTATGATCATTTTTCACACAGCCACTGCAGCACCCCCGGGGTTATGTGATTTACAATCGGACACTTGGCAACTGACTCGTACTTATGACGGTTGCAGGGTCCTGGGGGTCACATGATCCCCTTTTGTGAACTTCTGATGAGCAAAGTCAACGGGGGAAACAGGATTCGCTTAACGACCGCCTTACTGACTCTTAACAACTGCAGGGATTCACTTGTGACAAGAACGGTCGTAAAATGGGGCAAAAGTCACTTAACCAACGTCTCACTTAACATCAAAAATGGGAGGGCTCAACTGTGGTCGTTAAACCGAGGACAACCTGCACCGAATGAAAATTTGTGGAGCAAATGCGTATTGAACCCAGTTGTGTCGTGTTATTTATTTGTTGCATTTTTTTTTCATCCTGTCTTCTCTCCGAGGCGTTCTGAGACGGAGTTTGGTGACCAGCTGAATATTGTTTGGTCAATGTTATTTATGGTGGAACATCATTTCTGACATACTGATTTTCTCTGCACCAAGGATTATGCAATAAAATGTATTCAGCTAGACCAGTGCTAGGCAACCTTGGCTCTTTTATGACTCGTGGACTTCAACTCCCAGAATTCCTGAGCCAGCCATGCTGAGGGGAAAGGGAGAGGTTTCCAAGCTGAGCCATGCTGGCTCAGAAATTCTGGGAGTTGAAGTCCACGAGTCATAAAAGACCCAAGGTTGCCTACTCCTGGACTAGACTTTTACTTAGAGCCGTGGTGGCGAACCTATGGCATGGGTGCCAGAGGCAGCACTCGGAGCCCTCTCTGTGGGCATGCGCACCGTCGCCCCAGTCCTAGGCCTTCAGCTGGGTTTTATAAAACCTTTTCGCTTTAGGCCTCCGCCACCGTGTACAAAAAAAAAAAGGTTCAATCAGTCAATTTCAACTTCTCACGGGAAAAAAAAAAGATCTTGCAAAGTTGGAATTGATTGATCGAACTTTTTAGTCCCACCCAGTCTGCTGTTACCACCGCAGCCATGCCCAGCCAATGGCCCATGCCCACCCGGCACCCGCCGATGCATAAGTGGGTTTTGGGTTGCAGTTTGGGCACTCGGTCTCTAAAAGGTTCGCCATCACTGACTTAGAGCTTAATTTTAAGATAATACTGCTTCTTACTGTAGTTCACTGGGACCAGTTCTGGGTTTTGGGGCTTTCTGAGTTTGTAGGATATGTCTCCGATATTAACAGTATCACCTGAAAGAGAGAAATAATACGGTAGTTATTTATCGTTGCTTACATATAGGCAGAAACACACACTTTTTCTCTCTGTTGTCCATCTAATATGTAATAGTAATAATAATAATAATAATAATAATAATAATAATAATAATAATAATAATAAATATTATTTATTATTATTATTACTGCAAATATACATTGAAAAGAAGGGAAGTCCACTCTTAAAAAAAATTGTCAGTGTTGTAATTTCAACAGCTATTCAGTAAGAAACATGCTAAAAGGTCAAAATATATTGCAAAGTGTCTTGCTTAAAAAAAAGGCTTGGCGAAAGACAAATACAGTATGGACAGCTGGGACCACAATAAAAATAAAGAGGGAAAATCGTGCCAGGTTTATCCGTAATCTTTCCTAACGACGTTGATTTGAGCGCTTGTTCCAGTAAAAAAATCAATATCAACGTCTCCATGCATTTTATTTGAGAGGTTATATTACGCCATTATGTCCAGGCTGAAACCTGGGGGAGTGATAAGTTTAAAATAGGTTTAGTTTTCCATTATGGAAAGCGAGCGTTTATTCCACACAATTAGAAACACGGCAATTGGGACTGGAATTTGGGTCGCTAGGCAATGCGGTCATAAAGACGTTGTGGGTTTGTGTTGACAAGCACCGACCGTCCTGGTTACCGCTTAACCCTAGGATCGTGTGGGTCATTAAGCAGGAAGAGGTGGGAATGACAGACGAGGCTGGGCAGGTTTGTGGGTGCTTGTGGGAAGACAGCAGGGACCACTGGACATTGGGATCACGTCACCGCAGCCGTCTACAACATCGCGATTGTGAGCCAGAGGCACTGAGCATTCAGATTGTGATTGCATGATGGTGTAGCTGCAATGGTCACAAAATCGCAGACTGTTAACTTTGAATAATGCGGTCATAACTTGAGGACTACCTGTATTTGGTCTAATGTCAGGTATCACAGGCTGAGGGTTACCTGTAAGCCCTAGATACTATAGTTTTAAAATTTCCTCAGGAAAATTTGAGTCCTAATCACGTAGGCAAGATAGCCTAGCCTGTTTTATACTCTGTGCCGCTTCTCTGTGGTCCCTGGATTTTCACAGGCAGCAGCCTGACCCCATGTGAAGGCGTTTGAGCAATGGAGAAATGACCCAGGGTAGACAGCAAAAGCGTGGAAGAACATAAACCCATATTATTTTCACCTTTGCCCTCCCCCTGTGGACACCCAGGCACTCAGAAATCTGCCTGGACTCATCATTTTCAGAAAGCATGTGACCGACAATCAGTAAAGATTAAAGTAAACACAGATCTAGCAGAAGGAGAAAAAGAATGCTGCCTGTCAAAGTTGTTGCGACATGTGGGCCTGTCACCACAAACCCACAGTTGGCGAACCACATTTCAAGCTACGCGTGGTACACGCCCAGCCTGGGTCAATTGTGTTGAACCGTGGGATAAATTCATTGTGAGAAGCGGCAGTGAGTACGAGATGCTCCCCCCTCCCAGTGCTAGATTCTTCTTAGAAGGAATTGTAGAGTTCCTGTTTCTCCACCAGTCCCGAGAACAGTGGCTGTCTTCCACACAACAGGGCGCCCAGAACACTTAATAGACCGACTTCTAGTTCTGGGCCACACAAGGGCCCACATCGTGCTCCACCTACTAAGTTTTTATGTTCCATCTCTCCATACATATCTATTATCAACTGGGGGAAAAGGAGGGAGGGTGACCACTGAGAGATAGAAAAAGTCACAAAAGAAAGTCAAAGAAAATTCAGAAAGAAGAAAGGAAGGAAGGTCACCTTTGAGAGAAAGTTACAAAGAATGTCAGAAAGGAAGGAAGGAAGGAAGGAAGGAAGGAAAGAGAGGAAAGGGAGGAAAGGAAAGGAAAAGGTCACCATTGAGAGAGAGAGAGAGAGAGAGAGAGAGAGAAGAAAGGTAACCATTGAGAGATAAAGTTGTGAAAGAAAAGAAGGAAAAAAGGAAAGAAGGAAGGAAGGAAAGAAAAAAAGAAAGAAAGAAAGAAAGAAAGAAAGAAAGAAAGAAAGAAAGAAAGAAAGAAAGAGAGGGAGGAAAGGAAAAGGTCACCATTGACACGGAGAGTTGCAAAAGAAAGTCAGAAAGTAAGGAAGGAAAGAGAGAGAGAGAGAGAGAGAGAGAGAGGGAGGAAAGGTAACCATTGAGAGATAAAGTTGCGAAAGAAAGGAAGGAAGGAAGGAAGGAAGGAAGGAAGGAAGGAAGGAAGGAAGGAAGGAAGGAAGGAAGGNCTAAAGGATCTAAGAAACACAATGTATGAATTCAATGATATGTCATTTCTTGCAGTTCTCCCTCTCTCTGTGTTGAAAAGAAGGAGGGAGGGAGGGAGGAAAGGAAAAGGTTACCATTGAGACACACACACACACACACACACAGAGTTGCAAAAGAAAGTCAGAAAGTAAGGAAGGAAAGAGAGAGAGAGAGAGAGAGAGAGAGAGAGAAAGAGGGGGAAAGGTAACCATTGAGAGATAAAGTTGCGAAAGAAAGGAAGGAAGGAAGGAAGGAAGGAAGGAAGGAAAGAAAGAGGGAGGAAAGGAAAAGGTCACCATTGACACCGAGAGAGAGCGAGAGCTGCAAAAGAAAGTCAGAAAGGAAGGAAGGAAAGAGAGAGAGAGAGAGAAAGAGAGAGAGAGAGAGAGAGAAAGAGGGGGAAAGGTAACCACTGAGAGATAAAGTTGCAAAAGGAAGGAAGGAAGGAAGGAAGGAAGGAAGGAAGGAAGGAAAGAAAGAAAGAAAGAAGGAGGAAAGGAAAAGGTCACCATTGACACGGAGAGAGAGAGAGTTGAAAAAGAAAGTCAGAAAGTAAGGAAGGAAAGAGAGAGAGAGAGAGAGAGAAAGAGGGAGGAAAGGTAATCATTGAGATATACTGTTGTGAAAGAAAGAAAGAAAGAGAAAGAAAGAAAGAAAGAAAGAAAGAGGGAGGGAGGGAGGAAAGGAAAAGGTTACCATTGAGACACACACACACACACACACAGAGTTGCAAAAGAAAGTCAGAAAGTAAGGAAGGAAAGAGAGAGAGAAAGAGGGAGGAAAGTTAACCATTGAAATATAAAGTTGCGAAAGAAAGAAAGAAAGAAAGAAAGAAAGAAAGGAGGGCCAGAAGTCCCCAGCCTCCCCAGCTGACCTCTCCGGGGCCCCCATCGCAAAGCAGCCCCTTCCCCCCCCCGAAGCCCCCTCCCCCTCCAGGGAGAGCCAAACCCTCGCTCGGCAGGGTCTCCGGGGCGCCCGCCTTCTCCTCCTCCTCCTCCTCCTCCCCCCCCCCGGGCAGGAGGAAAGGCCTGCCGGGGACCCCGCCTTACCTTGGCCGCCTGTCCCGCCGTGCGAGGCCCGGAATCCGCCGCCCCGCAGCCCGGCCACCTGCTGCAGGAGGAGACGAACCCGGCGGGCAGCCGAGGAGCCCCCGCAGGGCCCGCCACCGCCGCTCGCCTTGCCCAGGAACGCCACCCGGGCCTGCATGGTCAGAGGAGGCCCTGGGGGACGCGGTCCGTCGCTGCACCGCCTCCGCCGGGAAACGCCGACGCCGCTTTTCAGGGCCGGGCCGGGCCGGGCGCTGCCGGGGAGGCGCCCGGCCCGGGAGGAGGACGCCTCCTTCCAGCCGGGCGGAGGAGCGGGGTCCCGGCTGGGTCTTTCCTCCCCGGGGGGATCGAGGGGGTGGCCGGGTTGAAGGGGGCTCCGCTGCTCCTTTGGACCCAGCCGGGAGTGGGGGAGGTGGGTCAGAGAGGGAAGGGAGGGTCCCCATTGAAATAGAGAGAAAGGAGAGAGCAAGAAATACAGAGAGAATCACGAGAGAAAGAAGTAAGTCATAAAAGAGAGAGAGAGAGAGAGACGGGAGGAAAGGTCACCATTGAAATAAAGAGAGAGAAAGAAATAGAAAGTCATGAAAGACGGGGGAGAAAATAGAAAGTCACAAAAGAGAGAGAGAAGGGAGGGAGAGAGGGAGGAAGGGAGGGAGGAAGGAGATGGGAATAAGAGGAAGGGAGGAATGAAGGAAAAGAAAGGAAGGAAGAAAGTCACAAAAGGGAGAGAAAGAAGGAAGGAACAAAGAAAATGAAAGGAAGGAATAGAAAGTCACAAAAGAGAGAGAGAAGGAAGGAAGGAAGGAAGGAGATGGGAATAAGAGGAAGGGAGGAACGAAGGAAAAGAAAGGAAGGAAGAAATAGAATGTCACAAAAGAGGGAGAGAGAAGGAAGAGAGGGAGGAAGGAGATGGGAATAAGAGGAAGGGAGGAACGAAGGAAAATCTCCTGCCACAGATTACCCCCCATCGACCTGTACGCTCCCACAGAGAGGGTCTCCTCAGGGTGCCGTCAGCCAGACAGTGCCGGCTGGCGACCCCAAGGGGGAGGGCCTTCTCTGTGGGAGCTCCCACCCTCTGGAACGAACTACCCCCAGAGATCAGGGTGATCCCTGATCTCCCTTCCTTCCGCCGCGCCCTCAAGACGTGGTTGTTCCAGCTTGCAGGACTGGCCTAAGGGATTTTAAAGGGGTTTTAATTACTTTTAATCAGACAAATTTAAATATTTCTTTTTAATCAAATTTTAATTAAATGTATAATATGTTAGTATTTTATCTAATTGTCAGCCGCCCTGAGTCCGCAAGGAGAAGGGCGGGATATAAATGCAATTAATAAATAAATAAATAAATAAATAAATAAAGGAAGGAAGAAATAGAATGTCACAAAAGAGGGAGAGAGAAGGAAGAGAGGGAGGAAGGGAGGAAGGAGATGGGAATAAGAGGAAGGGAGGAACGAAGGAAAAGAAAGGAAGGAAGAAATAGAATGTCACAAAAGAGGGAGAGGGTCAGAAGAAAAAGAGAAAAGGGAAGGAAAAAGAAAGGAAGGAAGAAATAGAAAGTCAAAAGAGAGAGAGAAGGGAGGGAGGGTCACCACTGAAATAGAGAGATAGTTGAGAGAGAGAAATAGAAAATTATGAAAAACGGGGAGGAAGAAAGTCACAAAAGATGGTGAGGGACAGAAGAAAAGGAAGGAAAGAATGATGGAATGGAAGGGAGGAAGGAGGGAGGGAAGGAAAGAAAAAGGAAGAAATAGCAAGTCACAAAAGACACGAAGGAAGGAAAAGAAAGGAAAAAATAGAAAGTCAAAAGAAGAGGAACGAAAGAAAAAAGGAACAAAGGAAAAGAGAAACAAAGAAAGAAATAGAAAGTAACAAAAGAGAAAGACAGAAGGGAGGAAGGGTCACTATTGAAATAGAAAGTTGAGAGGGAGAGAGAGAAGAAAAAAGGAAAGAAAGAAAGAAGGAAGGAAAGAAAGAAGGAAAGAAAGAAAGAAAGAAAGAAAGAAAAATTCTTTGGTTGCCTTCCCTGCAAGATGGCCAAATTTTAGCATTGCACCAAGGAGCAGCATGCTGCCCAGAGGGAGAATCTGCCTTGAAAAGCTCAGGGAGGGATGCAGGGGGGTGGGGGGGGGAGAGACTCTAGAAAGAGAAGAGCAACAAAGATTATTAGGGGCCTGGAGGCTGAAACATACAAAAACTGGTTGCAGGAATTGGGGATGTCTAGTTTAATGAAGAGAAGGACGAGGGGTGACATGAAAGCAGGATTTCAGTATTTGAGGGAGTCACAAAGAAGGGGGGGGTCAATCTCCAAAGCACCTGGAGGCAGGACTACCTGTAGAACAATCATATCCTGAAATAGAACTAAAAAAAACCAAATAGGTTAATCTCCCAACAGAGTAAATAGAAAACGGTTAAGAAAAGAGGATATGAAAGCTGCTTGGGACACAGTGAAAAAAAAGTGGGTAGGATTACACTAATGAGAAATATGAAAAGGTAGACTTGATACAATAGAAGGTGTGAGATTCCGTGGGTGAGAAAAAAAATCATAAGTGAATAATTATAGGGGGAAAAAACGAGTGCGAGAGAAACTGAGTCATGTGCATATTGAACAAGTGACGACAAACGAGTGGTTGAAGAGAGCCAGGAGCGGCTCAGATTAAAAATGGCAGAGAAAATGCAGTGTGATTTTGACAGACGGTTTAAAAAACTGGTTTGGAAGTGGATGAAGAGAGCTGGACAAGGCCTCCAGCAGAGTGAAAGGAACTGAAAATAAAAATGATGAAAATGATTTTGAATAAGACAGAAGTGAGGCAATGCTGGAGGACGTCGTTTGGAGATCTTTTTTGAGATTGACCGTGATGTGCTGACAAATAGAACTGAAAGAAATGCCATTAAATCTTTGTGTCCAAGAAAAAAACAAAATTGTCAAAAAGTCATAAGCAGTGTGGGAATGCAGTAAAGTAAATAACAACAACAACAGCAACAACAATAATAATAGAGTCGGAAGAGACCTATGAGGTCATCTAATCCAGCCCCCTGCTCAGGCAGGAAACCCTGTACCATTTCAGACAAATGGTTGTCCAGTCTCTTCTTAAAGACTTCCAGTGTTGGAACATTTGTAACTACAGGTTATCCTTGACTTAACAACGATTCATTTAGCAACCGTTACACCGAGACTGAAAAAAGTGACTTGCGAACATTTTTCACACTTATGACCGTTGCAATGTCCCCATGGTGACAGGATCAATATGGTAACCAGCATGTATTTATGACCGTTGCAGTGTCTCTCGGGATCACATGATCCCCTTTTTGCGATCTTCCGACAAAGTCAACAGGGAAGCCAGATTCACTGAATGAGCCTGTGACCAACTTCACAACTGCCGTGATTCGTTTAGCAACGGTGGCAAGAAAGCTCGTAAAATGGAGCAAAACTCACTTAATCACTGTGTCGCTTTGTTGTTGTTACTTGCGAAGTCGTGTCTGACCCATCGCGACCCCATGGACCACGTTCCTCCAGGCCTTCCTGTCCTCTACGATCTTCTGGAGTCCATTGAAGCTCACGCCTCCTGCTTCAGTAACTCCATCCAGCCACCTCATTCTCTGTCGTCCCCTTCTTCTCTTGCCCTCCATCTTTCCCAGCATTAGGCTCTTCTCCAGTGAGTCCTTTCTTCTCATTAGGTGGCCAAAGTACTTGAGTTTCAACTTCAGGATCTGGCCTTCCAAAGAGCAGTCAGGGTTGATCTCCTCTAGGACTGACCAGTTGGATCGCCTTGCAGTCCAGGGGACTCACAGGAGTCTTCTCCAGCACCAGAGTTCAAAGGCCTCAATTCTTTGGCGCTCAGCCTTTCTTATGGTCCAACTTTCCCAGCCATACATTGCAACTGGGAAAACCATGGCCTTGACTATATGTACTTTTGTTGGCAGGGTGATGTCTCTGCTTTTTAGTATGCTGTCTAGATTTGCCATAGCTTTCCTCCCCAGGAGCAAGCATCTTTTAATTTCTTGGCTGCAGTCCCTGTGTCGCTTAGCAATGGACAATTCGGGCTCAACTGTGGTCGTAAGAAGAGGACTCCCTGTACAGCTGGAGCAATGTGAAAATGGAGATGTAAAGTCTTCAAGAATGACTGTGCAGCTTGTTTAAGGTGTGTGAGGCCCACACCTGTACTTGTTCTTTGGCAGAATGCCGTTATTATTCCCTTCTATAATAGGAAAGGTAATAAAACTGAATGGCACCGAAGGAGTATCCGTTTCTTAATTGTGCCTGGGAAAGTGGTTGACCGAATTCTAATTGAACAGGTACAAGAAGTGACAAGGTACATTTCATTATCCAGGATGGAGAAAGAGCGATGCAATTGATCTTCCAGATCTGTACGTTCTCGTAAACTTCTAGCAAGCTACGCACACGATAACACGGGGAATTATTCACATTATTTTCGGACTCCCGCAGGAATTCAAGACTTTAATAAGCGCACAGCAGAGTCGCAAAACCTGAGAACGGAGTGTGCAACCGCGTATTTATCTGCTAAAAAACTTAACTAGCTGTGTTTTCACAATGGGATTGGCTTAGCACAGACTGGAGTCGTTCACTTACCATCGTTCATTTAGTGACCGTTCAAAGTTACAACAGCACTGGAAAAAAGTGACAGGACCCTTTTTCATACTTACAACCGTTGCAGCCTCCCCATGGTCACGTGATCAAAATTCGCCCGCTTGGCAACCGGTTTATATTTATGACGGTTGCTGTATCCTCGCGTCACTTGGTCCCCTTTTGCGACCTTCCAAAACACAAACGCAATGGGGGAAGCCGGATACACTTAACAACTGTGTTACTAATTTAACAACTGCAGTGTCTGACTTCGTTGTGGTAAGAAATGTCATCAGATGGGAGCAAAACTCACTTAACAAATGTCTCACGTAGCCACATCAATTTTGGGCTCAATTGTGATTGTAAGTCAAGGACTAAGTACGTTATTTTTGTACTTTTAGTATTTTGTATTTTGGTATTTTGTAGAAGTGATTCCAGGAGCCTAGTTGTGTTAACTTTCTGGGTCTTTGGTGCAAAAGGCACTTTGCGCATGCTTGGGCGCTCCCATCTAGCAGCTGTGCAACTCAACACATCATACTTCACACTTAAAGATACCTAGTTTAGCTGTTCTGGCAATGATGCTGCAGTTAGAGACATTAGGCTTAACGTCCCATTCTGTGCCTTTATGTATACACACCTCTCGTTAGCGAACGTGCCAATTAGAGAAATTACCCTTGATTGTCTAAAGGGAAGAAGCTGCAACCGAGAGTTTCGCCGCTTTGCATGACAGCCAATTACGGTCAGAACGATATTGTGGAAGCTCCGAAGTTGAAGATCTACTCAGCGATGGATTCAAGTCTCTCACCGTTCTCTGCTGTTTACCCATCAATTCTTTTCTCAACTAGATTTTTCCCGTTGCTGGGGGGAAACATGGAGCTTCTAATGATCTAATTTTGCTTAACAATGCAGAAATTGCAGCCGCCATTAATGCCGCACCAGCTTTCCAACAGATGTCGAGTTTTTTTGTTTTAAGAACAGCCGGTGCAAAACCCAAAGATGCTTTTTTCCCCTCCCAAAAGGCAACTGGACTTGTTTTTTCCTTGAAGAGGTTTTGCTTCTTATCCAAGAAGCTTCTTCGATTCTGACTGAAGGGTGGCGGATGGAAGGAATTGTATTCCTTGCAGTCCTCTGGTCGTTAGTACTCTCTCGGAGGATTGTTGAGGCCACTCGGAGGTTTTATTTGTGCCCTCAGGGACACCTGAGTGGTGCAAATGGGTGTGGAGCCTTCTTGGAACTGCTGAAAGGACGACTGTGTTGTAGAGTGGAGATGGGTGGTGTCATGTCTCCCCCCCCCGCCCCATTGAGAGAGGGCTGTTCAGTCTTAACGCCTCTTTGACCCTTCTTTCAAACCAGTGGTCCTCTCTGTCCAGAATATTGGATAGAGATAAACCTCCAAGTGGCCTCAACGACACTCAGAAAGAGTAGAAAGGGATGAAGCAAGGAAGGAGAAAAAGGGAAGGAGGAAGGGAGGGAAGAAGGAAAGAAGAAAGAGAAAGATTTCCCTTTGGATCACCTGACTTTGGTCTCATCTCCCTTCCAGCCCAATGTCATCAATAATCGCGTTTTAATATCTTCTGTTCTGGAAAATAACCAGGTTTTCCTGTTTAATCTGACACCCGAGTTTTGGTGTGTAAACTTTGCTATGGGATTACCCTCTCAAGCCGATCCTTTCCTCCTCCTCCTCCTCCTCCTCCTCCTCCTCCTCCCTGTATATCCCTTCCCTTCTAGCACTGATGATGTTACCTAGTTGGGTCATGAAAAGTCTGCAACAAAACAATCACGCTCAGAGAACACCAAGGATCCCACAGTTCTCCTTCTCCTCCTCCTCCTCAATACCAGTATATCCCACATATTTATTATTTTAAAAATGCCACCTCCTTGTGATGTTGTTTTTGTGTCTTCTCAAGCCTACAGCTGATGCAGCTCCATGTTGTCTTTGACTATTCCAGTTTCAAAGTAGTAATATATGCCCTCTTTTCTCAATATGGGTTTGCCACTCTTTTGACATAACCTAGCATTAACAATTAACAATAACATAACCTAGCATTAAGAAGGAGACAAATTCTTTGTGCGTCTAATCACAGTTGGCCAAATAAAAGTCTTCTCCTCCTCCTCCCCCCTCCTCCTCCTCTTTCTCCTTCTCTTTCTCCTCCTCCTCTTTCTCCTCCTCCTCCTCTTTCTCCTTCTTCTCCTCCTCCTCTTTCTCCTCCTCCTCCTCCTTTCTCCTTCTCCTTCTACTCCTCCTCCTCCTTTTTCTCCTCTTTCTCCTTCTCCTGTTTCTCCTTCTCCTCCTCCTCCTGTTTCTCCTTCTCCTCCTCCTTTTTCTCCTCTTTCTCCTTCTCCTTCTCTTCCTCCTCCTCCTTCTCTTTCTCTTCCTCCTCCTCTTTCTCTTCCTCCTCCTCCTCCTCCTTCTCTTTGTCCTCCTCCTCTTTCTCCTCCTCCTCCTTCTCTTTCTCCTTTCTTCTCTCTCCTCCTCCTCCTCTCTCTCCTTCTCCTTCTCCTTCATCTCATTCTCCTGCATCTCATTCTGAAAAAGTTCCTCCATCAATGGGAGAAGAAGGAATATGCACAACATTGTATTATTCCTCCCTCCACTCTCTGGTCTCTTTTAACACAATCCTTTGAACCTTGTCACCAGAAGGCAGTTGGAAAGCCAAATCCTATCCTTTAAATGGGAAATCCTATTCCTTTTCACACGGAAGGATGCGATTCCACAATGAGGCAGAGGCTTCTTTCTCTTTGATTTTTTTCTTCTTCTCTTTTTTCTTCTGGACCGGATCCCTTTCTGTCTAACCTGCCTCTGAGTGAGTCACAAGACAGCTTGACTCTCTGCTTTTTTTTCCCCCTAGCATCAGACATAGCGCCAAGAAGGCTTTAAAAGACTTTTTTTTAAAAAAAAAAAGTCAATAGGAAAAAAAAATAGATAAAAGTGCTTCAAGCTGTCAAAGAAAAAAAAAATCACAAGAAATGTTTAAAAAGGGGTGTGAATTGTTCCTAAGAAAGGGGTGGAGCGGACATAGAAACTGGTTGCTGGGTCAAACGTTTGAATTTTCTATTTTTCTACAACTAACAAAACAGAATTGGGAGGGATCTGGGAGGTCATCTAGTCCAACCCCTGCTCAGGCAGGAAACCCTAGAGCATTTCAGACAAATGGCTGTCCAGTCTCTTCTTAAAAACTTCCAGTGTTGGAGCATTCACCACTTCTGGAGGCAGGTGGTTCCCCTGGTGAATTGTTCTCACTGTCAGGAAATTTCTCCTTAGTTCTAGGTTGCTTCTCTCCTTGATGAGTTTCCACCCATTGCTTCTCGTCCTGCCTTCAGGCGCCTTGGAGAATAGCTTGACTCCCTCTTCTTTGGGGCAGCCCCTGAGATATTGGAAGACTGCTATCATGTCTCCCCTTCATCACTGGAAGTTGTTAAGAAGAGACTGGACAGCCATCTGTCTGAAATGGTGTAGGGTCTCCTGCTTGAGCAGGGGGTTGGACTAGAAGACCCCCAAGGTCCCTTCCAACTCTGTTATTCTATGATTCTATAAGGGTCTCCTGCTTGAGCAGGGGGTTGTTGTTATTATTATTATTATTATTATTATTATTATTATTATTATTATTTATTGAATTTATATACCGCCCTATCTCCTTTACGGGACTCAGGGCGGTGAACAGGCGATAATAAAAGCCACGATAAATATACGCAAGTTTCTGTTCTAAAATCAAATTAAATAACAGGCCTGCTCTAAAATACCCCATACAAAAACCCCCACTAAAACATAATCAAACTACGCCAGGCCAGCTGCACGGAATAGATGGGCCTTCAGGGCTCGGTGAAAAAGGCGCAGGTCCGCAGGTTGGACTAGAAGACCTCCAAGGGCCCTTCCAACTCTTGTTATTCCGTTAAGTGGCAACCACGTCAGAACAGCAACTCGGCCTCGCCGGCCTCGCGTCTTCTAGGGAAACGGCTTCTTGCTAAATGTCATTTATCTGCATATATGGCAAAAGAATTAAGTGCGCCTTCCAGGTGCAATTTATCATGAGCTCTGGCCACCACTGTTGACGGTGAATTTAGTTTCCATCGGGGCGACTCCTGAAATATGTGGCTTGGCATGGCGCCTTCCCACACCGCGCTTGTGAGGAAGCTGCAGCATCTCAGCCCGTTCAGCTTTTTCTCACCTCCTTTTCTCACAAATTGCGAAAAGCCACGTTACGACGTGTTAGGTGCTGCCGTCCCGCCGTCCTTATTTAAAACTTGACACGGTGGAACTGTGCTCTCTCCCCGTCAAAGTTTGTTCCTGCCCACCTGGCTAATTACAGGTAGCCCTCGACGGACGATCCCAATGTCGTTCAGCGAGACATTCGTTAAGCGAATTTTGCCCCGTTTTACGACCTTTCTTTGCCTCGGTTGCTACGGGAATTGCCGCAGTTAAGTTAGCGACAACGTTGTTAAGTATAGCTGGCTTCCCCGTTGACTTTGCTTGGCAGAAGTTCGCAAAAGGGGATCACGGGACCCCGGGACGCCGCGGCCGTCATAAATATGAGTCAGTCGCCACACATCTGAATTTTGATCACGTGACCACATGGGGTGGCTGCAAAATTCGTAACGGTGAAAACAGGGTCGTGAGTCATTTTTTTCAGTGCCCGTGTAACTTTGAATGGCCACTAAATGAACTGTTGTTGTAAGTCTGAGGACTATCTATCCTATCCATCAATCATCCATCCATCCATCCACTCACCCATCCACTTATCCTCTTTTTTATCTATCTATCTATCTATCTATCTATCTATCTATCTATCTATCTATCTATCTATCTATCTATCTATCTATCTATCTATATCTATCTATCTATCTATCTATCTATCTATCTATCTATCTATGTATCTATCTATCTATCATCTATCTATCTATCTATCTATCTATCTATCTATCTATCATATATCTAACATGTATCTATCATTTACCTATCGTCTGTCTGTCTGTCTGTCTCTATCTATCTATCATCACTATCCTATCTATATCTATCTTATCTATCTACCTACCTATCACTATCTATCTATCTATCTATCTATCTATCTATCTATCTATCTATCTATCTATCTATCTATCTATCTATCTATCTATCTATCATATATCTAACATCTATCATCTACCTATTATCTGTCTGTCTGTCTGTCTGTTTCTCTCTCTCTCTCTCTCTCTCTCTCTCATATATCTATCATCTACCTATCATCTGTCTGTCTGTCTGTCTATCTGTCTCTATCTATCTATCTATCTATCTATCTATCTATCTATCTATCTATTGGATTTGTTTGCAGAGTTAACGTACATATAATTTCTGGCACGGCTCGTCAAGTGATTCATACAGATACCGTTAGTCCCCGACTTAACGACCACAAGGGAGCCCAAAATTTCTGTTCCTGAGCGGAGACAGTCGATAAGCGAGTGTTGTCCCATTTTGCGACATAGCTTGCCACGGTCGTTAAGTGAATCGCCACAGTTGCCAAGTTAGTATCCCGGTCGTTAAGCGAATCTGGCTTCCCCATGGACTTTGCTCCTCAGAAGGTCGCCCAAGGGGATCACGTGACCCCAAGACTGCAACCGTCGTAAGTACACGCCAGTTGCCAAGCCTCTGAATTTTGATCACATGACCTGTGGGGAGGCTGCAAGGGTCGCAAGTGTGAAAAACAGTCACAGGTCATTTTTTGAATGCCATTGTAACTTCCAACAGTCACTTTGCAAGGACTGTACTGCTTGCAAAAGTTTATTCCAACTCTTCAAAATTAGCAAATCGGTAAATTTTCTTGATTTTGTGCAAGTGGCGCTGAATTCAAAATCCCAAAGAAATAATAATAGTAAAAAAAAACTCAAGTTTTTTTTAAAGCTGGAACTTCAGCCCCAGGCCACCCCTAATAAATGCATCCCACCCCCCCAAAAAAAATGCACCCACCAAAAAAAATAAATGCATCCATCTAATGCTGCCTAATCCATCCCAGGGTATAAATAATAATAACCGTGACTGTAGCCATCCTTGCCCTTTTGCCTTTAATCAGCACATTCCCCGGAGGAAAAAGTCCTACGCAAAATTTAATTAAGTCCTTTGGGGGAAGAAAAAGCATTTTCAATTTTCGGCAGACAGAGATGAATTTATTTTACTTTTTTTTATTCCCCCCAACTTGGGCATCCCGGAAGATTTGCATTCTTTTATAATGCTTTTAGTGGCTAAGAGCCTTTATCCCATCTCAGCGATGAATAATTGATCTAGAAAATTTGACGGACCCGTTTCGCAACGGGAGACCTCGCTTACTCCCAAAAATAAAATAAAACAAAAACGCTTTGTTCTTTCCAAGATTTGGTCTTGGAAAATATTTCGCTCGCTCCAGTGCGGTGCTGGTAAGGTTCCGCCTTGCTCCGTTTCCTTGTCTGCCACCGAATTAGCCTCTACTAGCATCTTCCAACCCGTTGAAGCAAACTTGAGGGGTGTCCAAGGGAAGGAAGGTGTAATTTCCTTAACGTTGTGTGATTCGCTGGTGGGAAGATCTTCCAAGATGTACAAGATGTCCTCAACTTACAACAGCTCATTTAGTAACCCTTCAAAGTTATGATGTCACTGAAAAAAATAACTTAGGATTGTTTTTCACACTTACGACCCTTGCGGCATCCCCACAATCACGAGATCAAAATTCGGAGGCTTGGCAACTGGCGTGTACTTATGATGGTTGCAGTGTCCCGGGGTCACGTGATCCCCTTTTGTGATCTTTCAGGAAACAAAGTCGCTGGGGGAGCCACATTCCACTTAACAACCGTATTACTAACTTAACAACTGCAGGGATCCACTTAACAAGTGTGTCAAGCAAGAAAGGTAGTAAAATGGGAGCAGAATTGATTTAACCACTGTCTTGCTTAGCGATATAAATTTTGGGCTTGGTTGTGGTCATAAGCCAAGGACTAGGTCCTTTGCAGAATTGCCTCAGGGATAGTCAATTACAGTTCCATTTAAACATGGAGAGATTGGTCAACCATTTGTCTGAAATGGTATAGGCAGGGTTTCCTGCCTAAGCAGGGGGTTGGACTAGAAGATCTCTTAAGTTCCCTTCCAACTCTATTCTATTCTATTCTATTCTATTCTATTCTATTCTATTCTATTCTATTCTCCTCTTCTCTTCTCTTTTCTTCTCTTCTCTCTTCTACTCTACTCTACTCTATTCTCTTATTCCATTCCATATTTTCTCTTCTCTTCTCTTCTCTTCTCTTTTTGGTGGATGGTTAGATACATCTGTTTACTGGTTTGGGAACTGGGATTTCACAGTATCCGAAAGTGTGGCCGGCTCAGGAATTCTGGGAGTCGGTCCACAAGTTTTAATGATGCCAAGGTTGGGAAACCCTGATCTATGTGGTTTATAAGAGTTGGCATCAGTTTGATGGCACATAATCATAATCAAAGAACGGCACACATCAGATACCTTGGCCGGCTTGGTTTTCTGTCAAGTTCTCAAGATGTAAGGTTGAGACTCTTGAAAGAGTGCAGAGAAGAGCAACAAAGATGATCAGGGGACTGGAGTTTATATAGCATGTGAAGAACGGTTGCTGGAATTGGGTATGTCTAGTCTAATGAAGAGAAGGACGAGGGGGGACAGGATAGCAGTCTTCCAATATCTCAGGGGCTGCGACAAAGAAGAGGGAGTCAAGCTGTTCTCCAAAGTGCCTGAAGGCAGGACAAGAAGCAATGGATGGAAACCAATCAAGGGGAGAAGCAACCTGGAATTAAGGGAAATTTCCTGACAGTTGGAACAATTAACCAGTGGAACAACTTGCCTCCAGAAGTTATGGGTGATCCATCACTGGAGGTTTTTAAGAAGAGATTGGACAACCATTTGTCTGGAATGGTGTAGGATTTCCTGCTTGAGCAGGGGGTTGGACTACATGACCTCCAAGGTTCCTGCCAACTCTTTTCCGTTACGTTGCCGTCAACCTTCCCCCCCCCCCAGCTCCTGGGAGAGAGACGTCTAAGCCATCCTCAGCCAATGTTAAAGAAGCGTCTCCCCCTTTTTCTGGCACCGTCCAAAGGCAGCTGCTAAAGGCTGCACAGTCTGTTCGACTCCGTCATGCGGGAACACAGGAAACAGAAGCGGGAAGAGGAGTCAGGAACGGAGACAGTTGACCTCATGGCAATGGGATTTCCTGCCAGCTCAGGATGGGAAAGGACACTTCAACTCAGCAGCGGCCTAGATCAGGGCTAGGCCACCTTGGCTCTTTTATGACTCCTGGACTTCAACTCCCAGAATTCCTGAGCCAGCCACGCTGAGGGGAAAGGGAGAGGTTTCCAAGCTGAGCCATGCTGGCTCAGGAATTCTGGGAGTTGAAGTCCATGAGTCATGAAGGGGCCACAGTTCCCCCATGCTGGCTCAGGGATTCTGGGAGTTGAAGTCCACGAGTCATGAGTGGGCCATAGTTCCCTCATGCTGGCTCAGGGATTCTGGGAGTTGAAGTCCACAAGTCATGAGTGGGCCATAGTTCCCCCATGCTGGCTCAGGGATTCTGGGAATTGAAGTCCACGAGTCACGAAGGGGGCCATAGTTTCCCCATGCTGGCTCAGGAATTCTGGGAGTTGAAGTCCACGAGGACAACGTTCCTCCAGGCCTTCCTGTCCTCTACCATCTTCTGGAGTCCATTTAAATTCACGCCCACTGCTTCAGTGACTCCATCCAGCCACCTCCTTCTCTGTCGTCCCCTTCTTCTCTTGCCCTCCATCTTTCCCAGCATCAGGCTCTTCTCCAGGGAGTCCTTCCTTCTCATTAGGTGGCCAAAGTACTTGAGTTTCCACTTCAGGATCTGGCCTTCTAAAGAGCAGTCAGGGTTGATCTCCTCTAGGACTGACCAGTTGGATCACCTTGCAGTCCAGGGGTTGCCTTCTACTCATCGCCAATCCATACTGGAAATAAAAGATCAAGGTTTCCTGTCCAGTTGTGTCCGACTCTTGGCCGAGGTAGCCAGCCTTATCCAAAGACAATTCCTGTGGTCAGGTGCACAGAATGCTGTTACCTTCTCATTGACGTGGTACCTATTGATCTACTCGCATTTGCACGATTTAGAACAGGGGTCCTCAAACTTGGCCCTTTTTTGACTTGTGGACTTCAACTCCCAGAATTCCTCAGCCAGGCACTTCAGGGCCGGCTGAGGAATTCTGGGAGTTGAACTCCACAAGACATAAAAGGGCCAAGTTTGAAGACCCCTGTCTTAAATCTAACAAACAAAATGGAGGCTGGCTGAGGAATTCTGGGAGTTGAAGTCCACAAGACATAAAAGGGCCAAGTTTGAAGACCCCTGTCTTAAATCTAACAAACAAAATGGAGGCTGGCTGAGGAATTTATTATTTATTTATTTATTTATTATTTGAATTTATATCCCGCCCTTCTCCTTGCGGACTCAGGGCGGCTGACAATCAATTAAAAACACCACTAACAATCACAAGTTAAAATTAATTAAAATGAAATATTTAAATTGTCTAATTAAAAAGTAATTAAAAACCCCTCTAAAAAACCCCTCTTAAAAATTATCCTAGG
>NW_015386413.1:1882909-1902252 GCF_001527695.2 Protobothrops mucrosquamatus
GAGTCCAGGAGGACACCCAGATTGCGCACCCTATCCGAGGGGGCCAAAGTTTCGCCCCCTATAGTCAGCGATGGAACCAGCTGACTATGCCGAGGCGCCGGTAGCCACAGCCACTCGGTCTTGGAAGGGTTGAGCCTGAGTCTGTTCCTCCCCATCCAGACCCTCACGGCCTCCAGACACCGGGTCATCACGTCAAGGGGAGTTGAAGTCCACAAGTCATAAAAGGGCCAAGTTTGAAGACCCCTGATTTAGAGCTACTAGTTGGGCAGGAGCTGCAGCCAGGAACAGGAGCTCACCCCATCGCATGGCGCTGGGGTCTCAAACCTGGGCTGTCAAGCACAGCACCTTTAAACCTCTGAGCCATCGTAGGTTTAAGTAGGTTAAGCGAAAGATATTTTCCTCTTTAGACAGGCAAGAACATTGGGTAGAGGGGGTTATGTATAATATTGTTTTATATATTCTAGTTTGATCCTTGTAATATTGCAAGCTGCCCAGCGTTGCCTTGTGGCAAAGTAGGCAGCCCATAAATTTAATAAATAAATACGTGGGTTAGAATGCAGTATTTTAGGCTGACTCTGCTCACTGCCAGGAAGTTCGATCCTGACCGTCTCAAGATGGACTCGGTGTTCCATCCTTCTGAGGTCGGTAAAATGAGGACCCAGATTGTTGGGGGCAAATATGCTGACTCTGTAAACCGCTTAGAGAGGGCTGTAAAAGCACTGTGAAGCGGTATATAAGTCTAAGTGCTTATTGCTGTTGCTAAGTAAGTAAATAAGTAAGTAAGTAGATAATAATAATAATAATAATAATAATAATAATAATAATAATAATAATAATAATAATAATAATAATAATAGTAAAGTTGGAAGGGACCTTGAAGGTACACATTTAATTTGGGTGTCTGGGTGAGCCCAGTATTTATTTCTTAGGTTGATGGGCTATTTTGCCTTGATGATTAAACTAAGATGATTAAAAGCCCGGAGATTAAAACCTATGAAGAACGGTTGCAGGAACTGGGTATGGCCAGTCTAGACAAAATATGGACTAGGGGTGTGACATGATAGCAGTCTTCCAATATCTCAGGGGCTGCCCCAAAGAAGAGGGGGGTCAAATTATTCTCCAAGGCGCCTGAAGGCAGGACAAGAAGCAACTTGGATGGAAACTAACCAAGGAGAGAAGCAACCTGGAACTAAGGAGAAACTTCCTGACAGTCAGAACAATTAACCAGTGGAACGGCTGGCCACCAGAAGTTGTGGGTGCTCCATCACTGGAGGTTTTTAAGAAGAGACTGGACAGCCACCGGTCTGAAACGGTTATAGGGTGTCCTGCTTGAGCAAGGGGTTGGACTGGATGACCTCTAAGGTCCCTCCCAGCTCCATTCTGATTGATTGAAACCCCCGCTAGCTTCCCAAGAAGCCCTTCTGCCCTATGTTTCAGTCTTGGAGGGGGGTACCTCGCTTTCTTGTCCCCCCAAATTCAGCCAGGACCAGGCGCAGTCGCCCCTTCCCCTTTTTGGAACCAACCCTTCCTCGCGCGCCCTCCCCTTCAAACGCGCCCCTTCCCTCTCTGTCCCGGGGTCTCTCCCCCCTCCCATGCCGTCCCGGGGCTCTCTAGCCGGCCAGCCCTCCCCCCCAGGCACCCCCCTTCCCCACTTGCAACCCCCACTTGGCAAGACCCCCGTCCGGGTGTCTTGCCAAGCCGCTCCCCCCCTCTTGCGCGTCGGGCGGGCTCCGCGCGGCTTCCCCGACAGAGGCGGCGCCGGGCTGCGGAAGCCGGCAGAGGCGGGCGCTGGAGCCGAGGCGGGGCGAGGCTGAGAAGCCCCGGCGGTGGCGGCCGCTCCTCCTCGCTTTGATCCCCGCCACCGCCTCCTTCTCCGCCCAGGGAAGAGCAGAGAGCCCCGGAGGAGGAGGAGGAGGAAGAGGAGGAGAAAGGAGGAAGAGAAACAGAAGAAGGAGGAGGAGGAGAAGAAGGGGAGGAGGAAAAGAAGGAGAGGAGAAGGAGAAGGAAGAGGAGGAGGAGAAAGAGGAGGAGAAGGAGGAGGAAGAGGAGGAGGAAGAGAAACAGGAGGAGGAGGAGGAGAAGGGGAGGAGGAAAAGAAGAAGAAGAGGAGAAGGAGAAGGAAGAGGAGAAGGAGGAGGAAGAGAAAGAGGAGGAGGAGGAGAAGGGGAGGAGAAAGAGGAAAAGAGGAGGAGCTCCTCCTCCTCCTCCTCTTCCCCTCCTCCTTCTCTTTGTCCTCCTCTTCCCCTCCTCCTTTTCTTCTTCTTCTCCTCCTCCTCTTCCCCTCCTCCTTCTCCTCTTCTTCTCCTCCTCCTCCGCCTCTTCCGGAGGAGGAAGAGGAGGAGGAGAAGAAGAGGAGGAGGAGGAGAAGGGGAGGAGGAAGAGGAGGAGAAGAAGAAGAGGAGGAGGAGGAAGAGGCGGCTGGAGGCAGCGGCTGTTGCGCCCGTCGGACTCCGCGCGCCTCGCCCCGCTTTCCGTCCCCGGGGTGGGTCTCCTGCGCCCGGCCGGAGGCGGAGAGAAGATGGCCGGGGCCGAGGCCGGGCTGAGCGCAGGCGGGCTCCGGGAGCAGCCGCCGGGGGACCCCGGGGGCGCCTTCCTGGCTCCCGCCACCCCCGCCGAAGAGTCGTCGGACAGCGAAGGCGAGCCCGAGGGACCGCAGAAACTCATCCGCAAAGTCTCCACCTCGGGCCAGATCCGGAGCAAGGTGGGCGCGCCGCGGGGCTGGCTGGAGACGGGGTGCGGTGGGTGGGGTGGGTGGGGGGCGTCCCGGTCCCCCCCCGACGGGGCAGGGTTGGGGGGGTCTTGGCCTCGCTCCTGCCCCCTCCTCGGAGGAGGAAAGTTGGAGAGCGCGGCGCCTGGTGCCTTGTGGCCACCGCTCCTCCCTGCCTGTCCGGTTGCGCACAGCTGGAGGAGTCCCACCCTGCCCTTCCCTCCCCTCCCCTCCCCAGCCGGGCCGGACTGGCCAGGGCTGGGCTGGACTAGAAGACCTCCCGGCGTCCGGGAGGCAAAGACAGCGGTGTGTGTGTGTGGGGGGTGTCCCAGGTCTGCTTGTCCCCCCCCCCGCCTCCTGTTTCCTGCCCTTTTCCTCCGGATCTCTGGCTCGCCTGGCCCAGCTGGAGAAACCCCGGGCGCGCGCTCCAGATGTGCTGTGCATCGGTTAGAATGGAGCTGGAAGGGACCTGGGTGGTCTTCTAGTCCAGCCCCTGGCTTAAGCAGCCTAGCTCTAGAGACCGTTTCAGACCAGCGGCTGTCCAGTCTCTTTGTAAAAGTCTCCAGTGTTGGAGCATCCACCACTTCTGGAGGTCAAGCTATTCGGGAATAACAGAATTGGAAGGGACCTGGGAGGTCTTCTAGTCCAGCCCCACCCCCCTACCCCGTTCAAGCAGGAGACCCTAAAGCAGTGGTGGCGAATCTGTGGCACGGGTGCCAGAGGCGGCACTCAGAGCCCTCTCTGTGGGCACGGGCGCCGTCGCCCCAGTCCTAGGCCTTCAGCTGGGTTTTATAAACCCTTTTTGCTTTAGGCCTCCACCCGCCATGTGCAAAAAACAAAAAAGGTTCAATCAATCAGTCAATTTCAACTTCTCCAGGAGGGGAAAAAAAAAAGATCTTGCAAAGTTGGAATTGATTGATTGAACTTTTTAGCCCCACCCAGTCTGCCGTTACCACCGCAGCCACGCCCAGCCAATGGGCCACGCCTACCCGATGGGCCACACCCACCCGGCACCCGGCGATGCATAAGTGGGTTTTGGGTTGCAGTTTGGGCACTCGGTCTCTAAAAGCTTCGCCATCACTGCCCTAAAGCATTTCAGACAGGTGGCTGTCCAGTCTCTTCTTAAAAGTCTCCAGTGATGAAGCATCCACAGCTTCTGAAGGCAAGCCATTCGGGAATAATAGAAGAACAGAATTGGAAGGGACCTTGGAGGTCTTCTAGTCCAGCCCTCTGCTCAAGCAGAAGACCCTGGACGATTTCAGACAAGTGGCTGTCCAGTCTCTTCTTAAAAGTCTCCAGTGATGAAGCAGTACCCACAATGTCTGAAGGCAAAGCTGTTCCACTGGTTAATTGTTCTCACTGTCAGGAAGTTTCTCCTTAATTCCAGGTTGCTTCTCTCTTTGGTCAGTTTCCATCCCTTGCTTCTTATCCTGCCTTTAGCTGCTTTGGAGAATAGCTTGACCCCCTCCTCTTTGGGGCAGCCCCTCAAATGCTGCTATCATGTCCCCCCCAGTCCTTCTTTTCTCTAGACTAGCCATACATGCTTCCTGCAACTGTTCTTCATCGGTTTTAGTCTCCAGGCCTTTAATCCCCGGGAGAACCCCAGAACCAACACAGCAAAAGGCAGCTGGAAATTAGCGCGGTTAGTTCTCTTGTGTTGGATCTCAGGTGGGCAGGCCCTTTCAGATCAAGGAGTTTTCTCAAAACACCTGAAAACTGCAGCTTGAACTGAAAAAGCTCCTTGAAAGAGAAGTGGAAGGTTTTAAAGGGGGGGGAACCCCAAGAAAGTCCACTTGCCTTTTGGAAAAAGCACCTTTGGGACAATCGTGACCTGGACGATTTGAGAGTCTCCAGGTAGCTGGAAAGGATGACGGGTGAAGGAGCTGCGCCTTGTGTTGGCCACTTGGGAGTCTAGTTCCACCTTTCAGCGCTGGCCAGTGTGGTAGGTTCCTTGGCTCAAAGCCACCCTGCCTTCCTTCCCAGGCCGCATGACCCTCCTGGCTGAGTTCCCATGATCTCCTGACCGGCTGCTGAACCTTTTATTGGGGTCCTTCAATAGGCTGGGCTGGAAACCGAAGCCAGCAGCCAGGGCCGGTCTGCCTGGCATAAGACTGGGCCTCCAGCACCCTCAAAGGCTTTACTGGTAATGCAAATGGAGCCGGGTGGCCTTTAATTAACCTGGTTACATTCACATGGGGAGAACTCATGGGGAGAAAGAGGGCAGAGAAGAGCAACAAAGATGATTAGGGGACTGGAGGCTAAAACATACGAAGAACATTTGCAGGAATTAGGTATGTCTAGTTTAACGAAGAGAAGGATGAGGGGGGACATGATAGCAGTGTTCCAATATCCCAGGGGCTGCCCCAAAGAAGAGGGAGTCAAGCTATTTTCCAAAGCACAGGACAAGAAGCAACGGGTGGAAACTAATCAAGGAGAGAAGCAACCTAGAACTAAGGAGAAACTTCCTGACAGTTAGAACAATTAACCAGTGGAACAACCTGCCTCCAGAAGCGGTGAATGCTCCAACACTGGAAGTTTTTAAGAAGAGACTGGACAGCCATTTGTCTGAAATGGTACAGGGTTTCCTGCCTGAGCAGGGGGCTGGACTAGATGACCTCCAAGGCCTCTTCCAACTTTATCATCATCATCATCATCATCATCATCATCATCATCATCATCACCTCCAAGGTCCCTTCCAACTTTATTATTATTATTATGGATCATTGCACAGTCAGCCAGATGTTCAGACTGGATTTGGCATTTTGTCTACCTATCGAGTCCTTCCCAAGGACCTGGGATAGGCAGATGTGGATGTTTGATGGTATCACAGATCTCGTCGCAGGATGGAAGCAATTCCTAGTAAGGCTGCCTTTTGCAATTGACTCATGGCGAATTTGTCAATGCCGATGATGGTGTCCAAGTGGTGCTCCAGTTGTTTTGGGATTGCACCCAAGGCGCCTATTACTATTGGTACTACCCTTGCTTGCTTTTGCCACAGTCTTTCTATTTCTATTTGTAAGTCTTTGTATTTTGTTATCTTCTCCAGTTCTTTCTCGTCTATTCTGCTGTCTCCAGGCACTGCCACGTCCACCATCCAGACTTTTTTGTCTTTCTTATCGACAATTGTGAAGTCCGGGGTGTTATGTTGCAGGTGCTTGTCTGTTTCAAGTCTGAAGTCCCAGAGCAGTTTAATTTTATCATTTTCTATGACTTTCTCTATTTTATGACCCCACCAGTTCTTGCTTACAGGTAAATGATATTTCTTGCAGATCTTCCAATGCACCATTGTTGCTACTTTGTCATGCCGCTGCTTGTAGTCAGTCTGTGCGATCTTCTTGCAGCAGCTTACCAGGTGGTCCACTGTTTCTTCAGCTTCTTTGCATAGGCGGCACTTACTGTCTGTTGCTGTCTTCTCAATTTTGACTTTGTATGCATTTGTCCTTAAGGCTTGGCCTTGTTGTTGTTGTTGTTATTATTAATTTATAATATGGAATGCAAAAATACAAAAGAATGTAATAGGAAAATAGGGGAAGGAAACGGGAAGGAGAAGAAGTGGGAAAAAGGTGGAAAAAGAAAGAAAAATCAGGGACGTCCGACTCCTTTTGGTGCAGTAGAATAAGCCTCAAACCTTGACTTTTTATTTTTATATAACACTAGCTGTACCCAGCCACGCGTTGCTGTGGCTCAGTCTGGTTAAATGAAAAACAATGAAAAAAGCATGTTTTTACCTGTCACAGGTGTGACATCTATATAATAGTAGGTATATAAAAACACGCGCGTATTTGAATGCAACGTTGTGTCAAAATTTCAAAGCAATCGGTGAAGAACTTTCGGAGATTTAAGATTTTGAACAAATGAACATTTACATTTTTATTTATGTAGATATACTAGTCGTTTCTATAACAACAAAACTACCGAATCGGTAAAACCCAAAATCAAAGTTTCATTTTTTTCCCCCCCACCTCAAGCACAATGTCCAGAAGCGGTTTCCAAGCAGAAACAAAATTAATTGTGTTCTTTTTTATTTTATTTTAATCAAAGCAATCAATTTAGCCACCTCTGCTGACTCCATCAACTTTTGCGTCCATTTGTCCATTGTGGAAATCAAAGTGTCCTTCCATCGCATTGCATAATTTCATATCCTATCCAATCCTTCTGGCTATTTTACCAATTGATTGTGATTGTGAATATTCCCAGATCCAGCGTTTATGAAGTGAATCCTTGGTTAAAGCCGAATGAATTGCAAGCACCTTGTGAAAGCAGTTCTGTATTTAAAGACCCATTTATGCAGCAGATTCACATTAATAATAATAATAATAATAATAATAATAATAATAATAATAATAATAATAATAATAATAATAATAATAATAATAAAGTTGGAAGGGACCTTGGAGGTCATCTAGTCCAACTCCCTGCTCAGGCAGGAAACCCTATACCATTTCAGACAAATGTCTATCCAGTCTCTTCTTAAAAGCTTCCAGGGTTGGAGCATTCACCGCTTCTGGAGGCAGGTTGTTCCACTGGTTAATTGTTCTCACTGTCAGGAAATCTCTCCTTAGTTCTAGGTTGCTTCTCTCTGCTACCCATTCTAAAAAAACATATTCAAAATTCACAGCCGCAACCCAAATGTTACCAAGGAATATTCCAGTTTTCAAATTCTCCAGAATTTTTTTTATTTTTTATCAAGGGTGTAGTAAAGCAGCTGATGAGGAAGAACTAAAACATTTTTTTTTCTTTTTAAACTGGCCAGAAGCTTCAGCCCTGCAATCTGCAGCTGGGAACCAAGTCTGAGAGAGAGTTTTGGAGTCTGAACAAACCTATTAATGCGTGATATCACTTGAGGTCAATTTATTCCTTGCATTCAGGAGTGGCAAAAAATGGTCCTAATTATAATTAGAATTATAATTACAAAGCTGTAATTACAAATATATATATATAAATGCCACTGGTTGTTCAGATCAGCCCTTTTGCACCTGTAATTTAGCAAACGAAACCCAGTTTGGTGTAGTGGTTAAAGACCTAAGCTAGAAGCCAGGCGATTGTGAGTTCTAATTCTGCCTTAGGCATGAAGTCCACTGGATGATAATTGAGTTGGTCATCCACTTTCAGAAGAAGGGAAGGAGAAACCGCTTCCCCAAATCTTGTCAATAAAATCGCAGGGACTAGTCAAAGCAGCCACTGGGAATTAACCCTCTCTCGAAGCATGAAACATACTATATATAATAGCGTCTGGTGCACTATTGGTGTTAACAAAAAAGACCATAGGATTCCCCCCCCCTCTCCCCATGAAAAAGTATATCTGAATTTCCCTCGGATGAGCTACCGATGTGAATTCTTTGACATGCGAAAGAAACATTCATTTCTTTCTGCAGATGTTTTGTTCCCTACCTTTTGTGAGCGATGCAGAAAATGCAGAAAGAAAACTAGGTCAAAACTAGTGAGTAAGAACAGAACAGAATAGAAAATGAATAGAAAATGAATAGAGTAGAATAGAGTAGAGAGTAGAGTAGGGTAAGGTAGAATAGAATAGAATAGAATAGAATAGAATAGAATAGAATAGAATAGAATAGAATATATAGGAGAATAGAATAGAATAGAATAGAATAGAATAGAATAGAATATATAGGAGACTAGAATAGAATAGAATAGAATATATAGGAGACTAGAATAGAATAGAATAGAATAGAATAGAATAGAATAGAATATATAGGAGAATAGAATAGAATGGAATGGAATAGAATAGAATAGAATAGAATAGAATAGATTAGAATAGAATAGAATAGAATAGAATAGAATAGAATAGAATAGAATAGAATATATAGGAGAATAGAATAGAATAGAATAGAATAGAATAGAATAGAATAGAATATATAGGAGAATAAAATAGAATAGAATAGAATAGAATAGAATAGAATAGGAAGGGACCTTGGAGGTCTTCTAGTCCATCCCCCTGCTCAAGCAGGAGACCCTATACCAGTGGTGGCGAACCTATGGCATGGGTGCCAGAGGCGGCACTCAGAGCCTTCTCTGTGGGCACCCTCATCATCGCCCCAGTCCTAGGCTTTCAGTTGGGTTTTATAAAACCTTTTCGCTTTAGGCTTCCACCGCCATGTGCAAAAAAAAAAAGGTTCAATCAATCAGTCAATTTCAACTTCTCGGGGAAAAAAAAAAGATCTTGCAAAGTTGGAATTGATTGATTGAACTTTTTAGTCCCACCCAGTCTGCTGTTACCACCGCAGCCATGCCCACCCAATTGGCCACGCCCACCCAATGGGCCACACCCAGCCAATGGGCCACACCCACCTGGCACTCGACAATGCATAAGTGGGTTTTGGGTTGCAGTTTGGGCACTCAGTCTCTAAAAGGTTCGCCATCACTGCCCTATACCATTTCAGACAAGTGGCTATCCAGTCTCTTCTTAAAAATTTCCAGTGTTGGAGCATTCACAGCTTCTGGAGGCAGGTTGTTCCACTGGTTAATTGTTCTAACTGTCAGAAAATTTCTCCTTAGTTCCAGGTTGCATTTCTCCTTGATTGGTTTCCATCCATTATTTCTTGTCCTGCCTTCTGGTACTTTGGAGAATAGGTTGACCCCCCCCCCTCTTCTTTGTGGCAGCTCCTCCAACATTGGAAGACTGCTGTCATGTCCACCCCTAGTCCTTCTTTTCTCTAGACTGGCCATGCCCAATTCCTGCAACCCTTTTTCATATGTTTTTGTCTCCAGGCCCTTAATCATCTTAGTTTGCACTTTTTCCAAAGTCTCAACGTTTTTTGTTTTGTTTTTTGTAACGTGGTGACCAAAACTGGATGCAGGATTCCAGGTGTGGCCTTACTAAGGTTTTGATAAAACGGTACTAATAAAGAGACGGTCTTTAAATGAAATCTAGGCATCAAGGCTTTTGCTGACACCATCCAATTCTAAGCCAGGACTCGGGGTTACTAATCACAAAAAAACATTTTCATTTGAATGAGGACGTGAGGAATTTGAAAACAAAGCAGGAGAAGAGAGAATGACGTTTTTAAAAGATAATGGATACCACCCACGCTACTCAGCAGGGCGTCCGTTGGCCAGATTGAAAGAGTTTATAAATACCGCTCCGTTAAGTCAATCATAAAATGAAACCAACCAGTTTAGCAAGACTTTTTCTTTCTTGAAATCACGGATCATGTGCTTTCATGTCTGACAAGTCCTTATCACGAACAGATTTTGCTGGCGGATCACGATAGCCAAAGCGTGCTTCAGCAGGATAAATGATAACAGCGACCCAGATTATTGATTCTGAAAGCATATGAAACTCGGATACAATAACCAGCCCGTGCTGCATATTGACTAGAAACAAAAGGTTTAGGGATTCCCTGTCCATTTTCAATTGATTTCAATTTATTTTCAATTGATTTCAATTGATTTTCAATTGATTTTCAATTGATTTCAATTTATTTTCAATTGCTTTCAATTTATTTTCAATTGATTTCAATTTATTTTCAATTCATTTTCAATTGATTTCAATTTATTTTCAATTCATTTCAATTTATTTTCAATTCATTTCAATTTATTTAGAGACGGGTTTCTCTAAAGTTGGCCATCAATTTGGCGCAACTCGGCAGCCGAAGGATGCCAAAATTCAAATTATTTCTGCCGCTTCTTTGATCTCACCATTCTGTACAGATAGTCCTCCATTTACAACGGTTTGTTTAATGACGGTTTGAAGTTACAACGGCACTGGGGAAAAAAGGGACTCAGGACCCCTTTTCACACTTAGGAGCGTTGCAGCATCCTCGTGGTCACGTGACTTACGCTCGGATGCTTGGCAACTGACTCACACTTATGACGGTCGCACAGTGTCCTGGAGTCATGTGATCCCCTTTTTGTGATTGTCTGACAAGCAGTCAATGGGGGAAGCCGGATTCCACTTAACAACCGGGGTTACTAATTGAACAAATGCACCGATTCCCTTAACAAACATGGCGAGAAAAGTCGTAAAATGGGAGCAAAGCTCACTTAACAAATTTCTCACTTAGCAACATCAGTTTTGGGCTCAATTGGGGTCGTAAACTTTTCTTTAAGATGGGAAGACTAGACTTGACTAGACTAGACTAGACTAGACTAGACTAGACTAGACTAGACTAGACTAGAATAGAATAGAATAGAATAGAATAGAATAGAATGTAGAGTAGAACAGAACAGAACAGAACAGAACAGAACAGAACAGAACAGAATAGAATAGAATAGAATAGAATAGAATAGAATAGAATAGAATAGAATAGAATGTAGAGTAGAGTAGAATAGAATAGAATAGAATAGAATAGAATAGAATAGAATAGAATAGAATAGAATAGAATAGAATAGAGCTGATAGGGACCTTGAAGGCCTTCTAGTTCAACCCCTTGCTCAGACAGAAGACCCTTACAGGATCATAGAAGAACAGAGCTGGAAGGGACCTTGGAGGTCTTCTAGTCCAGCCCCCTGCTCACGCAGGAGAAGAATTGCTTCTGTCAATTCTCTGGCTTCTCTTTCGTTGCTTTGCTCAGCCCGACAGGATCCACTTTCCTGAAACAAAGACGGCCAGCTTCGCAAGTGTGTAAACATCAGCCACCGATGCTATAATTAGTTATTAATTGTATTATTAGAAAATGTGAGTCATTTCCTCCCCTTTCCCAAGAAGCCCTTATCTTCCTATAACAACTGTGGCTCGTTCAAGTCCTCCGCAGGGTGTGTAACCCACATTTTGCCAGTAGATCTTCTGGAGAGAGAGAGAGAAAAAAATATAGAATGGACGGTCAGCTCCAGGCTTTGGGCCCTGAGATGAGTTGGCATAATTTAGCCTAAATGTTCTTTCCTAGGTTTTAAGAAATGGGCTTCAACTTTAAATGTCGCGGCCACCTTGGCAGGGGGTTCTTCGGTCCTGTTTGCAGCTATCCTCAACTTACGACCACAAGCTGAGGCCTGTTGTGATTCCGTGCCAGCCTGTGTTCCCAACAGCTGAGTCTGAGGAATCTGAGGAGGAGGTGGAGGAGGCCTTTGAGGGGCCGTCAGGGTCAGAGGGAGGCTCGGATGAATTACGGATGAATTACGGATGAAGCTCAGCTGTGTGAGGAGCAGGAGTCAGATTCGGAAGGCTCACACCTGGATGAGCACTAACTACGAGCGTCTGCAGCAGTTCATCGTTCCTTTTTTGTTGTTGTCAGATACGCTGATGAGCTCTCATTTTCCTCTTCCGTTACTCTCCGTTGCGGGACCCTGACGACATATTTTTCCCCTCCACACCCGCAACCTGGTTGCTGAAGGCAACCGTTTGCAAAGTGCTTCTTGGAATCCTGGTCTGTTCGTCTTGTGTGCAACGTGTTCCTGTGGACTATTTCCTTCCTTTGGACTTGAGGTTTGCTGTTTGTGTTTTGGACTTATTGACAGGATTGTCACCCAAATAAAAGGGATTTTGTTTTGTTTTAACGTTTCCAGCCTATTGTATCAGCAGGGGTTTGGTCCTTGTGCCTCTAACAAGGACGGCAATAGGCTGGGATAGAACAAGGCCCAAAATTTCCCTCGCTAAGCGAGACGGTTGCAAAGTGACTCTTCCCCCGTTTGACCATCTTCCTTGCCACAACTGTGAAGTGAACCACCCCAGTTGTTAAGTTAGGGACAGGGTTGTCGCTTCCCCGTGGACTTCGCCGGTCAGAAAGTCGCAAACGGGGAATCGCGTGACCCCCCCGGGACGCTGAAACCGTCAGAAGTACAAGTCAGTTTCACTGGAGGTTTTTAAAGAAGAGACTGGACAACCGCCGGTCTGAAATGGCCTGGGGTTTCCTGCCTGAGCAGGGGGTTGGACTAGAAGACCTCCAAGGTCCCTTCCAACTCTGTCGTTCTATTCTCTTCAGTGGCCAAGCGTCTGAATTTTGATGACGTGACCGTGGGGTTGCTGCTGCAAGGGTTGTAAGTGTGAAACTGGTCGTAAGTCAGTTTTTTCAGTGCCCTTGTAACTTCGAGCGGTCACTAAATGAACTGTTGTCACTTGAGGACATGTGCTTGGTTCCTGCATCTCAAAAGGGGTTTTAGGTGAGGAGTAATGTAAGCGGGCCCCTGGAGGTTATGAGTGGAGAGCAAGGGAGGGAATATATTGCAGGAGAAGAAGGCAGAAGAAGACCAAAGTCCACCCAACTAAGCACTGGAGCATGGAACTATTAGTTGATTTCTTCTTCTTCTTCTTCTTCTTCTTCTTCTTCTTCTTCTTCTTCTTCTTCTTCTTCTTCTTCTTCTTCTTCTTCTTCTTCTTCTTCTTCTTCTTCTTCTTCTTCTTCTTCTNAGGGAGGGAATATATTGCAGGAGAAGAAGGCAGAAGAAGACCAAAGTCCACCCAACTAAGCACTGGAGCATGGAACTATTAGTTGATTTCTTCTTCTTCTTCTTCTTCTTCTTCTTCTTCTTCTTCTTCTTCTTCTTCTTCTTCTTCTTCTTCTTCTTCTTCTTCTTCTTCTTCTTCTTCTTCTTCTTCTTCTTCTTCTCCTTCTCCTCCTCCTCCTCCTCCTCCTCCTCCTCCTCTCTCTCCTTCTTCTTCTCCTTCTCCTTCATCTCCTCCTCCTTCTCCTTCTCCTTTTCTTTCTCCTCCTCCTCCTTCTCTCTCTCCTTCTTCTTCTTCTTCTTCTTCTTCTTCTTCTTCTTCTTCTTCTTCTTCTTCTTCTTCTTCTTCTTCTTCTTCTTCTTCTTCTTCCTCCTCCTCCTCCTCCTCCTTCCTCCTCCTCCTCCTCCTCCTCCTCCTCCTCCTTCTTCTTCCCTCTGTTCATGCAGCCTAGCACTGTGTTGGCTTTTTGGGCAGCTGGCTCCTATTTAAGGGATTGTCTACTATGAGTGATCCTTTGAGCTCTCTGAGCTTGGTTGTTTTCCTGCATTGCATTACCCAAACTAGGTAACATCATCAACTAATGATGTTACCTAGTTTGGGTAATGAAACATCTTCTAGAAAACAACCAAGCTCTCTCAATCTCTCCCTCCCTTGCAGTTACACATAAATGTTTGCTAGTTCTTTCCAGCTGCAGAGAGGAGGAGGAGGAGGAGTTAGAAGGGAGGAAAGGAGAAGAGAAGAGAAGAGAAGAGAGGAGGAGGAGGAGGAAGGAGAAGGAAGAAGGGAGGAGGAGGAGGAGGAGGAATATGGGGTTCCACATCCTAATGGAGAGAATGCTCTTGAACAGGCCCAACTGGTGACTAGTGTGATGGGTCCTAACTGAATATCCAAAGTGCCCTCAGAAATGGTGCTTCCTCCCTCCCTCCCCCCCTTTTGTGTAATCCCTTGCCCTTCCTTCTTTGTCATTCTTCTTCCTGGCACGAAGAGAGAGTCTGATGAAGTTTGTCAGGGCTTGTTCTGTTGTATTTATGTATAATTAAACACCTAGAGCTGTGGGCTATTTGGCAGCAACGTGATGATGTAACCAGAAGAGGTTGGTGGGGCTGAAATATCTGGCCTGATTTTGCTTCTTTCTTTCCTTCCTTCCTTCCTCGTCCTCCCCCTTTCTTCTCCTTCCTCCTTCTCCTTCTCCTCCCTCCTTCTCTTTCTCCTTATATTCTCCTCCTCCTCTTCTTTCCTTCCTTCTTTCTTTCTTTCCTTCCTTCCTTCTCCTCTTCCTCTTCCTCTTCCTCCTCCTCCTCCTCCTCCTCTCTCTCCTTCTTCTTCTCCTTCTCCTTCATCTCCTCCTCCTCCTCCTTTTCTTTCTCCTCCTCCTCCTTCTCTCTCTCCTTCTTCTTCTTCTTCTTCTTCTTCTTCTTCTTCTTCTTCTTCTTCTTCTTCTTCTTCTTCTTCTTCTTCTTCTTCTTCTTCTTCTTCTTCTTCTCCTTCTCCTTCATCTCCTCCTCCTTCTCCTTCTCCTCCTCCTCCTCCTTCTCCTTCTCCTCCTCCTCCTCCTTCTCTTTCTCCTCCTCCTCCTCCTCCTCCTCTTCCTCCTCCTCCTCCTCATCGTTCTCTCTCTTCTTCTCCTTCTCCTTCATCTCCTTCTCCTTCTCCTGTGTCTCATTTTGAATTATATTTGACCCTTCTCCTCTTCCTCTTCCTCTTCCTCCTTCTCTTTCTCCTCTTCCTTCATCCTGCTGCTCCTGCTCTTCTTCTTCTTCTTCTTCTTCTTCTTCTTCTTCTTCTTCTTCTTCTTCTTCTTCTTCTTCTTCTTCTTCTTCTTCTTCTTCTTCTTCTTCTTCTTCTTCTTCTTCTTCTTCTTCTTCTTCTTCTTCTTCTTCTTCTTCTTCTTCTTCTTCTTCTTCTTCTTCTCCTCCTCCTCCTCCTCCCTCCTCCCTCTTCCTCCCTCCCTCCCTCCCTCCCTCCCTCTGTTTTTATTTTTACAGAAGCCATCAAAGTTTGTTCTTCAGAATTTCTGCAACACACTCTTGGGAAGCGGAGGGTGGGGTGCTCCCTTTAGGAGCAAAGGATGGTTTAGCAGGATATGGAAATATGCAGTGAGGTCAAGGTCTGTTTGATGGAAAAGACAGAATAACAAGAGACATTTATTTCCCTGAACCGATTAGAAGTTTCCGTGCTCTGCTTTGGCCTCGTTCAGCACTTGGGATCCAGAAACACGAAGAGGTTTCCGTGGATGGGTGGGCGTGTTCTGTTACCCGGATCCGTAAAGATGCAGCTGCTTTAAGGAGTTGCGGGTGCATCCACCCCGGAGGCTGCGAAACCCCTGTTTTTGGCTTCCGAAACAGAAGTTCTGTCCAGAACTGCTGGGAAGCATCCTCAACTGACCTCTGATAACAAAAAACAGCGGAAAGCAATAAAGGTGTTTAAATAACCCAAATCTCGCACATCTGCACGATTCCCATGAGGTGTTGATCTTCTCCTGTGACGTCTTCTAAGAACATCACACCCTTGGGAGGTTTTAGGTGAAGCAATGCGATATTTTGAACACTTTTGTTGTAATCCGGTCTGGGTCGGCCAGCGGGTCCAGAGGTTTACGCTTCTGAGCGTTCGGACATGTGTCGGAGCCCGTGCTCAGGGAACCTCTCTCTACCAGAATTTGTGCTTTGGGCTATATTCTGCGAGTCATATGTATGTGGTTGATGGGTGCGTTGAGGCCTGGTTGATTGGCTGCTGTTTCCTGGTGCAGCCAAGTTCTCGGCTCCTAAATGCCAGATAAGCTGGTGGTAAATCAGACCCCCTGTTGACTTTATTATTTTTTATTTTGTTTTATTTTATTCCGATCGTTATTATTTTTACACATAACTGAAGGCAAAACTGAATACCTACTGTAACATGCCCAAACACAACTTTCCTTCGCCTGTGAAGTGGGTTGGAGTGAGTGAGTGAGTGAGTGAGAGAGAGAGAGAGAGAGAGAGAGAGAGAGAGACTGGCCCAAAGTCACCTAGTTGGTTTCATGACTAAGGTGAGACTAGAACTCCCAGTCTCCTGGTGATTGGTCCAAAGTCACCCAACTGCCTTTCATGGCTAAGGCAGGACTAGAACTCCCAGTTTCCTGGTGATTAGCCCTACGTCACCCATGCGGCTTTCATGGCTAAGGTGGGTCTAGAACTCACAGTCTCCTGGTGACTGGCCCAAAGTCACCCAGTTGGCTTTCATGCCTCAGGTGGGTCTAGAACTCACCATCTCCTGGTGATTGGCCCAAAGTCACCCAGTTGGCTTTCATGCCTCAGGTGGGACTAGAACTCACAGTCTCTTGGTGATTGGCCCAAAGTCACCCAGTTGGCTTTCATGCCTAAGATCGGACTAGAACTCACCGTCTCCTTGTGATTGGCCCAAAGTCACCCAGTTGGCTTTTATGCCTCAGGTGGGACTAGAACTCACAGTCTCCTGGTGATTGGCCCAAAGTCACCCAGCCGGCTTTCATGCCTAAGAACATTTCCCTGGCTGTTTTTGTGCCTGCTCGGCCAACAATCTTAGTAGCTGCAAAATTGAACGTATGCCCTTGTTCATGGCAGTGTGAGGTCAACCCATGAGTTTGGGTCTCCTTGTCTGACTGCTTGCTTGTGTTCTTGCAATCTGAGGGTTAGCTTCCTCCCCGTCTGTCCTACATAATCACAGGGTCAACCCATGCCGATTCTGTTACGATCCATGAAAGGTCTTTGTCCTCTGTTATCCTCCATCTTTGCCCTTTTTCGATCTGGGCTGCTTGACTCTTGTTTTATATTCTCTGTACGGCCCAGACACTTTTGTTGTCTTCCTAAGACAGTGATGGCGAACCTTTTAGAGACCGAGTGCCCAAACCGCAACCCAAAACCCCACTTATTTATCGCAAAGTGCCAGGGGCCCATCAGCATTGCGGTGCCCTCGGGGGAAGGGCACGCAAAAACCAGGGGCGCAAAAATGGGCCACCGTGCTGCAAGGCCCAAAAACGGCCACCGCTGCACCACGGGGCGCAGGTACAAGGCGCTGCACCAAGCAAGAACGGGGCAGGACTAGTGAGTATCATGCAGGCACTAGCCCCGCCTCATTTGCAGCGCGTGCATATTCGCGGCCCCCGTGCGTGCACATGCACATGTACAATACTTCCCCCTCCCTTTTCTTCCAGTCCGCCAATCGACAATGGTTGGTGACCTCTGCTCTACCACCTCTACTCGAGCTTGCTAGTCGGACGCTTCGCCTCCTTTGTGCTGGGTGGGGCTCCTGTTCCGGGCGGTGGTGGCGGCCTGATGGACCTGCTGCTGGTGGCGGCACGCGTGGCAACAGAGAGGGCTTTGAGTGCCGCCTCTGGCACGCGTGCCATAGGTTCGCCACCACTGTCCTAGGAAGTTGTTCCTGTGTTCTTTTTGCTTTTAAGGTGAGAAGACCTCCATGTTTTGTTCCTAAACCTGGGGGGCCCAGCTCAGACACTGAAGCAGAGAAGGAAGAAGCTATGGTCAAAGAGCTTGGTGCAGTTGACCTGAATTAAGGGACCAAAAGAAGTTGCACACAGGTGAAAGTGGTGGCTTTCACCTGTGGTGGCTTTCACCACTTTCACCTGTGTGCAACTTCTTTTGGGGTTGACGACACCGTGTAGAAGCAAGAGGAACTAGCAATTGTAGATATGCAAGCTTGGAGATAAATAAAATCCAGAGACTTAGCTGGCAGCCAGATCAGGGAATTCATGCACAGCCTAATCCAAAGTTACTCAGCCGGCTTTCATGCCTAAGGCAGGACTTGAACTCATAGTCTCCTGGGAACTTCAGGAAAGAGCATCAATCTCAAACCACATCCTTCCATTATAGTTCCAGAGAATCCTCCTGCATGGAAGCTTCATCGCTGTCTCAAATTCAGTCTGTTTTACAATTCAACTTTGCCATCTTCTTCCCAAGCCTTTGTCTCCTAAAATAATGAGTGTCTAGGTCAGGGGTAGGCAACCTTGGCTCTTTGATGACTGGTGGACTTCAACTCCCAGAATTCCTGAGCCAGCATGGGGAAAACTTTGGCCCCTTCATGACTGGTGGACTTCAACTCCCAGAATTCCTGAGCCAGCATGGCTCAGCTTGGAAACCTCTCCCTTTCCCCTCAGCATGGTTGGCTCAGGAATTCTGGGAGTTGAGGTCCACCCATCTCTGAGTGGCCAAGGTTGAGAAATACAGGCCTAAGCCAGGGGTAGGCAACCTTGGCTCTTTTATGACTCGTGGACTTCAACTCCCAGAATTCCTGAGTCAGCATGGGGGAACTATGGCCCCCTCATGACTCGTGGACTTCAATTCCCAGAATTCCTGAGCCAGCATGGCTCAGCTTGGAAACCTCCCTTTCCCCTCAGCATGGCTGGCTCAGGAATTCTGGGAGTTGAAGTCCACCCATCTCTGAATGGCCAAGGTTGAGAAATACAGGCCTAAGCTAGGAGTAGGCAACCTTGGCTCTTTTATGACTCGTGGACTTCAACGCCCAGAATTCCTGAGCCAGCATGGCTCAGCTTGGAAGCCTCTCCCTTTCCCCTCAGCGTGGCTGGCTCAGGAATTCTGGGAGTTGAAGTCCACGAGTCATCAAAGAGCCAAGGTGGCCTACCCCTGGTTTAGGTCTTTCTTGGTACTGCTGAAGAAGTAGGAAGACTTTCCCTTCATTCTTGAGTTCCCCCTTTTCCTGTCTGTTATCTGTTCAGTCCGTTCTCAAGTTTTCTTCTCCTTTTTTTCAAAACCGGAAAAGCACAGCCCTTCAGCCTTGCGTCCTCAAATCCACTGATGGCTTTTGACATTCTCTTGTTTCTCCCGGTTTCGGCAAATGTCAGAACAGATTGGCTGCCATCTGGACATGACAGACAGATGCCAGAGGCAGTGAACCCATTTGGAACGTGACCAGGACTCTGAAAACAGGATCAGAGACAGTGGACGGGTGACCTTCATTGAGTTTAGGATACTTAAATGTTTATCAACTGAATTTGGTAATTAGCAGAGGAAGGTAGAGCAGAGGAGAGTTCCGGAATGAAGAATGGAATAGAGTTGAGTTTAGGATACTTTTTATTTATTTATTTATTTATTTATTTATTTATTTATTTATTTATTGTATTTATATCCCGCCCTTCTCCTTTCGGACTCAGGGCGGCTGACAAATGATAAAAAGCTAACATATTACACCCAGTTAAAATTTAATTAAAATGAAATATTTGCGAATGTCAAATTTAAAAGTAATTAAAACCCCTATAAAATCCCCTAGGCCAGTCCCGCTTGCTGGAACAACCACGTCTTGAGGGCGCGGCGG
>NW_015386413.1:1905057-1912200 GCF_001527695.2 Protobothrops mucrosquamatus
CACCTGGCCCCAAAACGACCGCCAGGCCACGAGACGACCGGCTGCCGGCTCCCCCGGCCGCCCGGCTCCACTCTCCAACCTCTCCGCCAGGCCGCCAGGCTTCGTTCTCCTCGCCCGGCCTCTCCAACCTCTCCGCCAGGCCCCGGCCTCTCCTCGCCCGGCCTTCCTCGCCCGGCCTCTCCAACCTCTTCCCCAGGCCTCTCCAACCTCCTCGCCCGGCCTTCCCCAACCTCTTCCCCAGGCCTCTCCAACCTCTTCCCCATACTTAAATGTTTATCAACTGAATTTGGTAATTAGCAGAGGAAGGTAGAGCAGAGGAGAGTTCTGGAATGAAGAATGGAATAGAGTTGAGTAGAGTATTAGGCTGAAGGACAGAGCAGAGCAGAGTAGTAGACTACAAATGAGACACCGAAGATTCAAAATAACAGAACGACAGTTGTAAGGGACTTGGGAGGTCTTCTAGTCAAACCCCCTGCTCAAGCAGGAGACCCTTTGCCATATCCGATATATGGTAATCTCTTCTTAGAAACCTCCAGTGATGGAGCACCCACAACATCTGGTGGCAAGCCGTTCCACTGGTTAATTTTTCCTCATTGTCAGGAAATTCCTCCTTAGTTCCAGGTTGCTTCTCTCCTTGATTAATTTTTCCATCTGTTGCTTCTTGTCCTGCCTTCGGGTGCTTTGGAGAATAGCTTGACTCCTTGTCCCAAAAGTGCTTTTTCAAGAGGCAACTGGACTTTCTGGATGGAAACTAATCAAGGAGAGAAGCAACCTAGAGCTAAGGAGAAACTTCCTGACAGTTAGAACAATTAACCTGTGGAACAACCTGCCTCCAGAAGCGGTGAATGCTCCAACACTGGAAGTTTTTAAGAAGAGACTGGACAGCCATTTGTCCGAAATGGTATAGGGTTACCTGCCTGAGCAGGGGGTTGGACTAGAAGACCTCCAAGGCCCTTTCCAATTCTGTTGTTGTTGTTGTTGTTGTTACAGCCATTTGTCTGAAATGATATAGGGTTTCCTGCCTGAGCAGGGGGTTGGACTAGAAGATCTCCAAGGTCCCTTCCAATTCTGTTGTTGTTGTTGTTATTAGAGCCATTTGTCCGAAATGATATAGGGTTTCCTGCCTGAGCAGGGGGTTGGACTAGATGACCTCCAAGGTCCCTTCCAACTTTACTTTACTATTACTTACTATTACATTCTATGGCTCAAGCCAGAATGTTCCTTCAAAAAAACGAGTAGGTTGGACATCAGCTAAAATTGGTCCCAAATGCTGGATCAACAGATGGCTTGTTCAGAAGGAGGCGCCCACCACCTCCTGCAGAGACATTGGCACCACTAATGAAGTCTTAATCACCTCCTGAATCCAATCTTGTTTATGTTCAGCTGGACAAATCCTCCAGTCTGGGTATAAATCCAGTTGAGTCGTTTTGGAGAACCTGATCTGCATCGTCCTACGCTCAGTTAAGATCCTGGCTGGCCTTATAAGACAGCAGGCAAGTCACCTCCTTCCACTTTGCACAAGAGGTCTCCAACTCTGAAGAAACAGGAGCAGCTTTGTCTGCCAGGAAGTCCAATAAACAGGTAGTCCTCGATCAGAATTCAGCTGGAAGGGACCTTGGAGGTCTTCTAGTCCAACCCATTGCTCAAGCAGGAGATCCTCTACCATTCCAGACAAGGAGCTGTCCAGTCTCTTCTTAAAAGCCTCCTGTGATGGAGCACCCACAACTTCTGGTGGCAAGGTGTTCCACTGGTTAATTGTCCTCCCTTTCAGGAAATTCCTCCTTCGTTCTATTGTTTTCAATCACAATAGAGCTGGAAGGGATCTTGGAGGTCTTCTAGTCCAGCCCCCTGCTCAAGCAGGAGACCCTCTACCATTTCAGACAGGTGACTGTCCAGTCTCTTCTTTGAAAACCTCCACGGATGGAGCACCCACAACTTCTGGAGGCCAAGCTGTTCCACTGCTTTTATAAAGCTGTACAATTTACAACAGCATATCGGTGACTGTTCATTAGTAAGTGAACAGTCAGTGAGTTAACAGTCAGTTAGTGAACCGTTCAGTTAGTGACCGTTCCAAGTTACAACGGCACTGAAAAAAGTGAGTTAGGACCATCTTTCACCCTTACAACCATTGCAGCATCCCCACCGGTCACCTGATCCAAATTCGGGCTCTTGGCAACAGACTTGTATTTATGACGGTCGCGGTGTCCCGGGCTCACGTGATCCAAATTCGGGCTCTTGGCAACCGACTCGTATTTATGACGGTCGCGGTATCCCGGGCTCACGTGATCCAAATTCGGGCTCTTGGCAACCGACTCGTATTTATGACGGTCGCGGAGTCCCGGGGTCACGCGATCCCCTTTTGGCGACCTTCTGACAATCAACGGGGGAGCCAAACTCACTTAACAACCGTGTTACGAACTTAAGAGTTGCAGGGATTCGCTTAGCAGCCCTGGGAAGAAAGGTCACAAAGTCGCTGAGGCGGTTTGGAGGTTTATCTGTTGATCTGCCCAAGTGGCCTCAACGACTCTCAGAGGGAGCGCAAACGACCAGAGGACTGTCAGGAATATGAATCCTTCCGTTCTCCACCCTTCGGTCAGAATCGAACTAGGACAAGACAGATTGTAAGATTTGGACGAAACTCACTTAACAAATGTCCCTTAGCAACAGAAAGTTGCTTTTTTTCCCCCCAAGAGGCAACTGGACTTTTCTTTGTTTTCCTTGAAGACATTTCACTTCCCATCCAAGAAGCTTCTTCGGTTCTGGCTGTAGGGTGGAGAATGGAAGGATTCACGTTCCTTCCAGTCCTCTGGTCCTTAGTGTTCCTTCTGAGAGTCATTGAGGCCACTTGGAGGCTTATCTGTTTCGCTGTCCAAGTGGCTTCAACGACTCTCAGAGGGAGCGCAAATGACCAGAGGACTGTCAGGAATATCAGGACTGTCAGGCACTTTACAAGGCCTTGGTAAGGCCACACTTGGAATCCTGCATCCAGTTTTGGTCACCACGATGTAAAAAAGATGTTGAGACTCTAGAAAGAGTGCAGAGAAGATCAACAAAGATGATTAAGGGACTGGAGGATAAAACATAAAAGGAACGGCTGCTGGAATTGGGTATGTCTAGTTTAATGAAGAGAAGGACGAGGGGGGACTGGATAGCAAGTCTTCCAATATCTCAGGGGCTGCCCCAAAGAAGAGGCAGTCAAGCTATTCTCCAGAGCCCCTGAAGGCAGGACAAGAAGCAATGGGTGGAAACTAACCAAAGAGAGAAGCAACCAGGAACTAAGGAGAAACTTCCTGACAGTTAGAACATTTAACCAGTGGAACAACCTGCCTCCAGAAGTGGTGAGTGCTCCAACACTGGAGGTTTTTAAGAAGAGACCGGACAACCATTTGTCTGAAATGGTATAGGGTTTCCTGCCTGAGCAGGGGGTTGGACTCGATGACCTCCAAGGTCCCTTCCAACTTTATCATTATCATTATTATAATATAAATCCTTCCGTTCTCCACCCTTCGGTCAGAACTGAACGGTCTCTTAACAAATGTGTCTCTTAGCCCTTAGCAACAGAAATTCGGGACACGGTTGTGCTTGTAAGTCGAGAACTATCTATAAATAAAATAGATGCGGTGATTCCGTAGAGCCTCAGAGGCACGCAACTTGTTTTGGGGTATCTCTCATTGGGGGACCCCAATCTGAAAATCAGAATAATATTCCGTAACCGGCCCAGAAAACGTTTCACAGAGAGATCTTATTTTTAGCTACTTATCGCAGCTGAAGTGGGTCCTTAGCGTGATGTTTTGTGCAGCACGAAGGTTTCCACGCTGGGAGACCTTAAGTGCGCGTTTCATAATATTTAATAAATGTATGCATGTTAAGAGTAAGCGTCATTTGCTGGCTTTCTTTTTTAAGGAATGTACTCATCGGTTCCAAAAATCAGTGTTGATGAGAATGGCATTTTGAACATCGCAAAATTGTGCACACGTGTGTGTGTGTGTATGAAGAGGGTAGAATCGTGTCCTTTTGTCTGTAGCAGGTGTAACTTTTTAAGTTAACAAGAAACATTGGAAAATGAGCCAGCCCAGGGGGTCCTCGATATTGTGACTTTGCACACAGCTCGAGAAAGCATCTTATAAACCGCTTGGCAGAGTGGAATTTTCTGGGCAGCCTGGCTAGTTAGTAACACCCCATGGCTATTTTTGACCCCACCCCCCACCCCCCGCGGAAGAAGGCAACTTTAAAACTTGAGAATGAATGGAAGAAAAGCTTTTTAACATTCACTGGGTCCCATTCGTTGTTTTTCCTGGGCAGACTTGTCTGTTTGCCAGAATGATAATTTGAATAGAATAGGAGCTGGAAGGGACCTTGGAGGTCTTCTAGTCCAGCCCCCTGCTCAAGCAGGAGAACCTACACCGTCTCAGACAGTAACCACATAAGGTTTTCTGATTTTATATGTATGTATGTATGTATGTATGTATGTATGTATGTATGTATGTATCTATCTATCTATCTATCTATCTATCTATCTATCTATCTATCTATCTATCTATCTATCTATCTATCTATCTATCATCTATCTATCTATCTATCTATCTATCTATCTATCTATCTATCATCTATCTATCTATCTATCTATCTATCTACATCAGGGGTGTCAAATTGCCGGCCCACGGGCTTGGACATGTTACACAGAAGCCGCGCAATGGCAAAACTATCCCAATACGTTGCGCGATGTCACGTGATGTCATGAGTTTGACATGTCTGCTCTACATCTATCTATCTATCTATCTATCTATCTATCTATCTATCTATCTATCTATCTATCTATCTATCTATCTATCTCATCTACCTGTCTGTCTCTCTGTCCGTCATCCATCCATCCATCCATCCATCCATCCATCATCCATCCATCCATCCATCCATCCACCTATCCTTTTTATATCTATCTATCTATCTATCTATCTATCTATCTATCTATCTATCTATCTATCTATCTATCTATCTATCTATTCTCTCTCTCTTTCTCATCTACCTTTCTGTCTGTCTCTCTGTCCGTCCATCCATTCATCCATCCATCCATCCATCCATCCATCCATCCATCCATCCATCCACTTATCCTTTTTATATCTATGTATCTATGTATCTATGTATCTATGTATCTATGTATGTATGTATGTATCTATCTATCTATCTATCTATCTATCTATCTATCTATCTATCTATCTATCTATCTATCTATCTATCTATCTATCTATCTATCTATCTATCTATCTATCTATCTATCATGTGAAAGATGTAAGTCTGATAACCCCCATTCGTTGAGGAGAAGAACAGAAGGAGATGGAGATGGTTGAGATAAGATTTGATTCTCAAGTGTAGAAAGAGAAGAATTACGGCGTGCACGGATTCTTGGTTTGGATTTTATTTATTCTGATGTTGGTTCTCACATTCCCTGAAAAGACTTTAGGCCTAATTGCTGCAGCTTTTCATTCTTGCGGTGCTGGGAGATGATTAGGTCGTGAATACAACGCTCTTCTTTAAACGTTTCGGTTTGAATTTTGTCATAACAGATTGAAAATCTCTGGCATTCGATGAAGCTTTCTCCAAAGGAGAGATTCCCCCAGGTTATCTACTGTCTCCTTCCAACATTGACACCCCTGGCAATCTCTGATGCAGAATGTTGTGTTACTTTGTGCAGGTACTGTAGATGCGCATACTATTAAGTAATGGGATATGAGTAAGATATACACCCTTCCTGTCCTTGTCAAGAAAGAGATTTCTTAAGCAGCCTGATCTAAGAGAAGAAGTAAAACGAAGAGGGCTAAAAATGCTTTTTTTGCACCCGTGTGTTTTAGCAGCTGTACGTCCGTTTCGTTTTTTTTTCCTTTTTCCCGCATAAATGTGTAATTTAGCCAGTTTATTATCAGGGTTTCCTTCGTCCATTTCTCTTTCCTCTACGCGTTATACCTGGCTTGAAAAGGGTGCCCAGTTGCCCGCGATTAAATATTGGTTTCAGATTGCTTTTATAGCTTCCTTTTCCATTTTAAAAGCTTTTTATTCAGGAATTGGAAACTAATTTAAATGCGGCGATGGGCACGACGAGATTCGTTCAATCCAAACAGTTGTGTGTTTGTTTGTGTTTTTTTCCTCGGTGGCTTCCTGCTGTCTCCTTTCCCCTGAAAAAAACCCGTTGCTTCTGACCTAATTCCTTCCTCTTGGTTGCCCTAATCCTCGAATGGGAATTTAATGCAATTTTTCACAATAAACTGAGCGCAGAAAGCCAATCTAGAGAGAAGGGAGGAATCAAAGACAACCGCAGCAAATTGCCTTAAAGAAGGAATAATAATAATAATAATGAAAATCACAAGTCAGGCTGCTGTCTCACCGGATGCATGACATATAATACAGGTTGTCCTCGATTTACGACGGCCACGGGGCCACGGATTTCTGTGGCTAAGCGAGACAGTGGTTCCGTCGGGCTTTGCCCCGGTTTACGACCTTTCTCGCCGCAGTTGTTAAGGAAATCACCGCGGTTGTTAAGTCGGGAACGCGGCCGTTAAAGGGGGTCACGTGACACACACACACACACACCCCGGGATGCTGCGACCATCACAAATATGAGCCAGTGGCCGGTTGTCTGAATTTTGGTCATGTGATCACGGATAGACGGTGGATAAGTGTGAAAAACGATCCTCGGTCCTTTTCTTCAGGGATGTTTTCATTTTGAATGGCCACCAAACCAACTGTTGTATACAACGGGAGCAAATTGTTGTGGCTCATGGTTGAACTTTGGGGAGTCCACTCCTTACTAGCACAGATGATGTTGGATAATGAAACATCTGGAAGAAAGAAAAACCAAGCTCAGAGAGGACCAAGGACTTCACAGTCTTTCTCCCTCCTCCTCCTCCTCCTCTTCCTCTTTCTCTTTCTCTTTCTCTTTCTCTTTCTCTTTCTCTTTCTCTTTCTCTTTCTCTTTCTCCTCTTCCTCCTCCTCCTCCTCTCTGCATACCCCATTCCTTACTAGCACTGATGATGTTACCTAGTTGGATAATGAAACATGTGTAAGAAAGAAAAACTAAGCACAGAGAGCACCAAGGACTCCACAGTCTTTTTTCCTCCTCCTCCTCCTCCTCCTCCTCCTCCTCCTCCTCC
>NW_015386413.1:1912386-1915261 GCF_001527695.2 Protobothrops mucrosquamatus
CCTCCTCCTCCTCCTCCTCCTCCTCCTCCTCCTCTTTGCATACCCTACTCCTTACTAGCACTGATGATGTTACCTAGTTGGGTAATGAAATGTCCATAAGGAAAAAAACCGCAGAGAGCCCCAGAGACCCCACACATTATACACAGCACGGATATATTGAATTAAACTACAGTGGGCCTAAAAAGAGATTACATCTCCTTGTTTAGCTGAGGATAATCAACTGTGGTAATGACTTCTTCGTCACATGCAGAGAAGATGCTTATCTACCCATATTGTGCATCAGAGAAGATTAGGCTGTGTTTGAGTCCACAGGCGTGCTGAGTTGGATGACTGTATGAACGTAGAACCCCCAGGGCTGGAAGGAACCTTGGAGGTCTTCTAATCCAGCCCTCTGCTCAAGGCAGGAGTCTCAAATGAGGACTTACCAGTCAGCTGGACACCTGCTTCAGACTTGGACAGGAGACCACCAGGAAATCCTAGGAGTGAGCAGCTGAGAAACATCTCAGAAGATGGCAATGGCAAACTGGGTCTGGATTGCTGCTGAGAAGGATTACAACTAGGATAATAGTTTTATTTTAGTCCGTAATTTTCACTCCAGTTGGGTTTTTATGCAGTTGCCTTCAGGTAATAAAAATGTAGGGCAGAAGCTGCAACAGAGTAGAGCGAGAAGCATCAACAACAATCAACATCATTATTATCTGTGGGATGAATTCAGGTTGGGCTAAACTTAGTATGTCCTGCAGGCACAGTTAATGTCTGAGTGGAACAGGATTTCTCCGGAATAGCAGGTAATCTACAAATCTACAATGCCTTGGTAAGGCCACACTTGGAATACTGCATCCAGTCTTGGTCACCACGATGTAAAAAAGATGTTGAGACGCTAGAAAGAGTGCAGAGAAGGGCAACAAAGATGACCAGGGGACTGGAGGCTAAAACATACGAAGAACAGTTGCTGGAATTGGGTAGGTCTAGTCTAATGAAGAGAAGGACGAGGGGGGACATGAGAGCAGTCTTCCAGTATCTCAGGGGTTGCCCCAAAGAAGAGGGAGTCAAGCTATTCTCCAAAGCGCCTGAAGGCAGGAGAAGAAGCAATGGATGGAAACTAATCAAGGAGAGAAGCAACCTGGAACTAAGGAGAAACTTCCTGACAGTCAGAACAATTAACCAGTGGAACAACCTGCCTCCAGAAGCTGTGAAGGCTCCAACACTGGAAGTTTTTAAGAAGAGACCGGAGGGGACCGGCCCGGTGCCCGTCCATGGATCAGAGGTTGGGGTCCTCTGGTACAGGGTCTCCTGCTTAAGTAGGGGGGTGGACTAGTCACTAGAAGACCTCCAAGGTCCCTTCCAACTCTGTTATTCTGTTAATCTGCTGATCAATATTCTTGATCAAGGCAACTAAGTAATAAACCTGAGATTTCTAAAAAAAAAGAAAAGAAAAAAAGCCAAATCTCCAGAAATACAGACAACCGAGAAGCTGGGTTAGATATAAGCACCAGATCGATGGCTCGCCAAAACACGACATTATATGCAAGGGAACCTTAGGGATGAAATATGTAACCGAAAACCTAAAATGAAGCATTATTATAATAAGGATTCTTTGGAGCCCAAAGGATTTTTTTTATAGGTTTCTATTGGCAGCAGACTAGACAATGATGAGATTACAAAGAGGCTTATTGCAGTAGCCCTGGACAAATTTATGTGTCTTTTTACCCTATTTGATTAAATAGATTACATTACTCTGTATTTTAAACTGGCATGCTTACTCTAATTTTAAAAGAAACTGGGCGGGTCGTTCTAACTCTGTACCATTAACTGAGTCGAGATGTGACGTCCTTTCCTGCTTATTAAATTGTCATTCCAGCTGCAGAGAAAGCAAAACTGTTTTTTTTTAAAATGAGCATTTAATTGCAACTTTGAACGGTCACTAAATAAACGGTTGTAAATCAAGGATTACCTGTATTTGAGAACGTCAAAGATCACTTCTTTGTTAGGCCGTGGACGTCGTGCCAAATCGCTCTTTGTGATTGTGGTGCCGTGCAGACAACAACACATATATATATATATACCTTCCCTTTTGTGTCCCAATCAGTGTACGCTTAAGGGCCTCATGACAGCACGACAGAACACAATTAATGTCACTAGTTTCTGTTTCATTTGTACATATTTTAATCTTTAAATTTTATGTCATACAGTATGCCTTATTTTTAATGGTGATGCTTCTGATACGAATAAACAAACAAACCAGGCATTAGATAAGACAAGATAACCTTTATTATAATTTTTTTTACTGTGAGCAGTAATTAATTTCACATTAAATCTGAAATTCTTTTGCCTGCTGTCAAAAGAAAGTAAATATCTATCCATACACATACATAACACGCATATACACATACTATATACAGATAACAACAACAACAACAACAACAATAATAATAATAATAATAATAATAATAATAATAATGTTGGAAGGGACCTTGGAGGTCATCTAGTCCAACCCCCTGCTCAGGCAGGAAACCCTATACCATTTCGGACAAATGGCTGTCCAGTCTCTTCTTAAAAACTTCCAGGGTTGGAGCACTCACAGCTTCTGGAGGCAGGTTGTTCCACTGAGTAATTGTTCTAACTGTCAGAAAATATGTATATACATATACATATAGAGAGAGACAGTGATTAATATTTATTTATTTATTTATTTATTTATTTATTTATTTATTTTGATTTATATCCCGCCCTTCTCCCAACGGGACTCAGGGCGGCTCACAACATATTAAAAAACATAGACACGCCTACAACCCCACCGAAGTAAAACCAATTAAAACCAAATATTTAAAGTTGTACTATTTAAAAATTACACCTAAAATAAACCCGATTTAAA
>NW_015386413.1:1917282-1925501 GCF_001527695.2 Protobothrops mucrosquamatus
GGCCGGGCGATTATCTGATGACGCGATGAGTGAGGAATAGTAGTTAGTCCTAGCCACCCTCATCGCCACTAGGTAGGATCTAACATGTATCCTTACCTGTGTTCGATCGGATTCGGTTCGGCTGGCCCTCCAACTGCTCTCTAGGCGTCTTTTCCGACGTTTCATCTCTCTCAGCTCCCCAGTAAACCAGGGAGCCAGTCGAGATCTACGTCGGGTCAGAGGCCGCAAAGGCACGACTCGGTCCAATGCTGCGGCGGCAGTTGTCTCCCAAGCCGCCGCCTGATTTTCCGCCGAGTCGTGGACCAGATCCTCCGGATATGGCCCAAGCTCCGTCAGGAACCTGTCAGGGTCCATCAGTCGCCTGGGACGGAACCATCTAGGCGACGGAACCATTTATACGTATTATATGTATATGGGCGTAGGTATATATACTTTGTGGTATCCAAAGCAGAACATCCAGATTCAGCCACAGTTATTAATCACTGTCCATTTTGAATACATAGTGTAAAGAGGAAAACTTGAGAGTTCACAAGGTTGATGCTGTATGGAACAAAACTCTGTCTGAATCTGGATATTCCGCTTCAGATACCACAAAGCCCCCCCCTCCCAGAAGGTAACAAGGAGAACAGGTCATGAAGAGGATGTGTAGTGTCCCAGACAATCTTACATCATTTACGTACCACGTCCTGGATAGAAGGGAGGGAACTGCCAATGATTGTTTCTGCTGTCCTCACCACTCTCTGCACCGCCTTCCTGTCTGAAGCAGGGATGCTTCCAAACCAGACAGCAATGCAATACGGTGTGACAGGGTGCTCTAGATCAGGGATGTCAAACTCGCAACGTCATGCGACGTGTCGCGACTTTTTCCTCATTGCCGGAGCTGGGGTGGGCACGGTTTCAGCATGACGCATCCGGCCTGTGGGCCGGCAGTTTGACACCCCTGTTCTAGATCATCCCTCTGTAGAAAGTGGTGAGGACAGGGGAAGGAAGATGTGCTTTTCTCTTGCGACGCAGAAAATGCAGGCGCTGGTGTGCCCGCTTCACCAGGGTCTCCCTGTTGAGTGACCAAGCTAGTCTACGCATTAGCTGCACACCCAGAAACCTGATGCTGCTAACCACCTCCACAGGAGAATCATTAATAGACAGAGGAGTGTGGCAGTTGTTAAATGAGTTTTGCCCCGTTTTACAATTTTGTAAATTTTGTAATTCGATCTAAGGAGATTTCATTTTAAGGGCTGATTTGGTGTCTTCAAACGAATCCTTCTTCCTTTGCGGACTAAGATGAGCAGAAAGGCACGTGTTGCCTTTATTATTCTCTAGTCATGATGAACAAGCCAAAAAAGGGTCCAGGGTGATGAACACAAGAGACCTCTTCCAGAGAAATCGTAACATGGCGTTATCTGTTAATCCAGCGGTGCGAATGAGGAACGGGGAAGGCAATTATCAAAATGTATTTACAGTATTTGTGGCTTCCGACTTTTAAAATCTTAGCTGGGTTGCTTAAGCTTTTGGAGATGTCGTAAAGCTGAACGAGGTACTGTGAAAACCAACTATTTCTTTTGCACAACAATACAAAGTCCCCACCCGCCTCTGGCTTTAAGATTTGTTTTACTGCAGATAGTCCTTGATTTAGTGGCTGTTTGAGGTTACAAAGCACTGGAAAAAAATGACATGACTGGCTCAGGAATTCTGGGAGTTGAAGTCCACGAGTCATAAATGAGCCAAGATTGCCTACCCCTGACCATGGTCAGGTGATCCAAATCCAGATGCTTGGCAATTGACTCATACTTATGATGTTGCAGTGTCCCAGGGTCATGTGGCTTCAACGACCCTCTAAAAGAAGGCAAATAATAATAATAATAATAATAATAATAATAATAATAATAATAATAATAATAATGATAATAATAATGATAATAATAATGATAACGTTGGAAGGGACCTTGAGGGTCATCTAGTCCAACCCCCTGCTCAGGCAGGAAACCCTATACCATTTCGGACAAATGGCTGTCCAATCTCTTCTTAAAAACCTCCAGTGTTGGAGNGCAGGAAACCCTATACCATTTCAGACAAACGGCTGTCCAGTCTCTTCTTAAAAACCTCCGGTATTGGAGAAGGAAGGGAGGGAGGGAGGGAGGGAGGGAGGGAGGGAGGAAGGAAGGAAGGAAGGATTGAAGGAAAAGAATAACAGAAGGGACCTTGGAGGTCATCTAATCCAACCCCCTGCTCAGGCAGAAAACCCTATACCTTTTCGGACAAATGGCTGTCCAGTCTCTTCTTAAAAACTTCCAGTGTTGGCGCATTCACCGCTTCTGGAGGCAGGGTGTTCCACTGGTTAATTGTTCTAACTGTCAGGAAGTTTCTCCTTAGTTCTAGGTTGCTTCTCTCTTTGGTTAGTTTCCACCCGTTGCTTCTTGTCCTGCCTTCAGCTGTCTGCAAGGAGGATAAATCCTGCCGTTCCCCACCATCCAGTCAGAGCTGAAGAAGCTTCTGGGATGAGAAGCGAAACGTCTTCAAAGGAAAAACAAGAAAGTCCAGTTACCTCCTGAAAATGCACCTTTGGGACAACCAGGACCTGGATGACGGAGAATCTCCACAGACATTCCTTTGAAAATGTTTTGCTTCTTTGATTCTGACAAAGAACTGAATACATTTCTCGGTTGAGAAGTGAAGTGTTTTCAAAGGAAAAAAAACACACACACGAAAGTCCAGTTGCCTTCTGGAAAAGGCGTAGCCTTTGAGACCACCGTAACCTGGAGTATCTCCAGGTATCTCCATAGGCATTGAGCTGATCAATGGATGGAAACTAACCAAGGAGAGAAGCAATGGATCAATGGATGGAAACTAACCAAGGAGAGAAGCAACCTAGAACTAAGGAGAAATTTCCGGACAGTTAGAACAATTAACCAGTGGAACAACCTGCCTCCAGAAGCTGTGAATGCTCCAACACTGGAAGTTTTTAAGAAGAGACTGGACAGCCATTTGTCCGAAATGGTCTAAGGTTTCCTGCCTGAGCAGGGGGTTGGACTAGATGACCTCCAAGGCCCCTTCGAACTTTATTATTATTATTGTTGTTATTAAATCCGAACCTGGGATGGGGTTTCAGGGTTTTAAGAGGTAGAAGGGGACGTAACTCTGGGATTGTTTAGTTTGCACCCTTGTCATCCCTGGAGAAACAACAGGTTGTTGTTGTTGTTGTTGTTCTTTTGCAAAAGTCACAGCGTAGCCTTCACACTACCGACTTGTTTAAAAAGATCTGCTGCGGTTTTCGAGGGTGTATTGGAAATTACGAGTTTCTTTGGAGAATAAACATCACGCTCGGCTTGTCAGCCCATAAAATTTCGCAGGCACTTTGCTCTGAAATATTTATTTTAGCCATTGTCTCGTAACGTCAGAATTTTTTTGCAGGGTTGCAGGGCACATAAAACACCAGCCAATACGTCGCATGGAAATGTCCACTTGCTGCGATAGATGTTTGTCTTTGCTTGACACAAACGCTAATCCCGGTCAATTAAATCTTTGCAAGCACGCAACGAAGTCCACAGTTACCTCTTTTGCTCGCAAACAGGCATCGGAAAGGGTTTCAAAACATCTCCAAACGATTTGTATCACTCCGCGCGCACATTAAACAATAAGTGCCTATTTGGTTAGATATTTAGAAAGATATGTCTGTCTGTATATATATATCAGCTAGCCATGATGAGAGCTAAATAGCTCGAAATAGCTATACTAGTCTCCCTTTAACTCTTTGTTGGCAATCCTTATTTAACATATATATAGTCACAAGTCCAGAATAGTAACATATATATACAGCCACAAGTCCATAATAGTATGAGGGTCTCCTGCTTGAGTAGGGGGTTGGACTAGAAGACCTCCAAGGTCCCTTTCAACCCTATTATACTGTGTTCTCAGTACATTACTGTACAAAGAATGGGTATGAAACAAATTATGCTGATAAATCTTTCTCTTTAAAGTCAGAGATATTTCCCCCATATTTCTAGACACCAAGGACTGGCAAAATTTGGGAACCACATTGTCAAAGAGAATGCCAATTTGAAAAGTATTCACATTCAACATGTTAAACACTTAAAGTTTTAATTCGTCAGCATCTTAATTAGAGAGTCAGAGAAACCAGAGTGTGGTCAAAGCTTGCCTCATGTGAGAGGCAAAGTAGCCTCTAAAGCAGTGGTGGCGAACCTATGGCACGTGTGCCAGAGGCGGCACTCAGAACCCTCTCTGTTGGCACGCGTGCCACCGCCACCAGGAGCAGCTCCATCAGGCCGCCACCACTACCCGGAGCAGGAGCCTCGCCCAGCACAAAGGAGACAAAGCGGCCGACTAACAAGCTTGAGTAGAGGTAGTAGAGCAGAGGTCACCAACCGTTGTTGATTGGTGGACTGGAAGAAAAGGGAGGGGGAAGCATTTTACATGTGCGCATGCGCACGCGGGGCTGCGAGCACGCACACGCTGAAAATGGGGCAGGGCTAATGCCTGAGGGATACTCACTAGCTTGCCCCCGTTCTTGCGTGGTGCAGCGTCTTGTATCTGCACCCTGCGGAGTGGCGGCAGCCATATTTGCACCTTGCAGCATGGTGGCCCATTTTTGCGCTCCCCGTTTTTTGTGTGGCAGAGGCAGCACTCAGAAGCACCTCCCTGCCCCCCCGAGAGCACCACAATGCTGATGCGGCCCTGGCACTTTGTGATAAATAAGTGGGTTTGGGGTTGCAGTTTGGGCACTTGGTCTCTAAAAGGTTCGCCATCACTGCTCTAAAGTTTCATAAAGTTTCATAATTCAGTTTTGATTTGGGAAAAACACACAGCCCAGAATAGATGTGACTGAGAAATTTTGTTAAGCGAGTTTTGCCCCGATTTACAACTTTCCTTGCTACTTTTGTTAAGGGAATCGCTGCATTTGTTAAATTAGTAACCCGGTCGTTAAGCGAATCCATCTTCCCCCATTGAGTTTGCTTGTCAGAAGGTCACAAAAGCGGATCACGTGATCCCTGGGACTCTGCAACTGTCATAGGTACATGCCAGTTGCCAAGTGTTCAAATTTTGATCACGTGACCGTGGGGGAATGCTGCAACGATCATTAAGTATGAAAAAAACGGTCCTAAGTCACTTTTTTTCAGTGCCGTTGTAACCTCAAACGATCAGTAAATGAACGGTTGTAAGTCAAGGACGACTTATACTTCATGTGACTTTTAACTGGGTTAACTGGTGGTCAGTATATCATGCAGATACCATAAGCTGGAGTAAACGTCTTCTGGTCATATAAGTAGAAAAGTATCCTGCTCTGTCAGAGCGTGCACAGTCTTATTGCGCTGAGATAACCCAGGAGTCAACACAGTAAACAGTGGTCTATATTCGATGGTGGTTTATCTTACACTATCTACAATATCATACACCAGGAACAAAATACATACACGTGTATGTTACAGCAGGAAACAGAAGAAGAAGGAACACATCAGCAGAGCCTTCCTTTTATACAAAGGCTCTTAAAGGGATGCAGACCCTGCTGAGTCATTCCCAACCGTACATCATCCATCTTACATTACGTCAGCTGGTTAGCTTCTAAATCATTACCTTGACATGCTCTGTTACTAGCACAGAGATATACTCAAATACAGGTGGTCCTTGACTTACAACTACAATTGAGCCCAAAAAAATTTGTTGTTTGTGACCTTCCGACAACCAAAATCGACGAGGAAGCCGGATTCACCTAAAAAAACCGTGTTTCTAACTTGACAACTGCAGTGAATTCCCTTCGCAACTTTGGCGAGAACGGCCGTAAGACGGAGCAAAGCTCAGTTAACAACTCCCTCACTTAGCGACAGAAATTTTGGGCTCCACTGTGGTCGTAAGTTGAGGACTACCCAGCTTTCTGTGAGAAGGCCTTTCTTTTGTCTGTCCTTCAAATGGCTGGAGCAAGTAATATAAGAAGTAGTTAATGTCAATTTCTGGTTTTTACAGGTGGTTTGTTGTGACATTTTTAGGAGTAAGTAGGAATGCGCGCCCACCATCGGTCGACAGAACTTTCCAGAGAATTCTGGAAAGTTCTGTTTCTCTTTAAATGACACTGCACCAGTGGCGTAGCGTGGGTTGTCAGCACCCGGGGCAAGGCAAGTAATTTGCGCCCCCCCCTCCACAGTGGGCGGCGACCCGGCGGCTCAGATCGGATTCGCACAGGCAGGGGCAGAGAGCTGCGAGTGCGAGCGCAGCCCCCCAGATGTTGCACCCGGTGCAGCCGGCACCCCCTGCACCCCCCCACGCTACGCCTCTGCGCTGCACCTCCTTCTGGACCATGCTAGTGGGGGAGTTGAACCCTGAACTTCCTCACAAACCAGGCAACCTGGTGACCTAGGGTATCTTAGTTTGAACGGCACGGTTCAGGAGGGGAAATAAACAGTCCGGAAAACTCTACAATGTCCTAATTTCTGGGTTTGACCAATTGTGCAAACTTTTGCACTTCCTGACACCGTAACGTATTGTGCTTCTTTATCCCTACCGGTATGTTGCCTGGAGCACGGGCTGAAGAACGATCTAGAAATATTTTGAATATCAAACGGTTGCATTGTGGAGTTCATTTTAACTGTCAGGTTTTGAAATGCCTGCGGGCGATTTCTAAACTTCTGCTTTTGTTACAACACCGTCCCCTTTTGTGCAATTCTAAATTTTGACTCAGTGCTCCTTCGGGGCCAGGATTTATTTCTTGCTTTCGTTGGAGAAAGCACACGGAGCTAGAAGTTGCTGTTGGGGCTTTGACGTTGAACGTGCTGCTTAGTGTGGGGATCCTAGTTAAAGCTTCCCCAGAACATCTGGCGAAGAAGAGGATGGCATCTCTCTGGATTATGGGTTCCATGGTTCTTGTCAGGTGTGAAGAACAGGACCACACCTTTATAATAATAATAATGATAAAGTTGGAAGGGACCTTGGAGGTCATCTAGTCCAACCCCCTGCTCAGGCAGGAAACCCTACACCATTTCAGACAAATGGCCGTCCAGTCTCTTCTTAAAAACCTCCAGTGTTGGAGCATTCACCGCTTCTGGAGGCAGGTTGTTCCACTGGTTAATTGTTCTAACTGTCAGGAAGTTTCTCCTTAGTTCCAGGTTGCTTCACTCCTTGGTTAGCTTCAGTTAAGCTGGTTGTCTGTGGAGACTCTCAGCCATCCAGGTCCTGGTTGTCCCCAAAGGTGCTTTTTTCCCCAAGAAGCAGATGGACTTTCTTGGTTTTTCCCTGCAGACGTTTTGCTTCTCATCCCGGAAGCTTCTTTTGTTCTGACTGAAGGGTGGAGAATGGAAGGATTTATGTTCCTTGCAGTCATCTGGTCATTAGCACTCTTTTGAAATCCTCCCGTTCTCCATCGTTTGGTAGAGCGGAAGAAGCTTCTGGGATGAGAAGCGAAACGTCTTCAGGGAAAAACCAAGAAAAACCAAGATGAGAAGCGAAACGTCTTCAAGGAAAAACAAGGAAAGTCCAGTGGCCTCTTGAAAAAGGCCTCTTTGGGACAATTAGGCTGATTTATTGCTCATCCTAAAGGCAAGAATCTAGTCAATTAATGGTTAGCATTAAATGGGTGATAGGTAAGAGTCAACAGAATTCAAGAAGGGTTGGCCTTAGACCTTTGTGGGAATGTAAGGAGTTCAGGCTGATTCCTCCCTTGACTCCACCCGCATGGTCTGCCTCTTCTTTTCCTACAGTTCTTCTGTTAGAAGGTGTTTCTCTTGGAACATCCATCCATCCATCCATCCATCCATCCATCCATCCATCCATCCATCCATCCATCGATATTTTTCAGTCCTGGGTTTTCCTAGGATTGCATAGCATCCTCTGAAGCTGACACATTTTATCTGGTTCCAAGAAAGGACTAGAACTGATGATGTTACCTAATTTGGCTAATGAAAGATCTGAAAGAAAACCACCAGGCTCAGAGAGCACCAAAAACCCTCCTCCTCCTCCTCCTCCTCCTCCTCCTCCTCCTCCTCTCTTTTCTTCCTCTTCCTCCATTCTTCTGTTCTCCTTTCTTCTCTTCTCCCTCTTCTCCTTCTCCTCCTTTCTTCCCTTCTCCTTTCTTTTCTCCTCCTCCTTCTCTCATTGATGATTTTCCCTAGTTTGGTAATGAAACATCTCCAAGAAAACAACCAAGCTCAGAGAGCATCAAGGACCTCACAGTTCTCCTCCTCCTCCTCCTCCTCCTCCTCCTCCTCCTCCTCCTCCTC
>NW_015386413.1:1925632-1933940 GCF_001527695.2 Protobothrops mucrosquamatus
CCTCCTCCTCCTCCTCCTCCTCCTCCTCCTCCTCCTCCTCCTCCTAGCATTGATGATGTTCCCTAGTTGGGTAATGAAACGTCTGCAAGAAAACCACCCAGCCCAGAAAGTACCAAGGGCCTCCCCCCCCCCACAGATTAACCTGGAAAAAGAAGCAGCTGCTTTAAAGTGTTTCTGGGGTTATTTTTGAGCCTCTGCACGCTCCAACGCCCCATTTTGAAAGGGAAGCCAAGCATTGCATGATTTTGGTTACGAAGTTTAAGCAGCAAAACGTTCTTCTCCTGTTGTCCTCCAAGTCGTGTGGAAAAAAATCTGTGTTGCAAATACTCCCAGTTGCTTTCATTACGACGTAAACTAAAGCATACATCGCCTTTCGTAATTTACTAACTGTGTTGATTGCAGGGTGAAACGGGTGAGCAATCTCCGTTTCTCTCTTGAACCCAATCTTAACGTATCTCTTTTGGCAACTGAAATCACCGATTGGATCCAGATGAAATGATTTTCAGCCCAATCATGAAATAATTAAAAAAAAAAAAAAAAGAACAACCGTGAGGGGTTTTTTTTAAACAAATTTTATTCATTTTTCAAATTTTAACAACCAGGTAATTAGGAAGCAGCGTGGCGATGGGGTAATCAATAATCCAATAACAGAGTGATACATAGATATCTCAGTTTACATCAATAAAGGTTCCCTCTCTATTTCCCTTAGGTATTATATCACATTCATATTAGTACATTTCTAGCTAAAGTTCAATCAATCCATTACATTTATCAGTAACCTTTTAGTTATACATATCCAAGTCCTGTTTTTAGGTTTGATTTAATTCCAGTTATCCTATTCCCATTTAGCCTTTTATAACCGCTATTTATAATTTGGGATAAATTTAGTTTCTCTCGTTTCATTATATACTAATTCTCGTGACTAAAATACACATATTATTCCAAAATTTAAATTCTTTCTTTATTCATAGCCTTAATGGTTATAGGGAAATGGATTTGTGATAATGAAAGACACGTTATTAGTATATGAGGAGTTATTAGGATGAGAAATAGAATATATTGGAGAATTGTGAGTTTTAAATGCAACAAAGACTGAGCCGAACAAAACTCTTGACTTTGGTGTTGTTTTTTTTCTTCTTCTCCCCTTTATGAAATGACTCGATCCCATTCGATCATCGGGCCCTGTCTGAAAAAAAATGAGGCAATTCTGCTTTTCTTTCAACTTGCATCGTTATGTTCTAAAATAAACCGATTTGAGAACCAGTTTGTTTTCTATTCCGGGCCTTAAAGAGGTCTTGCAGATCTAGCAACCTTTTGAAGCGATCTACCGTATTAAAATAATAATAATAATAATCGGTTCCCTTTCTTTTGCTCGTGACCCTCTCGTCAGTTGAATGTTGCAACGAAAAAAAAGCATCTGATCTGGAAGTGCAAGCCAGAGGACTAATAAGCTAATGAGTTCTTCAGAGAATATAAAGTATAATTGAGATCCTTGGGGTGGCTTTTAAGGAATCTGATAAAAGCACTGTTCGTCTATTCTGTTGTGGGTTTTCTCCCCCACTCTTTACTTTCACTTGGGAGCATCCATACAGAGTCCACACACACACACACAGAGACACACACACACAGAACAAAAGTAAATTCTGTTTCAACATCAATTGTCTATCCTTGTTTAATGTGTTGCCTTCACCGTGCAGATCAATCAAAGCTTTGATTGGAACATGATTGGCTGCCATCTGGATTGTTGAAGCACCTTCGTTGGCTTTTTGTGGTGCCTCCTCCTCCTCCTTTCTCTCCTTCTCCTTCTGCTCTTTCTTCTTCTTCTTCTCCTTCTTCCTCTTCTCTCTCTCCTTCTCTTTCTCTTTCTCCTTCTTCTCCTTCTCCATCTCCTTCTCTTTCTCCTTCTTCTCCTTCTCCATCTCCTTCTCACTTTTTCTCTCTCTCCTTCTCCTTCTTCTCTTTTTCCTTCTGCTCTTTCTTCTTCTTCTCCTTCTTCCTCTTCTTCTCTCTCTCCTTCTCTTTCTCTTTCTCCTTCTTCTCCTTCTCCATCTCCTTCTTCTCTTTCTCCTTCCCCTTCTTCTCTTTCTCCTTCTCCTTCTGCTCTTTCTTCTTCTTCTCCTTCTTCCTCTTCTTCTCTCTCTCCTTCTCTTTCTCCTTCTCCTTCTCCATATCCTTCTCCTTTTTCTCTCCTTCTCGTTTTCCTTTTTCTTCTCCTCCTCCTGCTCCTCCTCCTTTCTTCTCTTCCTCCTCCTCCCTTCTCCTCTTCCTCCTTCTCCTCTCCTTCCCTTTCTCCTCCTCTGCCTCTTCCTTTCTTCCCTTCTCTTTTCTTTTCTTCTTTTTCTCTTTCTCTTCCCTCCTCCTCTCCTCTCCCTCCTTCTTTATTCTCTTCCTCCTCCTCCTTTCTTCTTTTCCTTTCTTCTCTCCTCCTCCTTACTTCTCTTCTCCTCTCTTCTTCTCCTTCCTTCCCTCCGTTCTTCCTTCCTTCCTTCCTCCTCCTCCTCTTGCTCCTTCTCCTTTCTTCTCTTCCTCTTCCTCCTTTCTTCTCCTTCTCCTCTCCTCCTCCTTTCTTCTCTTTCTCCTCCTTTCTTTTCTTCTCCTTCTGTTCTCTCTCCTCCCTCCCTCCTTCCTTCCTCCCTCCCTCCCTCCCTCCTCCTCCTCCTCTCTTCTACTTTCTTCTCTTCTCCTTTTCCTCCCCCCCTCCTCCTCCTCCTTCTCTTCATTCCACAAACTCCACTCCCTTCTAATGCTGATGATATTACCTAGTCAGGGGATGCAACGTCTGCAAGAAAACCACCCAGTTCAGCGACACCCCCCTCATTTCAACCCTGCACTACAAATATTCTCCTTTATTGGTACATCTCGCCTTGAATAATATGCAGTCGTTGGGTGCTAGTAGACAAGATAAGATAAGATAAGATAAGATAAGATAAGATAAGATAAGATAAGATATAAGATAAGATAAGATAAGATAAGATAAATAACCTTTATTGTCATTTTTATACTGTGGGCACAACGGCACACCATCAAAAATAAAATTTAGTTGCCCGCTCTCAAAGTGAAACACATACATGACACACACCTAAACATACTATGTACAACATATGTATAGACCCACAACCCTACATATACGCAGCAAATAAATATTAAATATTGTCCATCTTGAATATATAACGGAAGGAGGAAGCTTGACGATTGAAATACGATGCCCAAGATCACACTGAAGCTTACTCTTGCATGCCTGGCGTCATTCTCAATGCGATCCATGATTTGACAGCGTCAGGATAGATTCCCATGTAGAAAAACACAGAAGGGAAAAGGCTTCAAGAGCTGATTATTTATTACTTAATGAGAAGGCAGCGGTCCAAAACTCTAGAACAAACAAAACATTTTCTGAGTTCTTGTGACAGTGCCAAGAATGGGCTAAGGCTGAAGGGAAACCAATTGCTAATTAGGATTCGGCCTCGCTCTTTAGAACTAGCCATCCGACGATTTGTTTTATGGATTAAACTAAGTTGAACCGGTTAATTTAAAATCTGGGGGAAAGGATGATTGGGTTTTTTGTTTTTTGTTTTTTTAAAAATAGTTTAGACTGGATGTGTACTTGTTACATCACTGGAAAGGAAACCCTCCTACAAATATCCATATTTGGATATTTTTCTGGAACTTTGGCTTTTTTTTTTTCCTTTTTTTTTTGCAAGGGCCGAAAGTGAAAATTTGACACTTGGTCTTTCTGAGCAAGTTTTAAGGTTGTCTGAAAAAAAGAGCTCCGTGGTTTATTACTAAAAAGTCCTCACCTGGAATTTGTAAATGTATTTTCAGAGAAAGACAGTTGGATAAAACAGTTCCTCTTTCCTTATTCTTTTGCTTGCAAAATAACAACAGTAGCAATGCTTTACGGAGTCTGTGACTTTGTGCATCCGTAAAGGGATAATGTTGCACAATCCTACAGTGAAAATATCATAATGCTGCATTTTCTTTAGTTGGCAACTTAAGAGTTTGGTTACATGTGTTTACATGGGCAAAACAACCCAAAATGGGAAGTGGGTGTGACTTGTAACTTGTAAGTAACTTCAACTTTGTTCATTAATCAATACTGCCATCTTGTGAGAATTGCCTGCACTTCTATTCTTTTACAAAGAGATGATGCTCAGTGTTGGAAAACAACATCTTGTACCAAAGCAATTCTCCTCCTCCTCCTCCTCCTCCTCCTCCTCCTTCCTTCCTTCCTTCCTCCTTCCTTTCTTCTCCTTCTGTTCTCCTCCCTCCCTCCCTCCCTCCCTCCCTCCTTCCTTCCTTCCTTCCTTCCTTCCTTCCTTCCTTCCTTCCTTCCTCCCTCTCTCCCTCCCTCCTCCTCCTCTCTTCTACTTTCTTCTCTCCTCCTCCTCCTCCTCCTCCTCCTCCCACTTCTACTAAGACGACTACTAAATAATTATCTTTTCAGGATACGCAACTTATATTCTTTTTTTATTAAAAAGAATTAACCATCAAATCGTTTGGGAATTTGATAGACAACATAAATGCAGCCCCCCCCATTCCAGAAACCAAAACCCACCTAAAACTAATATAAACAGCCAGAAAAATCAAAGCCGATTTAAAAATAGTTCAAATTGCTAGATTGCTATAACAGCTATAATTAAACGCACTATTAAGCCATCGCTTCGGAATATTATCTGCCGAGAACAGAAGAGACAGAAAATAATTATACGTTATATATAACCGTTTTGTCATGGGTAGAATTTTAATATATTCTTTTCCTTTCTTTTTTAAGACCAGTATAAGAGAAGGTCTGCTGTTGAAACAAACCAGCTCTTTTCAGAGATGGAAAAGACGCTACTTCAAACTCCGGGGCCGAACCCTTTATTATGCCAAGAATTCCAAGGTAAAAATCTATTACTGAGTTATTAAAGAACATGCTTTGCCTGAAGTAATAATTGTATTTTTGAGGTTTAAAATATGTATATTACTGGAATAAGATAAAATATGATTGCTGTTGTATTTTTTTTCCTTTGTAAGCATTTTCTTTTACTTATAGTACAACTTTCTAAAGCATTTGGCTTTTGATTTTGCGAAGAAATTATTAGACAGCCTAGCGAGTGAATGCAGATCGGATTTACACTGTTAGCATTCATTTCAAACTGCTCTTGGGTTAAAACTGGCATGATCTAAAAGAGATCTAGAAAAGGGGCAGGCAAGATCACTGTTTTTTCAGGAAGATTTTGCTTTTTGCCAAGAATCAGGGCAACGCTCAGATGCCCAGGCAACTGGATCCAGAGACAATGAACATTGCATTAAATAAAGGGATTTTAAGCTTTGCTATTAGCTCAAGGTGTAGATGGACACGAGATGCTTAAAATCGACAAGAAGGAAACGGAATGAGTTCGAGAATTTATCTTCCTGGGATCCAAAATTGTTCACGACAGCCGTTCTACACCTGAAATCAAACGCAGGATAATCTTAGGCTGCTCTGCAAAGTTGGGGTATTTTAGAGCAGGCCTTTATTTATTTAATTTGATTTTAGAATAGATATTTATTGTGATTTTTATTATCGCCTGTTCACCGCCCTGAGTCCCGTAAGGGAGATAGGGCGGTATACAAATCTAAATAAACATAAACATAAACATAAACCTGAATAAGATTTGGAAAAGCACAGATATTGATTTAAATTAAAAAAAAGCAGGCTAGTTAGAGCAATGGTCTTCCCTATAATGATGTCTGGGTGTGAGAACTGGACGCTAAGAATAGCTGATCGAAGAAGAATTGAACGGTGGTGCTGGCGTAAATTATTGTGTCTCCCATGGGCGCCCAGAGCAAAGCAACAGGGGTGCTGAATTGTGTGAAACCAGACACATCCCTGGAAACCCAAATCACAAGACTACGTCTGATTTACTTGGGCCGTGTTGTGCATGCAAATTCATTGGAGAAGACAATGGGGCTAGGAATGGTTAGTGGAACAAGAAGAAGGGACAAGCCAAGAACAGGCTGGCTTGATAACACCAAAACTGATACAAACATGAACATCCAACAACTAAAAGAAGCAAAGTCCACGTTCTGGACAGAGAGGACTTCTGTGTTGAAAGAAGGGTCAAAGAGGCCATTATATTAAAACTGAACAGCCCTCTTTCAACGGAGGGGGTTTGGGATACGACACCACCCATCTCCTGTCTACAACCTAGTGCAGGGGTAGGCAACCTTGGCTCTTTTATGAGTTGTGGACTTCAACTCCCAGAATTCCTCAGCCAGGTACGCTGGCTGAGGAATTCTGGGAGTTGAAGTCCACAAGTCATAAAAGAGCCAAGGTGGCCTACCCCTGGACTAGTCCTTTCAGCAGATCCAAGAAGGCTCCACACCCATTTGCACCACTCAGGTGTCCCTGAGGGTGCAGATAAACCTCCAAATAGCCTCAACGACTCTCAGGAAGAGTACTAATGACCAGAGGACTTGCAAGGAATATAAATCTTTCCGTCTTCCACCCTTCAGTCAGAACTGAAGAAGCTTCTTGGATGGGAAGCGAAACGTCTCCAAGGAGGAACCAAGAAGGTCCAGCTGACTTTTGAAAAAGCACCTTTGGGACCACCGTGACCTGGATCGGCTGAGAGTCTCCAGAGACATTGAAGGCGTCACCTTGTCTAGGTGGCAGCGGACTCCAGCATGGAGATCCCAAGTCTGAGACTTTCACAGCAAGAAGAGCTTTGAAACTCGGTGAAAGTCCCTCATCTTCTCCTTGATTTGGGTTTTAAAAACAAGCCATGCTTGTTTGAGAATGAGCTCTAAACTTCTAGGCTTTCTTTCATATGAAGGAGAAATCAAAATACCTCACGAAACACCATGGGATAACAATGGTCCTCTGAATGGCCACTATAGACTTTAACCAAGTCCACTTTTAAGATAAGATCATTGGCTTTTGCGTGATTTGGCGATCAGACCTTAACCCAGGTAGTTCTCGCCTCATGACCACAATGGAGCCCAAAATTTATGTTGCTAAGAAAGACAGTTGTGAGGTGAATTTTGACCCATTTTACGATCTTTCTAGCCACCGTTGTGAAGGGAATCCCTTTAGCACAAGAGGTCTTCAAACTTGGCCGTTTATGACTTGTGGACTTCAACTTCCACAAGTCATAAAAGGGCCAAGTTTGAAGACTCTTGCTTGTGGACTTCAACTCCCAGAATTCCTCAACCAGGCACGCTGACTGAGGAATTCTGGGAGTTGAAGTCCGCAAGTCATAAAAGGGTCATAGTTCCTTCACGCTGGCAGAGGGATTCTGGGAGTTGAAGTCCGCAAGTCATAAAAGGGTCATAGTTCCCTCACGCTGGCTGAGGGATTCTGGGAGTTGAAGTCCACAAGTCATAAAAAGGGCAAGTTTGAAGACCCCTGCTTCAGCCGTTAAGTTAGGAACACTGTTGTTAAGTGAATCCGGCTTCCCTGTTGACTTTGCTTGTCAGAAGGTCGCAAAAGGGGATCACATGACCCCCTCCCCAGGACACTGCGACCGTCATAAATATGAGTCAGTCGCCGGACATCTGAATTTTGATTACGTGACCGTGGGGATGCTAGAACGGCCGAAAGTGTGAATAATGGTGATAAGGCCATTTTCCCCCCACTGCCGTTGTAACTTTGAACGGTCACTAAATGAATTCAAGTAAGTAGAGGACTAGCAGAATGTAGGATCTGGATGGTCGTCCTCTTAAACTCGTTCTTCCCGGTTCCTGCTAGAAAGGAATGTAAGAAAAAGAAGCAAGGAACCGTTTCTAATCCTCTAAATGTGAAATTATCTTTATGTCTTATGCTCTAGGCCAGGGGTAGGCAACCTTGGCCCCTTCATGACTGGTGGACTTCAACTCCCATAATTCCTGAGCCAGCCACGCTGAGGGGAAAGGGAGAGGTTTCCAAGCTGAGCCATGCTGGCTCAGAAATTCTGGGAGTTGAAGTCCACCAGTCATAAAAGAGCCAAGGTTGTCTATCCCTGCTCTAGAGAGATCCTGATAGTTTGATAGAAATAAATCCATTTGCACAGGAATTAGGGTTTATATTCATATTTCACGAAATATTTGAGGGATTTTTTTTTATCTCCCATAGATTTTAGTCAGGCTGGTTGTTCTGGGATATATGAAAATAATAATAATAATAATAATAATAATAATAATAATAATAATAATAATAATAATAATAATAATAATAATAATAATAATAGTAGTAGTAGTAGTAGTAGTAGTAGTAGTAGTAGTAGTAAAGTTGGAAGGGACCTTGAAGGTCATCTAGTCCAACCCCCTGCTCAGGCAGGAAACCCTATACCATTTCGGACAAATGGCT
>NW_015386413.1:1937139-1950112 GCF_001527695.2 Protobothrops mucrosquamatus
TATTATTATTATTATTATTATTATTATTATGGATCATCGCACAGTCAGCCAGATGTTCAGACTGGATTTGGCATTTTGTCTACCTATCGAGTCCTTACCCAGGACCTGGGATAGGCAGATGTGGATGTTTGATGGTATTACAGATATTGTCGCAGGATGGAAGCAGTTCCTAGTAAGGCCGCCTTTTGCAATTGACTAACGGTGAATTTGTCAATGCCGATGATGGTGTCCAAGTGGTGCTCCAGTTGTTTTGGGATTGCACCCAAGACGCCTATGACTATTGGTACTACCCTTGCTTGCCTTTGCCACAGTCTTTCTATTTCTATTTGTAGGTCTTTGTATTTTGTTTTCTTCTTCTTCTTCTTCTTCTTCTTCTTCTTCTTCTTCTTCTTCTTCTTCTTCTTCTTCTTCTTCTTCTTCTTCTTCTTCTTCTTCTTCTTCTTCTTCTTCTTCTTCTTCTTCTTCTTCTTCTTATTATTATTATTATTATTATTATTATTATTATTATTATTATTATTATTATTATTTCTCTGCCTTTCTGTCTGTTTTCCTCTCTTTCACTCTCTCCACACTGAATGCAACAGATGTTTAAATGGGAATCTGATTTAGCTGAGCTGACGGATCAACTCAACCTTCCCCTCAATTCTTCCAAGAATCCCATTAGGAAACTCTAAAGGTGCTTTTTCCAAAAGGCAACTGGACTTTCTTGAGGTTTTTTCCCCCCCTCCCCCTTGAAAACGTTTAGTTTCTCACCTAAGAAGCTTCTTCAGTTCAGAACCGAAGAAGCTTCTTGGGATGAGAAGCGAAATGTTTTCAAGAGGAAGAAAAAAAACCCCAAAAAAATTCAGTTGCTTTTCGGGGGAAAAAACCCTCCTTGGGGACAACCTGGATGATTGAGAATCTCCACAGACCATTAGGAAACTTTTAGATGATAATAATAATAATAATAATAATAATAATAATAATAATAATAATAATAATAATAATAATAATAATAATAATAATAATAATAATAATAATAATAATAATAAAAACAACAACGTGGTTTTTTTTCACTTAGTGGTTCATTTTAAAATTTTGTCGGGTCTTTCTAGAACAGCGGTTCTCAACCTATGGGTCGCGACCCCATTTGGGGTCGATCGACCATTTCACGGGGGTCGCCAAGCAAGGCTGTCCGCCATTTTTCCCCCTTTTCCGGCGGGGGCCTTACCTCCCTTGGGCTGGGCCAGCTGGTGGTCGGCCTGCTCCGTCTCTGCCGCTTGCCAGCTACGCCTCGGCCGGCGCAGGGGGCGGAACCACGCATGCGCCGCGTTCCCGGGCAGGGAAAGTCCTCGACTTACGACCGGTTGGGTAGTCCTCGACTTACGACCGGTTTAGTCCTCGACTTACGACCGGTTGGGGGTCGTGGCATTAAAAAGGTTGAGAACCACTGTTCTAGAAGAAAGTTGGAGGGATAGAAAACAGCGTAGCTGACGGGAAGCGATGGGTGTTTTTGTGCCTGGTCATGCTTCCTGCAACTTTGGCAAAGAGGCAACGGTTGCTTTGGAGGCTAAGCTGCTGGGAGGAAAATGGAAGGAAAAGGGTTGTGAAGGCCAATGGATGTGGAGACAGCCAGGAAGGCTTTTCAAAGGATCACACCTTGCAAACAACGTGGGTGCTTTAAAAGAGATGCACAAAACCTTCCAGTTGATGGCCAAGAATCTGTTTTGAAGGCTTCGTGATTTGCTTTGATCACAGTGTGAATAATTGAGTCAATTATCCAGTTTATTTCTTATGTTCTGTTCTGTTCTGTTCTGTTCCCTTCCATTCTTTTTCTATTCTATTCTATTCTATTCTATTCTATTCTATTCTATTCTATTCTATTCTATTCTATTCTATTCTATTCTATTCCATTCCATTATTTCTTCCAACTCAGAGCAAGAAATACAGTTTGGCAGCCTAGATAGATAGATAGATAGACAGACAGACAGACAGACAGACAGACAGACAGACAGACAGACAGACAGACAGACAGACAGACAGACAGACAGACAGACAGACAGACAGACAAGATGATAGATAGATAGATAGATAGATAGACAGACAGACAGACAGACAGACAGACAGACAGACAGACAGACAGACAGACAAGATGATAGATAGATAGATAGATAGATAGATAGATAGATAGATAGATAGATAGATAGATAGAGATAGAGAGAGAGAGAGAGAGAGAGAGAGAGAGAGAGAGAGAGATGATAGAGAGATAGAGAGATGATAGAGAGATAGATAGAGCAATAGTGAGATAGATAACCTTTATTGTCATTTTTTATTGTGGGCACAATGGCACAAATTAAAAATGAAGTTTAGTTGCTTGTTCATTTGCTGACGTTCAGGAAAAGGAATGGATACTAAGGGTGTGAAGGGGGCAAGAAAGAGAAGGACGGAAAAAGATCCTTCTGTTTAGTTTATATGAAAATGCTCGGGAGTTTCTGCTGTTTCCACGTGACTCTTGGGCTGTGTATGTGTGTGTGTGTGTGTGTGTGTGTGTGTGTGTACTGAGTGAGCTTGTCTGATGTGTTAGTGCCATTTGTGGAGAGAAGCAAAGACCGAACACACTGCCAAGAAGACGGGGTAAGTTGTGGCCAGGAAGATCTTGTAATTTTGCAAGATGCTAAACCAGGTTTATCAACTAGACGCCGCTCTAGTGGATCTTTACATGGAATTCAGATTCTGGAATTGCGTTCTGCTGATTTTAATAGATTATAGCATCACTTAAGCTTTGCAAAACGATGTCTCCGGAAAGGTTAAAAAATATACCAAGCGATGCATTTAGCCAGGATGGAAAAAATATGTTCTAAACTTGTTGCTTCTCAGAAGTCAGAGGTGTATATTGTTCGTCTTCGTTTTAATAATCCTGAGGAATTTCTGACCAAGGAAGTGATATTCGAATTTAAGATTTGGCAGGGCGACCCATCTGAACAGGGAATGTTCTTCAACTCAGATAATTGACAGCCTTCCCTCTGTCAGGCGGTGCCGTGTTTTGGTTAGCACGACAATCTCTGGTTACCCAAAATCCTTAGATAATTGTATGCTTGTCAAATGCAGGAGATCAAGAAAGATTTATCTCTCCCGACCGTGGTCGTGACTCCTTTATAAAACTACAGACGTGTTTTAAAACACACCCGTAGAACATTCTGATTTTTTTTTTTTTCCCCTCTGGGCGTGTACAAATCTAGTGCTGGCAAAGTAAATGATTGTGTTCTGAAATGTACAACCCCGAAAGCTTTTTTTTTTTGAGTATTGTGGCTGCTGGTTTAATTTGCTCTTACGGCGGCGAATAAAGGGGAACGTTCTCCTTTATGTGTCGGAGAAAAGGACGTTTCCTTATTTTTATGTTCCACTTGGACCTGCCTTCCCTTTAGCAATTTGCAATCCTAACCTAAGCGATCCTTTTCAGATAATCACCCCATTCAGGAGACTGATATTGTGTGCAGAGAACAGAAAAGAGATGGAAGACTGGATTACTTCGCTGAAGTCGGTCCAGTCCCGGGAACATTACGAGGTAAGCTGAACGGGCCTTTGGGACCGCTGGTTTTTGGTTGTTTTTTTTTTAAAGAAAAATTCAGGGTTGTCCCCTTTATTAAGATGCAAAAAATAGGAAGGAGAATGTTTGTGTTCTTAATAAATGCATGAAGACTGAGCTGAGGTTTATATTTAGTCTGTTCTTTTCTCTCTCTTTTTTTTGCTTCAAAAGAATGAATGTCTTATTTTTTTGAGGGGGGTTTTGCTCGAAAGAGGAACTTCTCCAAAATGTGGCGATGGTAACCCTGGTACGTCATGCACATGGCAATCTGTCTTTTAACTTTTTTTTTTTTTACTAGGCGGCCCAGTTTAACGTGGAACACTTTTCAGGGATGCACAACTGGTATGCCTGTTCCCACGCGAGGCCCACGTTTTGCAACGTCTGCCGCGAAAGCCTCTCCGGAGTAACTTCCCACGGTTTGTCTTGCGAAGGTAATAGTTTAGCCCCTAAAAGGCAGAGTTAAGAGTCCCTGTGCGTAAACAGAGCGGTAATTTCTGCTGGCTTCTGTCACTTCAACGTCTTTCTTTCTAGCCTGGACAATTCACCCGTGCTTTCATTCATCGGTTAGTGAATCTGCCTTTTCCGAGAACGGATTGCCGTTTGCTGATTTGCGGACGTGCGATGGGTCACGGGAGATCCTTGACTTGCGACTGGGATTTTGGTTGTGAGTCGCCGTAGTCGTAAGTCGAGGCACCTCGTGACTGGTTTGGACTGTTCAGCTCATCGGAGAAATGGTGGCCTTGCAGCTTCAAGGCGACCCTTTGCTGCAATCGCTCAGATTTCTTTGGATTTTTGGATAATAACAAAATTCACACGACGTGTTCGAACCTGACAGGCCCCAGGAATTTGTTTTATTTCCTTTTTTGCATGGAGCATGAGAAGGAAGAGAACCTGCAGTAGCTGAGGGGCAGGACTTGGATTAAATGCAGGTCATGTTTAGAATAGAATAGAATAGAATAGAATAGAATAGAATAGAATAGGATGGGATGGGATGGGATGGGATGGGATGGGATGGGAAGGGATGGGATGGGATGGGATGGGGCGGAATAGAAAATATGGAATGGAATGGAATGGAATGGAATAGAATAGAATAGAATAGAATAGAATAGAATAGAATAGAATAGAATAGAATAACAAAGTTTGGAATGGGTCTTGTAGGTCATCTAGTCCATTCCCCTGCCCCTGTAGTAGCTGGGGTCAGGACCTTGATTAAATGCAGGTCATATATAGAATTGAATTGAATGGAATGGAATGGAATGGAATGGAATGGAATGGAATGGAATGGAATAGAATAGAATAGAATAGAATAGAATAGAATAGAATAGAATAGAATAGAATAGGATGGGATGGGATGGGATGGGATGGGATGGGATGGGATGGGATGGGATGGGATAGAGCGGAATGGAATGGAACAGAATAGAAAATATGGAATGGAATGGAATGGAATGGAATGGAATGGAATGGAATAGAATAGAATAGAATAGAATAAAATAACAAAGTTTGGAATGGGTCTTGTAGGTCATCTAGTCCAACCCCCTGCCCATGCAGTAGCTGGGGTCAGGACTTTGATTAAATGCAGGTCATATATAGAATGGAATAGGATAGGATAGGATAGGATAGGATAGGATAGGATAGCAGAGTTTGAAAGGGGCCTTTTAGGTCATCTAGTCCAACCCCCTGCCCAAGCAGGAGTCCCTACACCATTTCTGACAGATGGCAGTCCAGTCTCTTCTTGAAAGCCTCCAGTGATAAAGCTCCCACAAGTTCTCAAGGCCAGCTGTTCCACTGGTTAATTGTTCTCACCGTTGGGAAGTTTCTCCTTAAACGAGTACCTTGATTCATTCCATGTACAATTCTTGGATTCCATTTGCAGGATTTTTTAAACCCGGTTATCCATATTATTGGAAACTAAATAACATGCTCGGGGCGATCCCCAGGCGAGTGTTAATGCTTGCTGACAAGTTAAACTATAAGTCCCAGGATTTGGATCTTGTCAGATTAATGTTTTTGCTTTTCTTTCTTTGGAACCAACGAAGGCATGTGGAGAGACAGCTGTTCTTGGAAAGCCACCAGCTCAAAACTTCTGGGATGCTGAATCGCCCGCTTGCAAGCAACAGGCGCTCATTGTGATAAATAATAATTATCAGGGACTTGGCTAAGGTCTGAAGTGGTTTGCAGCCCTTGTTTATGTAAGAGTGCAGATGCTATGCATCTTGGCTTCATAAGGTGTCTTACAAAGAGATTGTCTAGCAGCCTCACTTGTGTGTGTACGTGTGCATGGGGAGGATCTTAATGCCTCCACGGGACTGAATAGATCAGGTATCAGAGGGAAGGACAAGAAACAATGGTTGGAAGCTGATCAAAGAGAGAAGAGGGATGGAATTAAGGAGGAACTTCCTAATAGTGAAGACAATCAACCAGTGGAACAGCTTGCCACCAGAAATCATGGGCGCTCCATCACTGGAGATTTTTAAGAAGAGGCTAGACAGTCACCTGTCTGAGATGGTATAGGTTCTCCTGCTTGAGCACGGGGTCAAGCAGAAGGTCCCTTCCAGCTTCTATTCTATTTTATTCTGTTCTGCTCTGCTCTGCTCTGCTCTGCTCTATTCCATCCTGTCCTGTCCTGTCCTGTCCTATTCTATTCTATTCTATTCTATTCTATTCTATTCTATTCTATTCTATTCTATTCTATTCTATTCTGTTCACTGGCTGAGGAATTCTGGGAGTTGAAGTCCACAAGTCATAAAAGGGCCAAGTTTGAAGACCCCCGGTCTAGATTCTTGTATATACACATGAGCAATAAATCAGCTTAACTGGACCTTAACACGTGGTCCTGATTCTTCTGACATTGGATGTGTTTGTGCAACCATCTTAACTTCTAAAACGGGTTGTAAGTAGCTCTGGGAAGGTCCATTGTAACTCTGAGCAGTTCTTAAGTGATCAGTCGTAAGTTGAGGACTATCTGTAATTTGGTGAAGGCTGGAAGCAAATCCTTCTCCATAAATGGGTATTTGGTTAAGATAGATTTTGTGACCACGAAGAAATAACGTTTTCAGGAATCTATCTATGTTTCTTTTTTTAAATTTGTTTCCTTTTTTCCTAGTATGCAAGTTCAAGGCTCACAAAAGGTGTGCCGTTCGGGCCATAAATAATTGCAAATGGACAACGTTGACTTCAATTGGAAGAGATATCATTGAGGATGAAGATGGTGTAAGTCTTTGCAACACGCATGCTTCAGTTTTTGTTGAAAAACAGTTGCCTGTAATAACAATTAGGCAGGGTGGGTTGTAGCTAGCGGTGGGTCCTGTCTTAACAAACATGTTTTTAGCACATGATGTCCTATTGAATTCAGGATGTAACTCTATCACCAAGAAGACCTTGGACTATTTTCAAGTAGGCCCCGAGGAGTTACAGATTTCTTTCCGGCAGGCTTGGAGGTGTCTACAATAGCTTCATTTGCAGCTGCAGAAAATGGCCAGAGTTTAAGACCAATAGGCCACCTGGTCTTGCAGTTGTGAAGAAAAAACACTAGTGGCCAAGGGTTGAGAATGAGAAGCTGTACAATGCCACTGGTGAAATGCTGAGGGTGTCTGTTCAGCTTCTTAAGAAATACAGTAGCTCTTCTTCCAGGCATCTTTGAAGTGTTGTGGAAATCCTTGGGATCATCCTCATCTTCAACCTCATCCTGCATCTTCATCCTCATCCTCATCCTCATCCTCATCTTCATCTTTATCTTCATCCTCATTCTCACCCTCAACTTCAGTCTCAACCTCACCCTAAGCCTTAACATCATTTTCACCCTCATCCTCATCCTCACCCTTATCCTCAACCTCAACTTCAACTTCAGCATCATTTTTATCCTCACCTTCATCCTCAACCTCAGTTTCAACCTCAGCCTTAACTTCACTCATCTTCATCCTCATTCTCAACTTCAACCTCATCCTCATCCTCAACCTCAACCTCAACCGCAGTTTCGACCTCATCCTCACCCTAACCCTCAATCTCATTGTCACCCTCAACATCAATCTCAACCTCATCCTCACCCTCACCCTCACCTTCACCCTCACCCTCAACTTCAACCTTACCCTTACCTTCAACCTCAATCTCATTGTCACCCTCAACATCAATCTCAACCTCATCCTCACCCTCATTTATTTATTTTTTTCATTTTATTAAATTTATACCCCACCCTTCTCCCGGAGGACTCAGGGCGGCTTACAGCCAGTTTAAAAACAATAATACAATACCATACAAATTTAAAAATGATTAAAAATAAATATTTGAATAGGCCGCTTCTACTAAAATTTTGTTAAAACCAATTAAAATACCCCTAGGCCAGTCCTGCCCGCTGAAATAACCAAGTCTTGAGGGCGCAGCGGAAGGAGGGNTCAACACCTTGAAGCGCACTCGGAAGGCCACAGGCAGCCAGTGCAGCTCGCGCAGCAGCGGCGTTACATGGGAGCGACGAGTCGCTCCCATCACCGCCCGCGCGGCCGCATTCTGGACTAACTGGAGCCTCCGAGTGCTCCTCAAGGGAAGCCCCATGTAGAGAGCATTACAGTAGTCCAGGCGGGAGGTGACAAGAGCGTGGGTGACTGTGCGCAAGGCATCCCGGTCCAGAAAAGGCCGCAACTGGTGCACCAGGCGTACCCGGTAAAACGCCCCCCTGGCCACAGCCGTCAACTGGTCGTCCAGTGTCAGCCGTGGATCCAGGAGGACCCCCAAGTTGCGTACCCTCTCCGAGGGGGCCAAGGTTTCGCCCCCTATAGTCAGCGATGGAGTCAGCTGACCATACCTGGGAGCCGGCAACCACAGCCACTCAGTCTTGGAAGGGTTGAGCCTGAGTCTGTTTCTCCCCATCCAGACCCGTACGGCCTCCAGACATCCTCATCCTCATCTTCATCCTCAGCCTCAGCCTCAGTTTCAACCTCATCCTCACCCTAACCCTCACCCTAACCCTCAACCTCATTGTCACCCTCAACATCAATCTCACCCTCACCCTCACCCTCACCCTCACCCTCAACTTCAACCTTATCCTTACCCTCAACCTCAACCTCAAGTTCAACATCATTTTCATCCTCATCTTTATCTTCATCCTCATCGTCACCCTCAACCTCAGCCTTACTTCAACCTCACCCTTACCATCACTTTCATCCTCCCGTTCATTCTCACCTTCAGCCTCACCCTCAGTTTCAACCTCATCCTCACCCTAACCCTCAACATCCATCTCAACCTCATTCTCATCCTCACCCTCACATTCACCCTTACCTTCAACCTCAACCTAAGTCTCAACCTCATCCTCATCCTTGTCTTCATCGTCATCCTCACCTTCATCAATTTGTACCCCACATTCTTTTTTGTACAACACAAGGCTGAGTACATGGAATTCCTGCCTCCTCTTTCCCCCAGTGAGATTGGTTGAGCTGAGAGACCCTGATTGACCTCAAGTCACCCAGTCGGCTTTCATGTCTAAGGGCGGACTAGAGGTCACGATCCTCTTGGGTTCTAGCTCATTGCACCCATATGGCTCCCTTTACTTTTTGGAACATGAGGATGGCCTCAACCAAGGAAAAACATTGGAATAAAGTTCCTTGTGAGTGAGTGGACCTCTTCAGATCAGACTGTCAATATCCAGCTTGAGAATCCAAATAAAACTCCAGGTTCATTCCGTTTCTGAAAATCTTACTGTTTATTGAATACACTGCTTGGTTATGTCGAAGCAAAACTAACTCTGAGGTTCCCACACCAATTCATAGACTTAAACAATCATTTTCCCAGCCAAACCCCCAACGTCTTACACCATTCATATCAACACGTCCACTTTGTGATGGGAACCGTCTGCTTCAAATCCACACCTGTTCTGGTGTCCTTGACAAGGCTTCAGGCTTCCGCAGTCTGCAGCTGAATCGAAGAGGTTTCGTTCCTCCATTTAACCACTTGAAAGTAACACCTCCCACCCCCTTAATGTAAAGGCAAGTTGAAATGCAAAGTTTCATCCTGGGTCCAGAGCTGGCCCAGAGTAGCTTGAAAATGGACCAACCAATTCCCCACTCTAGGAACGAGACCGAAGTCAAAAGGGATGGAAGTTGAATTTTCTTATTTCTCCTCCCCATTGACTCCAATCAACCTCCCCTCCAGGTAGCCATGCCTCATCAGTGGCTAGAAGGCAACCTTCCGGTCAGCGCCAGATGTGCTGTGTGTGACAAAACCTGCGGCAGTGTTCTCCGCCTGCAAGATTGGAAGTGCCTTTGGTGCAAGACAATGGTAAGTGTGGGCCGTGCTTTTGTGAAGATGTTCTCCTGGACTGGGACAAGAAGCTGACCATAAAGCATGGACAGTGGTGGTGGTGGTGATAAAAGAGTCACGACGACAGTCGTGATGGTGTGTTTGAACCTTTTTATGTGCATCGCAACACATACACGACAGGACTGGGGCTCCAGTGGGCTTGTTTGTGACTGGGGGGGGGTCTTTGATGCTTGGGGTTTCCTTGCAGACGTTTCATTACCCAGCTGGGTAGCACCATGAGTGTTTGGGACCATAATCGTGACTGCTTTCACCTTCCAGTTAAGTCCTAGTGGACAATCCCTTAAAGAGGAGCCAGCCATGTGCTGCAGCTGCCAAAAAAGCCAACACAGTGCTGCATTAACAGAGGGATAGAATCAAGATCACGTGGAGGGTTAATACCACTTTACAAGGCCTTGGTAAGGCCACACTTGGAATGCGGCATCCAGTTTTGGCCACCACGATGTAAAAAAGATGCTGAGACTCTAGAAAGAGTGCAGAGAAGAGCAACAAAGACGATTAGGGGACTGGAGGCTAAAGCATATAAGGAAAGGCTGCTGGAATTGGGCATGTCTAGTTTAAGGAAGAGAAGGACGAGGGGGGACATGATAGCAGCCTTCCAGTATCTCAGGGGCTGCTCCAAAGAAGAGGGAGTCAAGCTCTTCTCCAAAGCGCCCGAAGGCAGGACAAGAAGCAACGGGTGGAAACTAACCAAGGAGAGAAGCAACCTGGAATTAAGGAGAAACTTCCTGACAATTAGAACAATTAACCAGTGGAACAACCTGCCTCCAGAAGTGGTGAATGCTCCAACACTGGAAGTTTTTAAGAAGAGACTGGACAGCCCTTTGTCCGAAATAGTATAGGGTTTCCTGCCTGAGCAGGGGGTTGGACTCGATGACCTCCAAGGTCCCTTCCAACTTTATTATTATTATTATAAGGAACTCCTGTTATTGGGGAATTTCAAATCGGAGCATAGATTTGTCTAAAGCACTTCCTTAAAAATCCAGTACGTCATCCGTTTTGCCCTTTGTGTTAATGGCATAGAGGTGAAATTGAATTAATTGAAATAATGCATGTTGCCAGATCTAACTGTGGTTGCTAGGAACCTACTACTTACTGCTTAAGTTACAGCAACTTAAAATGTACAGGTAGCCCTCGACCTATGACCGCAATCGAGCCCACAGTTTCTGTTGCTAAGCGAGACATCTGTTAAGGGAGTTTTGCCCCATTTTACGACCTTTCTCGCCACGGTTGTAAAGCGAATCACTGCAATTGTTAAGTGAGTAACACGGGGTTCTTAAGGGAATCCTTCTTTCCCCATTGACTTTGATGGTCAGAAGGTCGCAAAAGTGACCCCGGGACTCTGCAACTGTCATAAGTACATGCCAGTTGCCAAGCATTTGAATTTTGATCACGTGACCGTGGGGATGCTGCAACGGTTGTAAATGTTTAAAAGCACTTTTTCCAGTGCTATTGTAACTTGGAACAGTCACTAAATGAGTGGTTGTTAAGTCAAGACTGCCTTTATTTATTTTTGAGGAATTGCTCTCATCAACTCATTGGTGCATCTCTCAAGTTGATTCCCTGTGTTTTTGAAGAAATTGTTTATGAAATGCTTTTAATAAAGAAAATAGCCAAAGAAACTCTGGATGAATCTTCAGCTATGATAATAAGCTCTTTATTTAGAGCTTGGATGCAAAGATACCAGACCTAGCTGTTGCTTCCCAGTTTGTCAGCTGCCTGATTTCCTTTTAACTTTCTGTGCCATTCCTGATAGCTAACCTAATTAGTTTAATTTCATTTCCTTTAATTTAATTCCGTATCGGGCTTGATTTATAATTTTAACCATGTTTTCGTCCCCCCCCCCCCGGATAAGACCCAAACAGCTTACCTAATTAAAAGTAATCAGACAATGAAGCATTAAACAAATGGATCTGCAACCTGAAATTTCGTTTTAATAGGACCTCTGTTTTCTCCTTCATATCCTTTTATCTCTTTTGAAAATCAAAAGAGCCATGATAAGTAGCTGTCTCCTCTACAATCGTTGAATTATGGACACATAGTGCTTTTCTAATGGCCGCATGGTGGACCTCGTTAATGGATTTTTTTTAAAGATCGTTTTGACGGGTCTGTTAAAACTGTCTTCATGTATCTTGTCTTTTGTACTTCTGCGATAGGTCGAAAGGTGTAAACTTAGCAAGAGTTTTAAGTTACTACTTAGAGAAGGTGTGCTGATGATTCCACGCATTCGGTTGAAGCCATTTCACCCTTGCCCTTTTCACAATACAGTACACTGTGGTCTTTCAGTTACAATGGAACTTCCCCTCTCCCCAATAATTATTTTTATTTCTCCCACCCAGGAATTCCTGCAAGCCCACCAAGATTCTTCTTCTTTTTTTTTTTTTGAGAGCGAAGATGCATTTTGCTACATAAAATTTGAACCTAGATGTCCAATCTGAACTGGGTAAAAAACAGCTTCAGATCAAAAAAAACAGCTTGCTTGTTTTCTTGCAGGCGTCTCATTACCCAAACTAGGTAACATCATCAGTGCTAGAAGGGAAGAGGAGGAGGAGGAGGAGGAGGAGGAGGAGGAGGAGGAGGAAGAAGAGTATGGGGTCGGTGCTCTCTGAGCTCGGCTGTTTTTTTGCAGACGTTTCATTACCCAACTAGGTAACATCATCAGTGCTAGAAGGGAGGAGGAGGAGGAGGAAGAGGAGGAGGAGGAGGAGGAAGAGGAGGAGGAGGAGGAGGAGTATGGGGTCCTTGGTGCTCTCTGAGCTCGGCTGTTTTTTTGCAGACATTTCATTACCCAACTAGGTAACATCATCAGTGCTGGGAGGAAGTGGGGTTTACTGGGGAGGAGGGGGAAGAGGAAGGCGAGGAGGAGGGGGCTGTGGGGTCCTGGGTGCTCTCTGAGCTTGCTTGTTTTCTTGTAGATGTTTCATTACCCAAACTAGGGAACATCATCAGCACTACTCTGTTTATCACTGATCCTCTCTCTCTAGCACTGATGAAGTTACCTAGTTTGCTTATAAACGCCTGCAAGAAAACAAGCAAGTTCAGAGAGCACCAGGGACTCCACAGTTGTCCTCCTCCTCCTCCTCCTCCTCCTCCTCCTCCTCCTCC
>NW_015386413.1:1950308-1955100 GCF_001527695.2 Protobothrops mucrosquamatus
TCCTCCTCCTCCTCCTCCTTCTCCTCCACCACCACCACCACCACCACCTCCTCCTCCTCCTCCTCCTCCTCCTCCTCCTCCTCTGTATACCCCCCACCCTTCTGGCACTGATGAAGTTACCTAGTTTGCTTATGAAACGCCTGCAAGAAAACAAGCAAGTTCAGAGAGCACCAAGGACTCCACAGTTCTCCTCCTCCTCCTCCTCCTCTTCCTTCTCCTCCTCCTCCTCCTCCTCCTCCTCATTCCTCCCCCTCCTCCTCCTCCTCCTCTCTGTATACCCCTCACCCTTCTAGCACTGATGAAGTTACCTAGTCTGGCTAACGAAACGCCTGCAAGAAAACAAGCCAGCCCCAAGGAGCCCTGGAAGATGATTTTTTTTTTCATTCCAGGCCAATCTGGGGGTTCCACGGCTGCAGATGGAGCTTCTCTGGGGCCGGGTGAACCCTCTCCGTGACCTCCCCAAAACATGGCCACGTTTCCTGTCTCCAAAGTTCCCGACTTCAATCTCTGTCCCCAGAGAAGGATGCACGCAGGTGCAAAACCCCACGTGTGAAGCTTGAGCAGGCCACACAAAGAGCATTTCTCTCCCCCCCCCTCTCCCTGAAAACAGTTTATTTTGCTTTGGGGCAAATATTAATCATCTGAAGCAAAAACCAGGCGATCTGTCAACCTCAGATGTGCAGCCTTGGATTTGCTCCTTGGCAAAATTCAGAGCCACGGCTCCGGCCTTCTGGCTCTGTCGTTAAATTAATCAAATGATTATTCACAATTTAATCATGCATGGCTCTCAGATGTTAGTTTGGAAACTGCTTTACAGCTAGTCCTCGACTTACAGCAGTTCCCTTAGTGACAACTTGAAGTTACAACAGCACTGAAAACAGTGTTTCGCACTTACGACCGTCGCACGTGATCAAAAATCGGAGGCTTGACAACTGACTCGTATTTACGACAGTTGCAGTGTCCCGGGGTCCTATGACTCCCTTTTGCGACCTTCTGACAAGCAAAGTTAAGCCAGATTCACTTAACAACAGAAATTTGGGGGTCAGTGATGGTCATTTAGTTGAGGACTACTGGTTTTCAGATTTGCCTTTTTGCCATAAAATCGCCTTTTTATTAATCCACGGCGCCTCCATTTTATGAACCCCTTTCCAGGTGCATACAGCTTGCAGAGACTCGTATCCGCGCAAGTGTCCGCTGGGCCAGTGCAAAGTCTCAATTATTCCACCCACGGCACTGAACAGCATAGATTCGGACGGTATGTATGTTAACATGGCAAGTGTATGATGTATGTAACATGCATGGTATGTGCTGCATGAGTGCACACCACCAGTAACGTGGATAATGGAACAGGACAGTTTGCAAGACACCAGAAAAGCTTCAATGGGAGATGGAAGCAATTCAAGCAGAATGTGAATGTCTTAGTACTTTATGGAATAGAATAGAATAGAATAGAATGGAATGGAATGGAATGGAATAGAAGAATGAAGAATAGAATAGAATAGAATAGAATAGAGTAGAGTAGAGTAGAGTAGAGTAGAGTAGAGTAGAGTAGAGTAGAGTAGAGTAGAGTAGAGTAGAGTAGAGTAGAGAAATGTAGAATAGAATAGAATAGAATAGAATAGAATAGAATAGAATGGAATGGAATGGAATGGAATGGAAGAATGAAGAATAGAATAGAATAGAATAGAATAGAATAGAATAGAATAGAATAGAATAGAATAGAATAGAATAGAATAGAGTAGAGAAATGTAGAATAGAATAGAATAGAATAGAATAGAATAGAATGGAATGGAATGGAATGGAATGGAAGAATGAAGAATAGAATAGAATAGAATAGAATAGAATAGAATAGAATAGAATAGAATAGAATAGAATAGAATAGAATAGAATAGAATAGAATAGAATAGAGTAGAGAAATGTAGAATAGAATAGAATAGAATAGAATAGAATGGAATGGAATGGAATATAATGGAATAGAATAGAATAGAATAGAATAGAATAGAATGTAGAGTAGAGTAGAGTAGAGTAGAGTAGAGTAGAGTAGAGTAGAGTAGAGTAGAGTAGAATAGAATAGAATAGAATAGAATAGAATAGAATAGAATAGAATAGAATAGAATAGAATAATAAAGTTGGAAGGGACCTTGAAAGTCTTCTAGTCCAACCCTCTCCTCAGGCAGGAAACCCTATTCCATTTCAGACAAATGATTCTCCAGTCTCTTCTTAGAAACCTTCAGTGTTGGAGCATCCATAACTTCTGGTGGTAAGTTGTTCCACTGATTAATTGTTCCAACCGTCAGGAAATTTCTCCTTATTTCCAAGTTGCTTCTCTCCTTGATCAGTTTCCAGCCGTTGCTTCTTGTCCTACCTTGGAGAATAGCTTGACTCCCTCTTCTTTGTGGCAGCCCCTCAGGTATTGGAACACTGCCAGCATGTCACTCCTAGTCCTTCTTTTCACTCAACTAGACATTAAACTAGGAAGACAATTTCTTGCCGATTTCCATGTAAATTAATGTAAGAGAACTAATGACACTTAAGATACAAACACTCAGATTCATGCTTCTAATTAGGTTTCAATTTGTAGAGACCCTGGCAGATTGCCATACATTCAAACACAGAAATGAATTTTCTATGCTCTAAAACATATTGGCCTTTGCCGATGAAAAGCAAAGAATTTTACCACCACTTTATAAAGTCTTGGTAAGATCACACTTGGAACACTGCATCCATATATATATATATATATAAAATGTTGAGACTTTGGAAAAAGCACAGAGAAGAGCAACAAAGATGATCAGGGGACTGGAGGCTAAAACATATGAAGAACAGTTCCTGGAATTGGGTAGGTCTAGTAGTTTAATGAAGAGAAGGATGAGGGGTGACATGATAGCAGTCTTCCAGTATTTGAGGGGCTGTCACAGAGAAGAGGGGGGTCCATCTATTCTCCAAAGTGCCTGAAGGCAGGACAAGAAGCAACAGATGGAAACTAATCAAGGAGAGAAGCAACCTAGAACAAAGGAGAAATTTCCTGACAATTAGAACAATTAATCAGTGGAACAACCTGCCTCCAGAAGTTGTAGGTGCTCCAACATTGGAGACTTTTAAGAAGAGATTGGACAGCCATTTGTCTGAAATGGTATAGGGTCTCCTGCTTGAGCAGGGGGTTGGACTAGAAGACCTCCAAGGTCCCTTCCAACTCTTGTTATTCTGTTATTCTGAATAGCTTGCCTTCAGACGTTGTGGGGGCTCCAACACTAGAAGTTTTCAAGAAGAGATTCGCATGAATGGTCTAAGGTCTCCTGTTTGAGCAGGGGGTTGGACTAGAAGGCCTCCAAGGTCCCTTCCAACTCTTGTTATTCCGTTCTCTGAATCTATTTGTAATAATCCTCCATCCTGTGTCCAAAATTGTTTCCAAAATTCATTAAGAACCTCTTGAATGTAATTGCTGGAGATAGGAAAGGAGTTTTAGCTGGTTGATATTATTTTATTTCCAGGTTTCTGGAAAGCTACCTGTCCACCCACGTGCGCCAGTCCTCTGTTGGTTTTTGTGAATTCGAAGAGCGGAGACAATCAGGGCGTGAAATTCCTTCGGCGCTTCAAGCAGTCGCTAAACCCAGCTCAGGTCTTCGATTTAATGAACGGGGGGCCTCATTTAGGGTAACCTGGTTTATTTGCTATCCAGGGTTATTTGGGAAAGGAATGAAAAGCGGATTAGCAGAAATGCACTGTCGGATAATTTGAGAGACGCAGAGTCCACAGCCTCAAGAGTAGAGCGTTGATTCCCAACCTTGGCAAGAGGGAAGAAAACGTGGACTTCAACTCCCAGAATTCCCCCCTCCTGTCTGGGGAATTCTGGGAGTTGAAGTCCATACATCTTCAAGTCGCCAAGTTTGAAAAACACTGCTCTAGATTCTTCTCCAGTGGCGAACAATTCATATTATTTTCCTTCCCAAAAAAGCATAGACATCACACACCAGGCATCCTGCGTTTTACAATCCCTTTTCTGATAAAAAAAATTGGTAAATGGAATTCCCTTACTGAGGTCGTTAAGTGTGAAAAACGGTCATAAGTCACTTTTTTCAGTGCCGTTGTAACTTTGAACGGTCACTAAACAAGTTGAGGGCTCTCTGTAATCCCGACATTGGATTCCTAGTTTCTTTTCTTCATTGGACTGATATCTGTTTCTCATTTCCTCCTGTCATCTGTTCGATCTAAACGTTTCTGCTTAATAACATATATTATTAATATGTATTATTAATATAGTCTTAATAATATATTCTTTTTTGGGTTCTCAGTACTATCTGAATATGATTTTAAAGGCGCTGGTTTTTTTGCCTAGAAAGTTCTCTAACGCTTAGTTCCCAACACAGTTGACTTTCAGGGTTATGAGATTCCCCGGCTAAGAGGATGGATTCGAATACAGAACACGCCTTCTCTTTTTTTCCAGTTTGCGGTTATTTCAGAAGTTTGACAATTTTCGAATCCTGGTGTGTGGAGGAGATGGCAGCGTTGGCTGGGTGTTGTCTGAAATTGATAAGCTTAACCTACACAAACAGGCGAGTGTCTTGTTTCTTTCTCCTCAAGAGAAGAGAAGGGAGCCTTGTTTTTAAAAAACTAGAACAGGAAAGAAAAAAAGAACAGGTCATCATTATAATTAAACATTGTCATAGAGTTTAACAGTAGTTAAGGTTAAACAGGGTAATTTTTATTTTTTATTTCATTTCATTTTATTTTATTTTATTTTATTTTATTTTATTTTATTTTATTATTTTATTATTTTATTTTATTTTATTTT
>NW_015386413.1:1955508-1958255 GCF_001527695.2 Protobothrops mucrosquamatus
TTTTATTTTATTATTTTATTTTATTTTATTTTATTTTATTTTATTTTATTTTATTATTTTATTATTTTATTATATTTTATTATTTTATTTTATTTTATTTTATTTTATTTTATTTTATTTTATTTTATTTTATTTTATTATTATTTTATTATTATTTTATTTTATTTCCCATCGTTATTATTTTTACACATAACTGAAGGTAAAACTGAATACCTAGCATGCCCAAACACAACTTTCCTCCTCCTGTGAAGTGGGTTGGAATGAGAGAGAGAGAGGGACTGGCCCAAAGTCACCCAACTGCCTTTCATGGCTAAGGCGGGACTAGAACTCCCAGTTTCCTGGTGATTGGTCCTAAGTCACCCATCTGGCTTTCATAGGGAAGGTGGCACTAGAACTCCCAGTCTCCTGGTGATTCGTCCTAACTCACCCAGTGGGCTTTCATGGCTAAGGCAAGACTCGAACTCATGGCCTCCTGCTTTCTAGCCTGGCGCCTAGAGCAAACGGACTCTCAAAAAAGCGAATCCCAAATCTCAAATTTTTGTCTTCCTTTCAGTGTCATTTGGGAGTGTTGCCACTTGGGACGGGAAATGACCTTGCCCGGGTCCTCGGCTGGGGGGGTTCCTGCGACGATGACACACAACTGCCTCAAATCTTAGAAAAGTTGGAACGAGCCAGCACCAAAATGTTAGACAGGTAAGGAAGCTCCTTCCTCGTTTTCGCTTTGTTTTGTTGTTAGTTGCAAAGTTGTGTCCGACCCATCGTGACCCCATGGACAACGTTCCTCCAGGCCTTTCTGTCCTCTAACATCTCTCTCTCTCTCTCTCTCTCTCTCTCTCTCTCTCTCTCTATCTATCTATCTATCTATCTATCTATCTATCTATCTCTTTATCTCTCTCTCTCTCTCTGTCTATCTATCTATCTATCTCTATCTATTTATCTATCTCTCTATATATCTATCTATCTATCTTTCTCTTTCTTTCTCTCTCTCTCTCTCTCTCTCTCTCTCTCTGTCTATCTATCTATCTCTATCTCTGTCTGTTTATCTCTCTCTGTCTCTCTTTCTCTCTCTCTCTCTCTCTCTCTCTCTCTCTCTCTCTCTCTCTCTATCTATCTATCTATCTATCTATCTATCTATCTCTATCCATCCATCCATCCATCCATCCATCCATCTATCATCTTCTCTTTCAATCAATTAAACATCCATCTGGCTATCCATGTATTCCATCTGTCTATCGTTTTCTCTTTCAATCAATCTGGAGTCCATTTTAAGTTTTGTTGAGGATCGTCAGATCTTCCCGGGATCGACATCCCTTCTCCGCGAATCCGTCCTGCTTCTCTGAATTTTGAATTTTGGAATTTTTCAGGTGGAGCATCATGTCGTACGAACTGAGGTTGCCCCCCAAGCGATGCATCCTTCCAAGTACTCCTGAAGAAGACTCTGAAGATTGCCAGGTAAATCTAAACTTTGGGGTGTCATGAAAGGATTAAAAAAATAATAATCTAATTTGACTGTCAGGTAAACCCAAATTTTTAGATGTCATTAAATGGTAGAAGATCTAATTTAGAGGCATGGACGGTGTATAACGCTCTGCCTGCCTCTGGTCCTCCCTTCTCTCTTTCTACACACAAACACACACACACACACACACTCACACATACACAGAGAAACTTAAATGAAGTTGCTTCTGAATTCAAAACATGCTCCCTCTTGATTAATTATGCATAGGATTTCAGCAAATGCAAAAGGGAAGAGCTTGCAATAAATCCATTAACGAGATCTAGGGATCTTAACACCATGCCATTTAGTGGAAGTCATATCATTTAGTTTTGATATTGTAGTAAGAATAATTGCAAACATTTTCACTCGGTGCTTAATTTCTAAAATGCAGAATGAAGAGAAGTTCCCCCCCCCTCACAAGTAATAATGGGAGACCAATAAAAGTTTGAACTGTGGGGTCCTTGGTGCTCTCTGAGCTTGGTGGTTGAGCTGGCAGACGTTTCATGGCCCAACTAGGGAACGTCATCAGTGCAACAATCAATGAATCAATCCTTTCTGGTAGGAAATGAAATAGATTCTGGTCCACCAAACATATATAATGCTCTATTGTAAGATGACCCTCAAACTTTTTTTTTATATTGGAACAAACCCACACAGCTTGCTACCATTTTTAATTTATTTGTGGTCTGTCTAATGCCACCGAAGAATTGCAGCTTTTTCGTGTGGCAATCACAAACTAATCAAGATAATAGCTTCAATCAAATGAAGAGACTGGACAGTCACTTGTCTGAAATGGTATAGGGTTTCCTGCCTAAGCAGGGGGTTGGACTAGAAGACCTCCAAGGTCCCTTCCTACTCATTATTATTATTATTATTATTATTATTATTATTATTGTTGTTGTTGTTGTTGTTGTTGTTGTTGTTCATGTCCATCTCTCTCATATATAGTCTGTCTGTCTGTCTGTCTGTCTGTCTGCCTGCCTGCCTGCCTACCTACCTACCTACCTACCTACCTACCTACCTACCTACCTATCTATCTATCTATCTATCTATCTATCTATCTATCTATCTATCTATCTATCTATCGCTAGCTACCTAGCTACCTAGCTATCTACTTATCTAGTTATGTAGCTATCATCTCTTTATTATATATCATCTATCTACCATCTCTGTCTCTATCTTTCTATCTTTCTATCTATCTATCTATCTATCTATCTATCTATCTATCTATCTATCTATCTATCTATCT
>NW_015386413.1:1958882-1962638 GCF_001527695.2 Protobothrops mucrosquamatus
TCTCTCTCCCTTCTTCTCTCTCTCTCTCTCTCTCTCTCTCTCTCTCTCTCTCTCTCTCTCTCTCTCTCTCTCTCTCTCTCTCTCTCTCTCTCTCTCTCTCTCTCTCTCTCTCTCTCTCTCTCTCTCTCTCTCTCTCTCTCTCTCTATCTATCTATCTATCTATCTATCTCTAGCTAGCTAGCTAGCTAGCTAGCTAGTTATCTATTTATCTAGCTAACTATCATTGTTTTTAGATATTTATTGTATAGTTCCGTTTTTATTTGCCTGTAAGCCGCCCTGAGTCCTTCGGGAGAAGGGCAGGGTATAAATTAAAGTATTATTATTATTATTATTATTATTATTATTATTATTATTATTATTATTATTATTATTATTATTATTATTATTATTATTATTATTATTATTATCTATTTATCATCTATCTACCATCTGTCTGTCTGTCTCTCTCTCTCTTTATTGATATTGTGTGTATTTGTGTGACAAACAAATATTTATTAGGCAGCTGCATTTTAAGATCCAAAGCTTTTTTTTTTAATATATAAACTGTTTTCAGATGTCCATGTACGAGGATTCAGTTGCAACACATCTGACAAAGATCCTTGATTCGGATCAGCACTCCGTTGTTATATCGTCTGCCAAGTAAGTTCAACCCCAGGGTGTAAAATTGCTTTCTAATTTGAAAAAAAAACCTCTTTCCACCTTTCTCGATGGATAAAACCGTCTGTTGCCCTCCTTTTCCTTTTCCTCTGAAGCATCACTGCAGCACGCGATTACTTACACTCAAATGAGAATTTTATTTCATACGAGTGAAAAGTGAGGTGAGGAAAGGGGAGGTTTTTGTGTGAGATATCCCACGAGCTTTTCATTTGTAAAATATAAAACGTACAGTCTTAATGGCTTTTTTTTAAAATGATAAGTGGCCGGAGCTAAATTACTGCCTAATGTAAAATGAATGATTAATATCATCCATTTCCCTTCTTATTCCGGGATTTCTTTCTCCTGAAAAAGGATCTTGTGTGAAACCGTCAAAGGATTTGTGGCCAAAATAGGAAAGACTTCTGAGAGACCAGTGGGAAACGCAGAAACGGACGCCATGGCTCTTAAAGTAAGAATTAAGTTTGTTTTATTTAAAGAAGTTATTCAGCATCTGGTATTATATCGATGGATTTCCCCAACCTTAGTGTTTCTTTCATGTGGATACACAGAAGGTTTACAGTAAATATTGGAAGGCTTCAGGTCTAAAGATGGTTAAAGATGGCTAGCATTAAACCTAAATTTAATTGCTGGAATTGGGTATGTCTAGTTTAATGAAGAGAAGGACAAGGGGGGACATGATAGCAGTCTTCCAATATCTCAGGGGCTGCCGCAAAGAAGAGGGAGTCAAGCTATTCTCCAAGGCGCCTGAAGGTAGGACGAGAAGCAACGGGTGGAAACTAATCAAGGAGAGAAGCAACCTAGAACTAAGGAGAAACTTCCTGACCGTTAGAACAATTAGCCAGTGGAACAACCTGCCTCCAGAAGTTGTGAATGCTCCAACACTGGAGGTTTTTAAGAAGAAACTGGACAGCCATTTGTCTGAAATGGTATAGGGTTTCCTGCCTGAGCAGGGGGTTGGACTAGATGACCTCCAAGGTCCCTTCCAACTCTATTATTATTATTAATGTTGTTGTTGTTGTTGTCCATGGATGTCTATGGAGAGTCTCCATCATCCAGAGCTGGAAGGGACCTTGGAGGTCTTTTAGTCCAACCCCCTGCTCAGGAAGGAAACCCTATACCATTTCAGACAAATGGCAGTCCAATCTGTTCTTAAAAACATCCAGTGTTGGAGCATTCAACATAGAATAGAATAGAATAGAATAGAATAGAATAGAATAGAATAGAATAGAATAGAATAGAATAGAATAGAATAGAACAGACCTTGGAGGTCTTGTAGTCTACCCCCCTGCTTGAGCAGGAGAACCTATACCATTTCAGACAAGTGACTGTCCAGTCTCTTCTTAAAAACCTCTAGTGATGGAGTGCCCACGATTTCTGGAGGCAGGTTGTTCCACTGGTTAATTGTCCTCACTGTCAGGAAGTTTCTCCTTAACTCCAGGTTGCTTCTCTCTTTGGTCAGTTTCCAACCATTGTTTCTTCTCCTGCCTTCGGGTGCTTTGGAGAATAATTTGACCCCCTCTTCTTTGTGGCAGCCCCTCAAATACTGGAACGCTGCTATCATGTCTCCCCTATTTCTTCTTTTCTTTAGACTGGCCAAACCCCAGTCATGCAGCCGTTCTTCGTATGTTTTAGTCTCCAGGCCTTTAATCATCTTGGTTGCTCTTCTACAAACGACAGACTCAACAATTCCTCTCTAGAACTGTATCAGCAGCTCTTTTATATCCCTTTATAATCTTTTTTTTTAGTGCTCAGAGCTGAACGAGAAGTTGAGTCTACTGCTCCAGGCTCTCCAGGCTGAAACCCAGGTTAGTCCGAGCTTTTCCCACATGGCTACCACCCCCATCACAGAGGAAGAACCGGACGAGTCATCGAGCGAGGAATCTTTGTCGGACGCCAAAGAGCCGTTGACCGAGAACAACGTGGCTTCTCCGACGCAACAGATGTTCAAGTCCCGAGAACAGCTGATGCTAAGGGCCAACAGTTTAAAGAAAGCTCTGAGACAGATCATTGAGCGAGCAGAAAAAGGTGAAGGAGATTTCATTGGCTAGCTGTGGTTGGGATCATGGTTTGTTGACGGGGCTTAATTGACTTGAAAATGTGGAACTTGTCCTGAGCTAAACCCTTGTTGACCGGTGACAAGTACAGGGCTAAATGTCTATGGAGATTCTCAGTCATCCAGGTCATGATTGTCCCAAAGGTGCTTTTTTCAAGAGGTCACTGGACTTTTTTTTGTTTTTTCCTGAACTGAACTAAAGAAGCTTCTTGACGAGAAGCGAAACGTCTTTAAGGAAAAAACCAACGAAGTCCAGTTCCTGTTTGAAAAAACACTTTGGGGAGAAATACAAGGTTAATTTCTCCTCGTGTCCCCTGTAACTTGGATACCTTCTCCAGCCTACCTGCAACTGAAGGTCTGCTTCCCTAACAGAATGAGTACTGCTTGCTGTATCACCTGAAACCTACGAAGTGAGGTTAACCGTGATTTGACAATGGTTTGGTCAACTTATCCCATTGTGTTGAAAAATAATTTCGGTTTCTTTCCCGTACTTTTTTTTATTTGTCTTCTTTTTTGCAAAGATGCAACCTTAAAATAAAAATAAAAATAAAAATAACATATTGGCACGGGCAGATCTGCAAAGTCAAAACCAGTTGGCTGATGAGCTTTGTTGCTTATTTTATTTATTTTTATTTATTAAATTTATATACCGCCCTATCTCCCTTACGGGACTCAGGGCGGTGAACAGGCGATACTAAAAACCACAATAATAAATAAATAGTTGTTGTTGTTGTTAGTTGCGAAGTCGTGTCCGACCCATCGCGACCCCATGGACCACGTTCCTCCAGGCCTTCCTGTCCTCTACCGTCTTCTGGAGTCCATTGAAGCTCATGCCTCCTGCTTCAGAGACTCCATCCAGCCACCTCCTTCTCTGTCGTCCCCTTCTTCTCTTGCCCTCCATCTTTCCCAGCATCAGGCTCTTCTCCAGGGAGTCCTTCCTTCTCATTAGGTGGCCAAAGTACTTGAGTTTCAACTTCAGGATCTGGCCTTCTAAAGAGCAGTCGGGGTTGATCTCCTCTAGGACTGACCGGTTGGATCGCCTTGCA